>NW_026068008.1:5956365-5958237 GCF_014885135.2 Alexandromys fortis
TATATATATTTGTGGAAGCAGGAGTGCTATTTAAAAAAAAAAGAATGGTAAGCTTGCATGGCTAGGACCAACTCAATGGCCCTTCCTGTTTGCTCCACCCAGTCTAATATGGCAGAGGCATATTCACCACTTCTGCAAGATGTGTTCACTGCTTCAGGGATGCAGTAGGTCTATGTCACCATCCAGCAATTCATAGCATGCTGCTCACAGACCCCATTTAAGTGTTACATAATGAACACTTACAGCATGAACCAGGAAGCCAGCTCTTAAAGTAGCCGAACCATTTTTGTTGATATTTCTGAATTTCAAAGCCTTCTCTTAAAGCAATCGTGCCTCTGCTTGGCACAAGCAAACATAGCCCACCCTAGAAAATGCTGCTACAAAGAGGCCATGCTTATTTCTGGTATTTTGTGTCTAGAAGTTCTTCCCAATCTCTCTAGGGTTTTATGTGAGTGTAGTCCAATATCATTTTGTAAGTGGAGACTGCTTATTTGTTGCCTGGCTGCCCAGACCTGACTATCAGGAAATGATATTAGTTGCAACACTGCTTGGCCAATGATTCAGGCATATTTATAGATAACTCTTACATCTTAAATCAACCCACATCTATTAATCTATGTACTTCTATGAGGCTGTGGCTTCTAGGAAAGATTCTTCAGGCACCATTCTTTCTCCATTGGCAGCTACATGGCATCTCCCTGACTCTGCCAACTCTCTCTCTATGTCTCTGTTCAGATTTCTTGCTTGAATTTCCTCTGCTAAGCCCTTGGCTCAAAGAGCTTTTTTTCATCAACCAATAAATGCAACACATATACAGAAGGACTTCCCACATTAAGAAACTGTATTAATTGCAACACTTTTTGCCCAATGGCTCAGAAATATTCCTAGATAGCTCTTTCTTCTTAAATTAACCCACTTTTATTATTCTATGAATCACCACAAGGCTGTGTTTTATTGGTAATGAATTCTCATCCTCCTTTGGTAGCTACATGGCCTCTCCTTGACTCTGTCTACTCTATATCTATATCTCTGTTTGTATTTTTCACCTGGCTTTACTCTGCTAACAAAAAAGCTTTATTCATCAATAAAGAAAAGCAATGCATACACAGAAGGACATCCCACATCATTTTATCTTTTTTTAATCAGAAGCCAGGTACTTTTAATTCTTTTATTCAAGAAAAAAACTCAAGCAGTCCTGCATTTGCCAAGAAGAAAATAACAAACCTTTGAGTTTCTACAAATCTGTACTATGTATTTTATATCACTTATAACAGTTCTTTAACATTAGATAACACAACTGTTAGTAGATTCTAAAGACAGAGAAATTTCTGAGAATTTATTCACTGATTCATCCTGCTTTGAAAAAAGAAATGATATTAAAATAAACTAAGTAATTTCTGCAATATAAGTGCATATGCCATGTCTTTTTCATTACTGTTTACTGTGAGAATGAGTCATTTCTCTAAGTCATATCTTACAGTAATATCTTGGAGCTACAAGAAAACTAAAAGTCCTTCTGCAGGGCTGTCTTTCTTACCACGATCCAGCACCCCAGCACCCCACCCCCAACCCTGCCCTGCTGTATGCTAGGACCAGTGCTCAACATCAGTTTTAAGCTCTCACACTAAGGCTACCCGCCCAGAGCCGTGAGCCTCAAGGTCCTCAGTTAAGAGAGCCCGGTACCCTCAGCCTGGGCTCCAGGGGCTCCTGTGCTCTCCTGGATCCTGCACTGCCTGCCCCGTCCTTCCTTCTGTCCCTGGATCACTGGGCTACCAGGCGGCCCTGTTTAGGTGCTGAAGAGTTCCATCTGGACAGGTGAGTGTGTGCTATCCAGGGGCGATAGTCCCGGAAGAGAGCACAAACCCCCCTCCC
>NW_026068008.1:5959915-5974887 GCF_014885135.2 Alexandromys fortis
AGGATGGAGCGGGGAGGACTTTGGACTTTCCACAGGGCAGGGAACCCTGACTGCCCCTCAGACTGGAGAGGGAGGGGGAGAGGAGTGGGGGAGGGGGAGAGGAGAGGGAGGAGGGGGGAAAGGGAGACGGGAGGGAAATGGGAGGCGGGGAGGAGGCGGAAATTTTTTTTCAATAAAAAATTATATTAATAAAAAAGAAAACTAAAAAAAAATTAGTGATGAATCGATATTACTAAATACCTACCAAGTATTTAGGATAGGTTTCTGACACATATGAGCAAGAGATACTTGCACTACTAGATTTTAAGGATTATGGCTTTCTAGAAAACATGGCCAAATTTGATGCCACTAAATTTTGCCTGAGTGGTTCATTTGTAATTTGATCTTGTTAATTAGATATGTAATAAGTTGGTTATATACTGAGATATTTTTGGATAATATTCATTCTTTAAATTTTAGAATTTTTACTTACATGGTTTTGTTATCATGCCAGACTGCGCTTTGGTTTTGGATGTCAAATCTTGAATTCTTTTCAGAATATTTCAAGATACCATGTTAAAGAAAATCCAGAAACATAATAAGAAATTAGCTTGTCTGGCAAAGGAACAGTAGTAGAATCTTTGAAAGGTCCATGACATGATGACCCCCAAAATGCTGCCTAGGTATCCAGTACTATACATAATTTACTTTCGGATGAGTGGCTCATGAGTGCATTTAGACAGTTCTTATTTGTCACAGACAAATGAGTGTCACCTTTTCAAATATCTTTCCATGCTGGTCATTGTCATGGTTCATGCTACAGCTGAGTAAGACCGTTTAATTGCTTCCTTCCCTAGTGCCTGTGCAGTATTTTGTAGATACCTGGAAGCTAGAATACAGAAGTTATTAGTTAAGAAGCTTTTAGTTAAGAAGCTGTATGAATAATTAACACAGTCCAAGCTGTATTCTAAAAGATCATGTCTGATATCTTTGGCATTTGTGGACCACCCTCAAACAATGAGGTCTAAGATGGGGTAAATCTATAATCTATATTGTTTTGTAATTTATTTGAACTACCCAGACCAACCATTATAAAGGGGATTTTTCCTGGTTGGTCCTGGGATTTTTGTTCATCTGTAGTTATTGTGGATAGTGTGAGTGAAGTAAAGAAGAGGAAAAGTCATATAATTATATTTCAATTAATAACACATTCAAAATAAAAAGAAAATAAAAATAAGAATACTATATTTCTAGTTTGAAAGTGTTAGTCAAGTCTTATTTCACCCTGATTAAGCTACTTCATATGGAATTCCTAATACCACACTGAATATGCAATTATAATTGAACTTTTGATAGTACACTTTTCACTAAGTGATTTAATTATATTGTGTACTTAGTGTTAGCTTTACTCCTATTCTAGGTTTACAGTGCACACTGAAAAAAGATGTGTGTTACACTGAAAGATTCAGTAAGACAAAATGGATGTTTTGTTACATAAAATCTTGTCAGTTTGACATTTGCTATTCTTATTTTATGATTTTCTTCCATTTTCTCTTCCTACCTGCCAGATTTATCAACTACTGAGAAAAAGTTTGCTAAATGCTTCAGATGGGAGAAAGAAATACTTTACTCCTGAATAGAAGCCAGGATAATTGCCAAGCTCCTATTCCCTTTATTGCTTCCCATTTTGAGCCAGTTGCACAAAACTTGCATAGCGCCTAATAGTCTAATAATAACAAATTTTTTATGAGTTTTCTTTTGAAATCCAAAGTTTACTCATTGAGCTCTGTCTAATGCATGAAAGAGCAGGAAATGCTAACAAATGTCCTAAAGGATAAGGCTTAAACCATCAATGTATCAAAAAAGATACATTACTTTAGCTTAGTCCAAAGCTAAAATACAGACAGTCTGAATGAACTTAATGTACACTGAAAAAAAAAATTAACTCAAATACACTACTTTGTGTTTTAAGTACATTATTTAACCCAACCATGTAGACTTTAAATAAATATCTAGAGACCAGAGTAATACATAAAAAGTGATGAATAGCTCAAAACTTCTGAATAGGATTATGACTTTGAAGATTCTCCAATCTCAGTTTTGCTCACTTGTAAAAATACTCTAGACTCCTGTTTTGAAATATCAAAAAAGAGGTTTTGCACAAACTTCCATATAGAACACCACATATATAACCAAACAGTGTCATGTAAGTATTTTTCAACTAAATCTAGATTATGGAAATATGAAGGTTACTCAAGAGAGAAGTCTCTTTAGATGAAAGGAGAGTTACATTTTCAACAACTTTTAAGGGATTGGTGGCTCAACAAATAGATTAATAATTTGATGTGGCATAGCTTATTTTTGAAATATTAAAATTAGAAATAATGATGAACTTCGGAATGACTGTCCTGTGTGTACTCAAAGGGAGAATGATAAAGATATAAGAATTAATTATGCTGTAATGTCTTCAGTTAGATTCTCAAAGATAAGACAATAGTGTTACAACAGAAGTTGAGACTGTAGAGGTGGTTTAGCTGTTAAGAGAATTGGGTGCTATTCCAGAGAACTGCAGTTCAATTTCTGGCACCCACATGGTTAATTACTAATGTCAACAACTCCAGATCATACACACATTTGTGCTCTCTTCAGGCAATGCATGACACAGTGCAAAGACATGCACACAGACAAAACATTTGTAGTCAAATACACATAAAATAATTATTTTAATTTTTGAAATATAATTTTAAAATATTTTTAGTTAACATAAAATAATATTGCTTTCACCTTTCCATTTCATCCTTCCAATGTTTCTCAGGTATCCTGCTTCCAACCCCTTCCTTGCCTTACACTTCCAAGTTGATATCTTGAAATACACACACACACACACATATACACATACATGAACAAATATGTTTTGTTGTTTATTTTTATATGGCTTCATTTCAGGAACGAACACTTTATATTGAATAAGAGAATTCATCTCTGAGAGAAATTAATTTCAAAATATATATTAAATAAAACTTAACAATAAAATAAAACAAAAACTGAAGAAATGTTCACTATGTAACTGAATTATCAGTAATATGACTATATTAAATTATTTTGTTTGTTTTACATTTTTGTTTTTCTTGAGATTTTAGTTTGTTTGTTTGTTTAATTGTGTATCACTTACTATCTAGTACAATTGCAGCTAGTCTTTGAGTAGTCAGTAGGGTCTTCCTAAAATTTCTATTGAAAGTTCTGGCCAGAATGTTATAAGAATGTGCACCATCTCAACTAGCAAAGTTGAGATCATCTTGAGAAGTTTATAAACCAAAACCAATCTTAAAGTACTGCTATCAACATAATGGCATCTTATCAAACAGGTGGAATTGTTGTTGGAACCCATCTTCCTGAAGACTTCAAAGTTTACTACGGGAAGATTTATTGTTCCTTCTGGAAAATTTAAACATTATGCATATAGACATTTATTCAGTAAAAGGTTCCATAGAAATGAAAGTAATCATGAAGAAAAGTATACATTTTAAAGCAGAGTTTTGAAATAGGTATTTCCTAGATTTTATCTTCCTTCTGTTCTACACCAGGTGGCTAGTTATCTGATACAGAAACTCTGAATTTTTATTTTAACAACATACTTGGATATAGAGAAGGATAGCCAAAATCCAACTTAAAAGTCAGCTTTCAATTTTAATAAATGATGATTACTATTTCAATCAGATCTTATACTGCAGAGGATATTGGTATTGTAAGTCAAATTTCTTTTTGCTTTTTGATAAAAAAAATCAAGGACAGCTATCTTTTTCTCTTTTAAGATCTAGATGCCCAAGATCCCTTGACTTTTTAAAGATGGGTATTTTCCTGCAAAGACAAAAACAGAACACTGCCCTATTCATTATGTAGTTTCCTTACAACCTGTGGATAGTCATTTCTGTGTATGAGCTGTCATTTCTCTTTATCAAGTTTTTTTCTTTTCAAACCAAATCCTGATTAATGGTGATATTCGGGATAATCATCAGCGTGATAGTGGGGCAAGGACCGTTCAGGTACCCTCACCTCTGCTGTCCAAGGACCTAGCTGGGGACATCCCTGTGGACACCTGGGATCCCCTCTAGAGCCAAGTTCTCTTGCCAACCCTAAAATGGATACCTTAATGTAGGTATCATTTTCCCTGCTCCTATATCTGTTCTTCCTCCATCTCCACCCTCCCACTCCCATAAGCTGTTGCCAGTCCTTCCCTTCTCCCTTCCCTCTCCCCCTCTTCCCCCTTCCCCCAACCTCAGCCCCTCCCCTGACCCCACCTCAATGCTCACAAATTTTGCCCTGCATCTTGTTTGCTTCCCATTTCCAGGAGGATCTATAAATGGTTTTTGAGTGTGTGTGTGTGTGTGTGTGTGTGTGTGTGTGTGTGTGTGTTCACCTTATTTTTTGGCTTCTCTGGGATTGAGAACTATAGGCTTAAGGACCTTGGTTTATCTCTACAGTCCACAAATGAGTGAGTACATACCATATTCACCTTTTTGGGTCTGGGTTATCTCACTCAGGATAGTGTTTTCTATTTCCAACCATTTGCATGCAAAATTCATGATGTCATTGTTTTTTACTGCTGATTAGTACTCTAACACATATATATTACACACTTTCTTTATCCATTCTTCCATTGAGGGGCATCTAGGTTGTTTCCAGGTTCTGGCTATTACAAATAATGCTGCTATGAACACAGTTGAACAAATATTTTTGTAGTATGATTGGGCATCTCTTGGGTATATTCTCAAGAGTGGTATTGCTGGATCATTAGGTAGGTTGACGCCCAATTTCCTGAGAAACCACCACATTGATTTACAAGGTAGTTGTACTAGTTTACATTCCCACCAGCAATGGTGCATCTTCCCAGAAGACACATTCTTTTTAGAAATATCTTATCTACAATCTCTTCTCAGATGTCTTAGTCACCATGATTAAAATATTTGGTGTTTTGTTGTCTCTTCATACCTTTAGAAATTGCCTCTCTTACCCAAACTTCTGTATTATGGTCAAATGACTCAACGTTGACTATTTGCAGGATCCATTGATCCATTGGTGCTGATTTGACATTTAAAGTCAAATGTATTTTTTTGCATCCTAAGTTGGCATTTTCAAAAGTCAGAGGTTCAATAAATACTCATCTACCTTCTGGATCTTTTACCCCTATTTATACAGTTTTAGTTAATCTTTTTAAGAAGTCACTTAAGGTTTCTCTTGGGCCTTATGTTACCTTAGTATATGATTCAAACTTCTTCCTAGTTCTTGAATCCTGTTCCAAGTATTCAAGGGACATGAGGTTTTTATTGTAAATAGCTAGGCTCCGTACCAGCATAACAGCCATTATCAATAATTTGATCTTAGGAGGTCTCAACTTTTTTGACTCTAGCTGGATGTTCCAGGGCTTTATACTCTTCTCTCTAAGAGAATTTCCACTGTAATGGTGGTCTATCTTCTAACACTGCTGAAACTAACTGAAACCACTCATGTGGAGTAACCCTACTGTTTGAATTCCGTGTCTCTACCAACTCCTTAGTAAATGGTAAATGCGTGCCATAAGATACTATTGCTTGCTTAATCTTTTAGATTGTTCATACCTGTAAGTTCCCATTTATATTCTGTATATCCATTTGGGTATTGAGTATTTGCTGACTTTTCAGAGGCAATAAAAGAATAAATACTTAAATCTCTTGGTAAGTCATCTCTGACTCTGAGAGGTACTGGCAAAAGGTACCATTTGCCTGTCCCTTTTCTCCTTGCTTATCAATTCTGACAAGTTTATGACTGTCTTTTGTAAAGCCTGAATCTCTTGACCTGCTAATATTTTAATGATTTTATCAAATCAATTAATTTCTGCTGTGCCAGCACAGCAACTGTCGTTCTTCTGAGCGAGGGACATCAGGATTAACACGCAACACAACTTCAGGTTCTGCAGACAAGCCTTTTATTCCACTTTCTCACAAGTATATATAGCCCTCAGCAGGGGAGGCCAAAACAGCAATAGCAGGAAGCTCATCACCATAACTCAATGGCTTAGGGGTAAACATCATTAGAAACATTGCTGAAAACAACAGATTGTTCCTGTTTTTGTTCCTGTTTTCAACCAACCTCAAGAGTGCAAGACAGATCAAGTTGGGGTACGAAGGCCTGTCTTCTAGGGACCCAACAAATTTCTGGTTCTTATTTTGCACATTCAAATCCAAGGCTTTAATTTTTTTTCATTAATGATATCTTCTCATCCTTAGAGGTTATTTGAATGGTGTGCAGATTGCCTTACTGGACAGATGTTATATCTGCTAGGTTATCATACTATTTTAACAGATTTTGATTGTCAATTTCAACAGTATGAATCCTTTCTGACAATCTCTCAGTACCATTTTGAAAGTTTTGTAACCTATTGGCACAGATTAAATTTTGCATGTCAAATTAAGGTTATTTTCAATAGTATGAATCCTTTCAGCTAATTTCTCATTACCAGTCTCAAAAACTCTATCATTTCTAAAACTTTCTCATTCTTGATTCTGTTATCTAGCCATTTGTTAAGGATATAATATGAAGAACAAAACCAATAGCTGCCATGGCCACAAAACTATATGTACCAAGTAGGTAGGCCATATAGCTCTTGGAAAAAATCCATATATTGTAGAAACAAAAGGTTGTTAAATTTCTAGTTGGTGATATTGTCTAATTATCTTGGGGTTGGTTTACAATTCTTGAATTTATTTATTTATTTATTCAGCAAATTAACTTACCTCTGTTGTGATTTTCAGAAAATTGTTGTAGGTGTAATAATTTTGATTTGCCGGCAAGTGTCAAGGTTGCAGCAATAAGGCAGGCCTTAGAGTTCAGTACCTGCATTATCTGAGATTTAGAATTACTACCAAATTTAAGTAAATACTTAAAAGCTGCAAACCCACATAGAGAGAAGTTTTGAGTTGGGTAGAAGTTCAGGGAACCCATAGTTTGCAGGTAGTTGTGAGCACCAAGGTTACTGAACTTTGGCCAGGCACTTGTGTATCTGAATTGGAAACATAAGCCTGTGTTTCAGAATCAGAGATAAAGCTTCTGTGGTCAGAGACCGGTTGATCAGGGCAGGCCTGGCAGCAGCTGATCCTCAAAAGGAGCTCCTATGTTGGCTAGCAGCAGTAAGACACTTAGACCATGAAGGCCATAGAGAAGCCATGGAGGAGTTATTGCAGGAAGCAATGGGTGGCAGTGACTCAGGAATTCAGCTGCTCAATAGGTAGAACCAAGCAATCCATGTGTGCACAGGCAAACGGGAATTTCCAAGTCTCCTCAGGGGGCCAGCTGAGCCAAATCTTGCACAGCTATACCAGAGGGTTATATCAGTTTTCTAGGGTGGGAAGAGGACACAGGGGTCTGGGCACAGCCTGGCAATTTTATGGATGCAGGCCATGTGAGCACCAATTTGTTGTTATATCAAAGAGTTCCACAATAATGCAGAATGGAGTATAACATAGGTTTACTTATTTGGGGAAAAACTCACACTAAGAGTAACAATCCACAGTCAGCTGCATGTGCTGGGAACTGGAACCAAATCTAGCAGCAAAAAAAGCTGCACATATTTTTCATCTGCATTTATATTACATGGGAACATTCCCAAGGTGGATTGGTATATTTAAGGTTATTTGCTGATGGAGTTCCCACCACATTGTTTAGTGAAGGTGTTTCATCATTCTTACAAAAAACACTTTGCAGAAAATGGGGTCCAGGTAGGACTTAATTTAAAAACAAATCATAGATTTTATGCCAAAATCTAAACGTATTGTTTAGATTTAGAATTAATCTAAATCACATGTCTCATAGAGGAATAAACTCTACCTCTTTCAGTTATAAAAACTCGGTGACAGAAAATTTGCAAAACTGAAAGAATACTAACAAATTCTCTAGAATAGAAAGACATACTGAAATAGAATATATTAAGCACTCTTTTTAAAGAAGAGGATAAGAAAATGTACCTAACTGGAGATCTTTTATTTACAGATGTTAGTCAATAGATCACAACAGGAAATTTCAGTTGTTTTAAAGATTTTTGTACCTCTGTATAAATCGGTGGGATTTTACTTTACTATATATAATAAAATATTGTGAAAATTATGTTTTTTTAAATGCCAGAGCTAGTTCTTAAGTACTTTATACATTTTCATTATTATGTATTTGCTATTCTTGGATCCCAGCCACATACTGGGTCTAGTTCAATTAGTCAAGGAAGAAGAAATTATGAGAGGCCAAGAAGCCCCAGAATCGACCTGCTCTGAACCCGTGACCAAAAGACAGTGCCAGCCTGCAAATTTGAAATTTGATCCATTAGTTTGGCATCTTCCAACCTAGCTTGATTTACATTGACAAAAGCAATGTAATCTTGCCCACCAAGATCTGCTTAAATTAATATTTGAATATATTAAATTTGGTTTAATGTTCTAATGGCTGAGTTATAAGATTAAAATTGAAAATGGGAAATATTAAAAGAGTAAGAAATTAGTGCCATTAATCACAGATGATTTGATTTTGTATATGATAAACCCAAAAGAATTTTTTGAACTATTTTAAGAAATAATAGAGTATGACTTAGAAAATTATTGACATTTCTGGCCATAGGGCATATAAAATCAACATTACTTCCCTTTGATATATATATGTGTATATGTATATATATATACATATATATATATACACATCAGAACAGTAGGGCATGTTTATGCATGAATATTCTTAAATGTTTTAGGTATTAATTTTCATGCTAATTTTACTCATTTAAAACTTGATAAAATATCGGTAACTATAAAAATATTTGTAGCATATCTGTTTGTATATTCATATACATATATATGAATATTTGTATATTCATATATATATATATATATATATATATTAGGTTTCTCCAAAGTTTAAAAGGAAATATAGTGGAAATTAATTTTTTAACACCCTACTTATAAAATACATTGGGTATATTTAATATGTTTTTTCTCATATTTGCTCGGACATTTTTACTGTTCTTTACTGCAGTAAGTAGCTCCATTTTTTTCCTGCTAGGCATTATCTTAGACACAGGCATTTATACAAACCTCTGCAATGAATTACTTCATGTCATATATTGGGCTTGTCATGTTATATCAATAGTGAAAAACTATTTTAAGACTTTGACTGAAAAACAGTTTGATCACTATGACAGTGTTTTCATTTTAAGATGATTACTGAATATATAAAGCTGTTTTGTCATGATCAATGAACTGGAAATAAATGAAAGTTATTTGGCGGCTGTAATAATGGCTTAGTGGTTAAAAGTGCTTGTTTCTCTTATAAAGGACTCAGATTTGATTTTCAGCTCTTACATAGTAGTTCTCAACATTTTGTAACTCTAGATTTTGGGGATCATGACCCCATTCTCTTATCTCTTGGGTATCAGATATCTATGTGTTACATATAAATACAATGACAAAATATTAGCATATCTAAAATAAAGAGTTATCTATTTTTATGAGATTATATATTTCTTTTGGGGTGATAATAATAAAATTATATCATTTATTCCTCTTTGACCTTCCTCTAGACCCTTCTATATACCTCTTCTTGCTCTCTTTCAAGTTCATGGCCTCTTTTTTAATTAATTGTTATTGCTTGCATATGTATGTGTGTGCATGTGTGTGTGTGTTCATGCATGTGCATGTGTGTATGTATATGTATGTATGTATATATGTATGTCTCAACTCCTCCTGTCAACTCATTTTATTTTCAAAAATTTCTCATACTCTTTGAATAAATACCTGATAGAAATATTGAAAAAGGAGATTTTTTTTTTGGCTCACTATTTCATGGAGCTGTAGTCTTTCAGCAGACAGCCATGATAAAGCATGTGGAGATTGTAGTATGTAGCACGGCCCACTCTCATGACAGTGAAACTAAAAGTTGGTAGATCTTCCAAGAGTCAATCCTCAGAGACTAACTTTTGTTACCCAAACCTCACCCACAAAAAGTTCAAAGCCTTAAAAATGGCATGCAAACTGGGGAAGAATAAATTAAAACACAAGACTATCAGTGTTATTTCTACATGAAACGAAGACACCTGTCTCCAAAAGTACTGCCACACGCATACTCAGATAGACATTTCATGTTCATATTACATAAACACACAAATTTATAATCACTAGATATATTTTACAATATACAGTTTCACAAAGTTAAAAACAATTTATTACTTTCTGGCCTGTTCTTTATTTAAAATTATGACATGATTCATTCACCAGAGATTCATTCACAGAGATTTTAAAATAGGCATAACTGTAGTTTAGTATGAAGAGTTGGCATTACATTTTAGCACTGAAAATTGGTAAGGTAAATTCTATGTTCAAAACTGAAATATGGGTATGAACAAATATAAGGAACATCATTCTAGCTTTCAAGAAACTAGGAAGGCACTTAACCCCATGATACTCCTATATATTTTCTTAACACAGATTTTCCACATAACTGACCTAGAAATTATTTCATACCTCACAGCGGCCTGTGTGTCTTTGTCTCGTCTAGAGGAGTAAAATGTTTCCCCATGCCCTTTAGCCCTCAAATATTACAGATATGCATTTCATTATGAAAGTAAATGAGAAATATGCTTGAAAAGGGTAATAAGAAATATATAATTCATCTTTGGAGGTTCAACTAAGTAAGATAACAAAGCTGTTTAGAACAGTAAAAATGGAAGAAACTACTGTAGTACAGTACAAAAAGTCATTTATTTTTTAGTGACAGAGAGTCAGATTAAAAATTTTCCACATTTATAATATACTGAAAATAAACATTGACTTATATATCATCAATAATGGTAAATACCATAATACCTTTCCAGTTCCAATAAGCATCCAACAGTGGTATTTAAAATAATAAATTTAATATGTAAATTAGAATGCATGATCTTATATTAATTTTAATCATTTTATTCAAAAGAAAAATAAATTAACATTTGACAGGAAACTATACTAGCTCATTTATTTGATACCAAGTAAGGGCTTTCTCCAAAAACTTGACAAAAATATTCATAGGAATAATTCTAAAACAGGTGCCTATTTTTATTCCTTTACTACTAAGTACTACTAGGATATTTAATAATGTAATATACCAAATCAACTATTGGTCAAATTTTAGTATTCATTTTTTTCTGTAAGAATTTATAAACACATTCTATTTTTTGTTATTATACATTCTCACATTTCTTCTTAAATTTGAGCATACCCAAATAGTCTTTTTTCTTAGTTTACCCATAAATCTTTGTTGATTAAATTTGCAAGGAAAGTTATGTCACACATTAAATTACAGGTTAAACAAACAATCTCTCTATGGTAGTCTACAAAATAAATGATATTTCAGTAGTGAACAGGCAGAAATTTATTAACATTATTTAGATACATCTCATGGGATTGTTTGCTCTTTTTATTCTAGTAGGGTTCAGAAGACTGACCCAATCATTCACTTTACCTATAATATTCTTCATATAGTAGAGATTTATATGATACTGCCATCAGGAAAGAAATGAGAACAGAAAAAATAATTCCAGATAAATAAAAGTTCTATATCATTTATAATATACATGACTCAATGAAAATTTGAAACTTTGTTTTAAAATATGAAAATATTGATTTTTTTCTCCAGTTTTTAAAGTACATCAATTAGAAAAAAAAATCAAAGTACACTTTCTTCTTTTTGTTTTTGCTTTTTGTTTTTTTACAAATTTTTATTTTATTTATTTTCCATATTTATTGGGCTCTACATTTTTCTCTGGTCCCCTCCCTGCCTGTCCCCTTCCCTTTTCAACTCTCTCCCAAGGTCCCCATTACTCAGGAGATCTTGTCTTTTTATACTTTATACTTCCCATGTAGATTATATCTATGTAAGTCTCTCTTAGTGTCTGCATTGTTGTCTAAATTCTCTGGGATTGTGGTTTGTAGGCTGACTTTCTTTTCTTTATGTTTAAAAACCAACTATGAGTGAGTATATGAGTGAGTACATGTGATAATTGTCTTTCTATGTCTGGGTTACCTCATTCATAATAATGTTTTCTAGCTCCATCCATTTTCCTGCAAAATTCAAGATGTCGTTATTTTTTTTCAGCTGCGTCGTACCCCATTGTGTAAATGTACCACATTTTTTTTTTTTATTCATTCTTCGATTGAGGGGCATTTAGGTTGTTTCCAGGTTCTGGCTATGACAAACAAAGCTGCTATGAACATAGTTGAGCACATGTCCTTGTGGCACAATTGAGCATCCTTTGGATATATAGCCAAAAGTGGTATCATTGGGTCTTGAGGAAGGTTGTTTCCTAATTTTCTGAGAAATTACCACACTGACATCCATAAGGGTTGTACCAGCTTGCATTCCCACCAGCAATGCAGAAGTGTTCCCTTTCCCCCACAACCTCTCCAGCATTAGCTGTCATCAGTGTTTTGATCTTGGTCATTCTTACAAGTGTAAGAGGAATCTCAGAGTTGTTTTGAGTTGCATTCCTCTGATGACTAAGGATGTTGAACATTTCCTTAAGTGTCATTCCGCCATTTTAGATTCCTCTGTTGAGAGTTCTCTGGTTAGGTCTGTACTCCATTTTTTAATAGATTATATGCTGGGATTAAAGGTGTGTGCCACCACCACCTGGCCACTTTCAACAGATATTTTAAGATGTATTTTAAAGATCATATTTTAAAGATCTGTACTATTTCAGAAAGTAGAAAATGCCATGAATTATCCACACTGAAAAAATAATCATAAATAAAAACAAAGCAAAGATGAAAGAAGGCAGTAATATTTAAGCCTAGGTATTCAGGATAGAGACATGCAAACTAAAGAGCCAACTCAAAGAAATGTTCAAATTCTGAGTGATATTACTCGTAGATATGAAAATACCAATACTAATTGTTAAATGAAATTTAAAGGATACTTATTAGTCAAAATAACTTAAAAAATAACAAATGTATTTTGCTTTATGAAAAAATAAATTAACAAAGGAAAGGACATGACTGCTCCTAGGTTTGGTAGAGGAGAAAGTTTATTCTAGATAAAAGGTAGATTATAGGTAGAGGTAGGACATCTGGAAGAGGACAGAACTAGACTGAGCTGGATCATGATGAATGAGTGTGCTGGGAGTGAGGGGAACCAGTTACAGGAGATAGGCAGCCAAAGGTACAAAATGGGGCAGGTAACCAAATGTCTAGATTGTATAGAAAAGGACCTTTAGGTTAAGGGAATCCAAGCTCCTTGTCTGGAAAGTTTAGGATAGATGATCAGGTATGCAAGCCATACCCTGTAATAACTATGTACTGAGGAATGTTGAGAGAACTTGACAGAGAGACCCACATTGAATAGTAACCCCCAGCCATTTGTCCTAGGTTTGGAACTTAACAGTTTACAACTTAAAACTTACTCCAGACCAATTATTACATGTATATGGGAAAATACAAGACTAAGAGAATTTACTTGAAAGTTCAGATATGAACCATTACAAATATAACCAATTGATTTTCAACAAGTATTAAAATTTTCTATAGGGAAATGCTTATTACTTTTGTCAATTGTTAAAATGAGCATTGGTTATTCAAATAACAAACATGTATCTTGATCTTACACCACATGTAAAATAAGGCCAAATTAAACAAAACACATCTTTAGGAGGTAGTAGTTTAAAGCTCCAACAAAACAGGAGAAAATATTTAAGAACTTAAACTTAGCAAAGGCTTTTTAGCTATAAAATTAAAAGCTAGGGAATCAAAGTAAGGTAAATTAGACTTCATGAAATTTGAGAATTGTATATATTAAAGAACATAAAGACACAGAAAATGTAAAAGCATGAAACTCAGTGCATATAAAGAACTCCCATGACTCAATACAACAAATGAAAAAAATTAATTGAAAAAATGTGAATAACTCAGTCAGTAAGGTAGACAAAAGGCTAATAAGCCCAAAAGGAGTGATTGTGATTCCTAACCAAATAAAAACAAATCAACCCACAAGAAGATTACACTTCATGAGCAATAGGATCTCTTTTACCCTCTCTCATAATAGATAGGAAGGAGAATGCTCATGCATCATTGTTGTAACTATCAATTGCAGCAGACACCATGGAAAGTTTTACATTTTCTCCAAAAGACAAAGGGTAAAATAAAAAAAAAATCATAATGTGACAAGCAAGCAAAAATAAAATGTTTACTTGAGATATACACAAAATTCTTGCAAATATATGCATTCAAATGAATATACTAGCATCACTTAGTCACTCATAATATCAAAATATAGAAGCAATTGAAATGTAAGAAGATGATGGATGGGTTAAAAATTAATATCAGGTACTCAGTGGCTTATTTTAAACCATAAAAATAAATGAAATTCTCATGTATACATTCACATAAGGGAACCCTAAAATTTGCTAAATGAGATTGGGCACATTGCCATTCTGTTAAGGATGGAACAGGCATTAAGGGGATCTGTTCCTTCTCTAGTAAATAACTTCTTATGGAAAAGTTCAGGAGAGAAGGGGGTGGGATCATCAAATTTAATACTTGCACTGCCCTTTCAAGATTTCAGTCTAGTTTTAATAAAATAGAAACAGAATTGACACTGATCAGATTATGAGTATCACACAATATTCCAAAAGTCTTGAAACTTGGAATGGGAGGGGTAGGAAGGAGAAGAGAGTTTATAGACATGGAATGGGGGAGTTTTCAGGGAAAAGAATAACAGCAATGTTGAAATAGGAGCGGCAGGGCTGCGTCCCCGGCACCCGGCCGCCCCATGGCTAGCTTATGCCCCGAAATAATTACACGGAAACTGTATTCTTTCAAACACTGCCTGGCCCGGCTAGTTCCAGCTTCTTATTGGCTAGCTCTTACATATTGTTCTAACCCATTTCTAATATTCTGTGTAGCCCACGAGCTGGCTTACCAGGGAGGATCTTAACCTGCGTCTGTCTGGAGTGGGAG
>NW_026068008.1:5977293-6001406 GCF_014885135.2 Alexandromys fortis
AGGGCTGCGTCCCCGGCACCCGGCTGCCCGCATGGCTAGCTTATGCCCAGAAATAATTACACGGAAACTGTATTCTTTCAAACACTGCCTGGCCCGGCTTGTTCCAGCTTCTTATTGGCTAGCTCTTACATATTGTTCTAACCCATTTCTAATATTCTGTGTAGCCCACGAGCTGGCTTACCAGGGAGGATCTTAACCTGTGTCTGTCTGGAGTGGGAGCATCATGGCGACTCTTACTCAGCTTCTTTTTCCCAGAATTCTCTTCTGTCTACACCGCCTACCTAATTTTCTGTCCTATGAGGGCCGAGGCAGTTTCTTTATTAATAAGAAATCACTCCCACATCACAGCAATATATTATATATACATATATATTTATGAAATTATCAATCAAGTACCTTAACAAAAACTAAAGAACAGAAAAATTCCTTATGATATGCTTTTTATATATAATGGGACAAGCAAACATGTTTTAGCATAGAAGTTTGAACAATTATTATAACAATGTTGACTTAAAGTTTATGCTTTCCAATACTTATACTCTAATTGAAAATCATTTGATAGTAAATAGGTGATTCTGTATTTGAAGTTTCTAGTTTATTCTAATGTCTTTACCTAACAGTATTATAAAATTAAAATAATTTAATTAATGAAACTCTCTAATTAATCTCGGTATCCATTACTAGTAGGTTTTCTTTTCTTTCTTTTAGATTTATATCTAAATGTCTTATTTAGCATGTTTATTGGTGTGAAGATAATCTATGACCATGGAAACACTTATAAAGGTAAACAATTCAATTGGGGCTGACTTACAGTTCAAAGCTTTAGTCCATTATCATCATGGTAGAGAGCGTTATGACCATGCAGGCAGATATTTAACGGGAGGGGGAACCGAATTCTACATTTATATCTGCAGGCAGCAGCGAGAGACTGTAATACACTAGGATTGGCTTGAGCTTCTGAGACATAAAAGCCGAGCCCCAGTGATACATTTCCTCCA
This sequence comes from Alexandromys fortis, assembly GCF_014885135.2. Taxonomy (NCBI): domain Eukaryota; kingdom Metazoa; phylum Chordata; class Mammalia; order Rodentia; family Cricetidae; genus Alexandromys; species Alexandromys fortis. The sequence goes on from NW_026068008.1 coordinate 5,978,292, forward strand.
TCACATCACAAGGCATCACATCCCTATAGAGCCATTTTCATTTAAACTACCATACTAAATAACATGATCTCATATTAAAAATATGAAAGATTCAAATTTCTAAATGATACATCATAACACTATATTCCAGAATCATTACATAGAATTGTCAATTATTTGTGAATTATTACTGACAAAATCATCATACATAAAACCTAAACACATGCATATTGTCTTACATGTCTCTCATCCTAAATGTTGTGAAAGGTTTAAAAATTCTAAAATTAATTAAATATAAACTAAAGAGATGAATTCTGGAAATATTTAACAAAAAATGTGGGCTATTATTACATATATCATGTTTTGTTATTGATTGGGTATTTAAATATATCAAATGTGTTCATATGAACAAATGATTTCCATTCTCCCTTTATCTAATCAAATAGTGTAAGGACTCAGTCAAGCTCATATCACCTTTTAATTCCTCTAAGTATACTAGAAAGAATATAAATGTAAGATATTGTATTTATTCACCCTGTGGTTGTCCAGAAACTGCATAATATCATTTGTGCAGGAATGAATGGCTTTTCTCTCAAATGCATGTGGGTCTTGATAATAGCCATTAAATTTCTAGTGTGGAATGCCTAGTAGCTCATAAACTAAAGCCAATAAGGCCAAACTCCACAAATTACAGGAACCTAATGCCTTCAAACAATAATGGACTCACAGAATAATTTCCATTACCTTAGCTGAAATTTTCCAAAACTTTTTGTTTATAAAATATTAAGGTTATATGTTCAGGTGAAACGATTATGTCAAGTAAAACAAATGTGATTTGAACATAGTTTGCATGCAGCTAAAGTTTCCTATTTCCTATACTTTTCCTTGAATTATGATTTTGCCCACAAATCTTACAGAAAGTCCAGATAGATAGAAAATAACTAACTTACCAAAAATTTTAAAATATGGTATAATGAATTGATATGTCTAACTGGCAAAATGCTAAATTTGTTTTCATATTTTACTACTGTCTGGAAATTTCCCATATGTGTTTAGTGTGTATTCAAACTATGCCAAGTGTAAACTGAGAATCATAATTGAGTACAAAAATGTAAACTATTAATGAACATATTTATGTTTTTATGTATGAATGTAAATTATTCCAGAATAATAATATTTATTTCATTTAATTACAGACACTTGAAAACACAAATAAAAATGATTTACCATTCATGGCCTTTTTGATTCAAAGAATTTTTTAAATATTTATAAATATACCTGACATGTAAATACTATTTAAATAAAAATAAAGACTAAAAAAAATTATTTGATGCAGATCAATCCTAAATTATTAATATTTGAAATTTTAAAGTTTTATATATTTGTGTACTTATTTTATTCTGTGTATATGTTTTTTCCCTGCATGTGTGTTTGTGTACCATGTGTATGCTTGTGATCAGAAGAGGAACTCAGACATCCTGGGACAGATGATTGTGCCTCACTACATAGATGTTGGCTGTTAAATATGGTTTCTGCATTCATGGCTGAAGTCCAAGTTGGTCCATGGCTTTTTCAGAGGTTATGATTAAGGGACAAAAATAATGTAATTTTGTATACCTCCATAACATTATTCTGCTCAGCATTCTAGGTAGACACAAGTTCAACTCTTCCAGAGAAGGCATTACTAATTACTAATTACTGAGGTAGGTGGTGTCATTTACTTCAGCTTATAGCCATTGATAAGTTGATTACCCTCCAGAAAATAACCCTTACCAATGCTCATATTGTCAATCGTAATTAAATTTAGTGGATCTAAAAGTAAAATTATTAAAAAAGGGTCATTGAAGTAGAATGGGAACTATTTTGGTAGTAGCTATGGGGTATGGAGAAGAAAGACCTCATATAACAGGGAATAGTGTTGAGTATAATTATGATACATTGAATATATTTATGAAATGGAGAAAATATATAATATATTATTAGGATGCCATCAAAGTTTAGAGGTACATTTTTACCAAATTCTATCAGTACAGTATTCAAATTCTCTTAGTGAAAAACTATAAATTATAAAATCTCAACATATATATATTTCCTAAAAAGCCATTTTATTCTATATTCAAACGCAAAAAAGTAAAGATAATAAAGAATAATTAAAACATGATCAGCTTTGGAAAAGTTGGCATCTGAAATACATTTTAATTTCTAGGTGACAACATAGAAATTAATTAAAATGTTTACGTTGTAAAATCATCTCTGACAAATACTAACATGTTTTGAAGGAAGAAACACTATTATGAGAATGTTGTGGGAACCTCTTCAGCTAATAGCCTATAAGATAGAAGGCCACTTGGGCATGGTCTATTAGCCTATTAATGCAGTCATAAAGCTTGCACTCTCTCTCTCTCTTGTGTGTTTGGTTCCTATTCCCTGTTCACGCAAAGGACTGTGATCTGTGGGTTTACCCCTAAATAAAGAACCATTTATTATACTCAATTCTGAGCTAGGGTGGGGCTAGTTTATAGAATCTATTTACATTGGGAGCCCATGTGGTATGGGAAAACAATCCTATGTCTGTCAATTATGTTTTAAATAAATACTGATTAGTCAGTAGCCAGACAGGAAGTAGAGGTGGGGCAATAAGAATAGGAGAATTCTGGAAAGCAGGAAGCTCCCTTGGCAGTTCTACCCAGATCACCAAAGAAGCAGGATGTGACCTGGCCTGCTGAAAAAGGTACTGAGCCATGTGGCCTCCATATACCAGAATAATGGGCTGGTATACATTATAAGAGCTAATACATAGCCTAAGCTAATGTGCCAATCAGTTTATAACTTATAACCTCTGTGTGATTTCTTTTGGGCTTAGCAGCTGTGGAAATTGGGCAGGACAGAAACCCCAACAAGCAGACCCTCATGTTGCACCCATGTATTCTCAATTCCACACCTACCGTGACCAGCCTCAAAGGTCCCAAAAGTCTGCAGCCCAGAGCTTCTCCCACACCCACCTGACTGAATTTATTTCACCAAATAAGCAGTTTTTAACCAAAACCTCACCACAGCAGAGCGACTGCGTGACAACATAGAACAGAAATCTCTAAACGAATTCTAGTTAAGGCTATCAAGGCCTGTGCTTATTTTTAATGGAATGTGGTTTCCAAGTTTAAAAGCTAAAGAAACAAAATTATGTTAAATTATTTTGGTTTGTGTCTCAAACCTCAGATTCTAGAGGTAAACCTACTTTCAAGAGAAATTAAAATGATATGCTGTATGGTTAATTTTTCATTTAGAGCTTTGTTTGTAGGTCAAGCAAAATTCAAACATAAATGAATAAATCCACCAATTAAAAATCCACAAAAATTATTTGGAGCTTTGTGGTTAGAAAAAAAAAAAGCACTTGAACTCTTTTTACCCAGTCCCATATTACTTCTCACAGAATACACAATTGACCTCTGATGCTAAGAAAAATTCTAAAATTTAGATAAAATATCTCAAATCTTCCTAATGGAGATGGATTTTAAGTCACAAGTACATAAGAGAAGTTAACATGTACCGCTGTTGATGCTGCCGTTCCCTCCTGGAACAATATCTCTGAATCATTTCTTCTCTGCTGCCTCAAATGTACCCGCTGAGTTTCTCATCAAGCACACTGGTCTCTCCCTGTTGTTCTTCCACAGCCAGGTGGCCTTCAGATTTCCTTTTGACTCAGGGGTAAGCATGACAAAACTGTTGATCTTGGCTGACAGCATGCATCTAAGTTGAAGTGTTTTGCTTAGTTCCTAGACTACACTTCGAAGATCTTTATTTTGCATCTATTAGAGGAATGGTTAATTATGAGAGAATGGGGAAGGAATGCCATGGGCAGAATACATTTTATCAAAAAATGTATTTTCAATAAGGCTGGAGAGATGACTTAGTAGTTAAGAGCACTGGCTGCACTTCCAGAGGACCTGGGTTCATCTCCCAATACACACGCAGCAGCTCACAACTGTCTGTAGTTCCAGTTCCATGAGATCTTGCATCTTCACAGACATACTTGCAGGCAAAAGATGAATGCACATTACATAAAAATAAGTTAAAAAATTATAAGTTAATAAAATACCTTAGAAAAAGAGGAAAGCCGTTATATATGCCCAGATTGTGACTTCACTATTATTGATGTAAGTAAATCACAGTTTATTATTTCACTCTTGAGTAGGTGAATAATCCAATATTTCACAAATAAAGGTAATGTAAATATAAGGTGAATAACAAATAAACAGTGTTTACTGAACATTTACAAAAGTACTACTCAAGCCTGACTACTTTGCTTTTATATGAAGAATAACCATTTCAAAAGGCACAACCTTTATATGCAACATTATTTATTATTCTCTTAAAAGAATTCTAAAGGAGAATTCATCATCAAACATCTAAAAACAAAGTATTTCTTAAAATTTAGGATAATCCTGTTTGACAACATAAGAGACAAGACTATTGTATATATTAAATTAAAGCAGAAAAATGGATTGTAAAATAAAATGTTTTTTAAACATGATGTCTACAAATTACCACAAGCTATTACAGTTTTAAATAGCAAGACACAGTAGTATCAATAGTATCTGTGTCTTTATCTTTGATGCAAATTATATAAGTACTAAAGTCAAATTTAGCTCTATCTCAAAAATTATAGTAGCTACTCTAAATCTTGCAATTTTGATACTGTAAGTAGGTATATGATTTATACTACTTTTATTTGTCATTTGACTATTTTTTTGGTAGTATTCTATCCTTTCATTCCCATGATTGAAAGTATTATCCTGGTCAATAACACTTAAGTCTAACCAGTTGGTCAAAATAAGCTCAATCTTCAACAAGGATAGGTTCTCTGAGGCAGTACTATCTATCCATCTAGTTTTATACCATGCATGAATACCAGAAATCTCATGTGTCAATATCATTGTGTATTTTTCTCCATTCATAACTATTCATAACTATTGTGGCATATTCACACATAAGCTGTATCCTTACTAATTCAAAGAAATATAACCACACACATGCCATATAAATACACTTCACAGTTCCTTACATCAGTGTGAGATGCTTTGTTTAGGGAAAGAAATCTCTGAGGGTGACAAATAAAATAAATGTTATTTTAGTAGCTTTAATTCTGTTACTATCAAGGAGATTTTTTTTCTCATTTTTAAGAATTTGATGTTTCTATCATGCATGGTTGTTAGCTGAAGTGAGTCATTGCAAAAGCCTTGTTCAAGCATTAATGTCCAATAATACTAAATACAGCTAAAAATCTAAATTTTCATATTCTATGAGTTGATTGACTGTTAGATGCTGGTACCAACTGCTCCCCCAGCCTGCCACTGATTTCTTGCTTTAAGTATGTTGCTGGAGGATGATAAGGTAATGTTCATGTTTTGAAATTCTAAGTCCTTATGTGACACTGTCTTAGAAATAATTATGTCACTGAGGGAATCCGCATTAACAAGAGAAGTGCCCATGTGAAGACCCTGGACTTTCTGCTCTTCGTGTGCTCTTAATAGCGACAGTGTCCTTTTCTTTACAGAAGCTTCTCAGTCTCAGGAGGTCCCATTTATTCAATGTGGCCCTTACTGTCTGTGCTGCTGGGGTTATATGTAGGAAGTGGTCTCCTGTGCCCACGTGTTGTAGAGTATTTCCCACTTTATTCTTCTATTAGGTTCAGTGTGTTCGAACTGATATTGAGGTCTTTAATCCACTTGGACTTGAGTTTTGTGCATGGTGATAAATATGGATCTATTTTCATTATTCTACACATTGACATCCAATTTTGCCAGCACAATTTGTTGAAGATGCTCTCTTTCTTCCATTGTATACTTTTAGCTCCTTTATCGAAAATCAGGTGCTCATTAGTTTGTGGGTTAAAGTCAGGGTCTTCTATTCGATTCCATTGGTTAACTTCTCTGTTTTTATGCCAATACCAAGCTGTTTTCAATACTGTAGCTCTGTAATAGAGTTTGAAGTCAGGGATGGTAATGCCTCCAGACGTTGATTATTGTCTCCTCTAGATCTGTGAAGAATTTTGATGGGATTTTGATGGGGATTGAATTGAATCTATAGATTGCTTTTGGTAAAATTGCCATTTTTACTATGTTGATCCTCCCAATCCAAGAGCAAGGGAGATCCTTCTATTTTCTGGTGTCCTCTTCTATTTCACTCTTCAAAGACTTAAAGTTCTTGTCATATAGATCTTTCACTTCCTTGGTCAGAGTTACCCCAAGATATTTTATGGTCTTTGTGGCTATCGTGAAAGGTGATGCTTCTCTGATTTCCTTCTCTGTTTCTTTATCCTTAGTATACAGGAAGGCAACTGATTTTTTGGAGTTGATCTTGTATCCTGCCACATTACTAAAGGTGTTTATCAGCTGTAGGAGTTCTTTGGTATAGTTTTTGGGGTCACTTATGTATACTCTCATATTATCTGCAAATAATGAAAGCTTAACTGCTTCCTTTCCAATAAGAATCCCTTTGATCCCCTTATGTTGTCTTATTGCTATTGCTAGAACTTCAAGCACTATATTGAAGAGGTATGGAGAGAGTGGACATCCTTGTCTTGTTCCTGATTTTAGTGGGATGGCTTTGAGTTTTTCTCCGTTTAATTTAATGTTAGCCGTCGGTTTGCTGTAAATAGCTTTTATTATATTTAGGTATGACCCTTGTATCCCTAGTCTCTCCAATACCTTTACTATAAAGGGGTGTTGAATTTTGTCGAATGCTTTTTCAGCATCTAATGAAATGATCATATGGTTTTTTTTCTTTCAGTTTACTTATATGATGGATTACATTGATAGATTTGCGTATGTTGAACCAGCCCTGCATCTCTGGGATAAAGCCTACTTGATCATAATGGATAATTTTTCTAATGTGTTCTTGGATACGGTTTGCCAGTATTTCATTGAGAATATTTGCGTCGATATTTATGACAGAGATAGGCCTATAATTCTCTTTCTTGGTTGGGTATTTGTGTGGTTTTGGTATCAGGGTAACTGTAGCTTCATAAAAGGAATTTGGCAATGACTTTTCTGTTTCTATATTGTGAAATACATTAAGGAGTATAGGTATTAGCTCTTCTTGGAAGTTCTGGTAGAATTGTGCATTGAAGCCATCTGGTCCTGGGCTTTTTTTGGAGGAGAGATTTTTGATAACAGCTTCTAGTTCTTCACGACTCACAGGTCTATTTAGATCGTTCACCTGGTCTTGGTTTAGCTTTGGTATATGGTACTTATCTAAAAAAATGTCCATTTCATTTGCATTTTCCAGTTTTGTGGCATACAGGCTTTTGTAGTAAGATCTAATGATTCTCTGAATTTCCTCTGTGTCTGTGGTTATGTCCCCCTTTTCATTTCTGATTTTATTTATTTGCGTGTTCTCTCTCTGTTGTATAATTAGTTTGGATAGGGGTTTGTCGATCTTGATGATTTTCTCCAAGAACCAACTTTTTGTTTCATTGATTCTTTGGACTGTGTTCTGTGTTTCCATTTTGTTTATGTCAGCCCTCAGTTTGATTATTTCCAGTCTTCTACTCCTCCTAGGTGAGTCTGCTTCTTTTTCTAAAGCTTTCAGGAGTGCTGTTAAGTCCCCAATGTATGCTTTCTCCGTTTTCTTTAAGTGGGCACTTAGTGCTATGAACTTTCCTCTTAGCACTGCTTTCATAGTGTCCCATAGGTTTGAATATGTTGTCTCTTTATTGTCATTAAATTCAAGGAAGACTTTAATTTCTTTCTTAATTTTTTCCTTGACCCAGGTGTAGTTCAGTAGTTGATTGTTCAGTTTCCATGAGTTTGTCAGCTTTCTGGGGGTAGCTTGTTGTTCCTTTCTAACTTTCATCTGTGCTGATCTGATAAGACACAGGTGAACACTGATATTCTTTGTATCTGTGAATGTTTCCTTTGTTTCTGAGTATATAGTCAATTTTTGAGATGGTTCCATGAGCTGCAGAGAAGAAGGTATATTCTTTCCTATTTGGGTGGAGTGTTCTATAGATGTCTGTTAAGTCCATTTGCTTCATTACCTCCAATAATTCTCTTAATTCTCTATTAGGTTTCTGTCTGATTGACCTGTCCATTGGAGAGAGAGGTGTGTTGAAGTCTCCTACTACTAGTGTGTGTGGTTTGATGTCTGCCTTGAGTTCTAGTAATTTTTTTTTTTTTACATAAGTGGGTGCTTTTATATTAGGGGCCTAGATATTCAGTATTGAGATGTCATCCTGATGAATTGTACCTGTTATGATTATAAGGGGTCCATCTCAATCTCTTCTGATTGATTTTAGTTTGAAGTCAGTTGTTGGAAATTAGTATGGCCACACCTGCTTTTTTCTTAGGCCCATTTGCTTGAAAGACCTTTTCCCAACCTTTTACTCTGAGTAGATGACTGTCTTTGTGGTTGAGATGTGTTTCTTGAAAAACAGCAGAATGTTGGATCCTGTTTTCGTATCCAATCTCTTAGCCTGTGCCTTTTCATTGGTGAATTTAGACCATTAATGTTAAGTGATATTATTAACCAGTGCTTGTTTACTCCAGTTATTCTTATTGTTTTTGGTGTTAGAGTTTGTGTGTGTCTCTTCTTTTAGTTGTGCTGGTGAAGGTTCGCTAGATGCCTGAGTTATTGTAGGCAGTGTTGGCAATGCTGAATTCCTTGGGTTGTGATTTTCCTTCTATTACTTTCTGTAGGGCTGGATTAGTGGCTACGTATTGTTTAAATTTGTTCTTATCCTGGAATGTCTTGTTTTCTACATTGATAGTGAACACTAGCTTGGCTGGGTATAGAAGTTTGGGTTTGCATCCATGGTCTCTTAGTTTTTGAAGAACCTCTATCAAGGACCTTCTGGCTTTCATGGTTTCCATAGAGAAATCAGGTGTAAGTCTGATAGGTTTACCTTTATAAGTTACTTGGCCTTTTTCCTTTGCAGCTCTTAATATTCTTTCTTTAACCTGTATATTCTGTGTTTTGATTATTATATGGTGAGGGGATCCAGTCTGTTTGGTGTTCTGTATGCTTCTTGAATATTCAAAGGAATATCTTTCTTTATGTTGGGAAAGTTTTCTTCCATAATTTTGTTAAAAATATTTTCTGGGCCTTTGAGCTGTAAATCTTCTCCTTCTTCTATACCTATTATTATAAGGTTTGGTCTTTTTATTGTGTCCCATATTTCCTGAATGTTTTGTGATGAGAATTTGTTGGCTTTGCTGTTTTCTTTGATCAGTGCGTTTATTTTCTCTATGGTGTCCTCAGAATCTGAGATTCTTTCTTCTATCTCTTGTATTCTATTGATTATGCTTGTTTCTGTAGGCTCTGCTTGTTGACCTAGATTTTCCATATCCATCTCGTCCTCAGTTTGTGTTTTCTTCCTTGCTTCCATTTCAGTTTTCAATTCTTGAACTGTTTCCATTACCTGTTTGATCGTTTTTTCTCGGTTTCCCAGGGTCTCATGTACGTATTTACTTATTTCTTCAAACTTTTTGTTATACTTCTCATCCATTTCTATCAGGGTGTTTTTTACATGTTGTTTAAGGGACTCTATTGCTTTCATACAGTCAATTTTTTCCACTCCTTCTGTTGTAAGATCATTGGGTTCTGGTGTTTTCATGTCGTTTTTCACATTATTGGGTGAATTTTTGCCTTGGTGCCTGCCCATCTCCTTCTATTGATGCTATCTAATGGGTCTTTTCAAACCGGATCAGGTTTCTCTGCTGGCCAGAGGCTCCTCTTACAAAATGCCCTGCTCTGTGTCCTGGCTCCTGCTGGGGGCCAAGATCCCTCTCACCCCTCAGAAGGGTCTTCAGGAAGAGAGGACCAGGCTCCCCGTTTGCCAGGGACCTTGCCAACCAAAGGCCTACCTCTTTGATTAAATTGTAGTGGTGTGATCTGCTCTCGGTGTTGCGCGCTGGTCCCTGCTGCCTGAGTCGTCTGCCAATGCCCCAGTCCCTGCTGATCCCAGCCGCAGCCTGTGGCCTGCGTTGCCTACCACAGCCTGCATTGCCCGCCTGCATTGGTCGTCTGCCGCCCTAAACTGTTTATTATTTTAAAGTAGCTCTTATAAAATAAATTAATCCATAATTTCTGTCTATATTTAGTCACATGGCTTGGTAATTTTTCTCAGTAAAGAATTCTCATCTTGCTTCCTCTGCCTCTGGCTGAGGACTGTGTTTCTCTTCCTATCCTATTTCCAGAATTCTCCTAGTCTATTTGATCAACCTATACTTCCTGCCCAACTACTGGTCTATCAGGAGTTTATTAAACCAATATGAGTGACAAATATTTATAGTGTACAAAAGCATTGTCCCGCAGCAGTTCCCCTTTGTTTATTTTTTTTTTTCTGACCATTCATCCAAATCAATTTGTAACCAACCCACTAAACAAAACAGACATTCATTTTTGGGGATTATAAAGTAGAAGGAGACAGGTCTCAGTCTGAATCTCATTATTACCACCATTATGATATTAATGATCAAAGTTTGGTATATAGTGAGATTAAAAATATGACCTTCATTCAGTAAGTCAATTTTATAAAAATAATTAATACTTCATAAACATTGCAATTTGGTTAAAGTTGGATATTTTTATAAAGAGCCCACATTTGTATAATCAGGGCTAGAAATTAGATTACTGTCCTGCATAGTTTATTAATCAAGTTTATATGTGCTGTGGCCAGCACAGCCTGGATAGCGAAGACTGGCGGGGGTGCCGGGATTGAGACATGGAGGTTTCTTTTCAGGTGGAAGAACAGCAACCTTTATTTTGCCCAGTAACCTTTTATACCTCTACTCCTTCTGTGGAGACCCACTGGCCAGAAAGAACACAAACATCCTTGTAAATTACAGACCACAAGGAAGTTCTGCTGTTAGTCAGGGGGAGTGAGGGCAGCTGGATCACAACAAATATGAACTCTCATTGCATTGCCACTATTGAATGATTAACTATTAAAATCAATTTAAGGAAACTTTCAGAGATGTTTCTCAAATGGAAGAAAGAGGAGAGACAGCCTTTCATTTTGCTATTTACTTCAACCCTCCCATTTAGAGGGCCATAGTTGAGTGTAATAGGAAGCTGAGAGATGTTGACTAGGAAACTACAACAAGTAGCTATCAGTTAATTAACAGTACATCCTGGGAGGTGTATTCAACAGGGTGAGTCATTTAACCATACACCTTATATTCACAGCCAACAGAAGTTACTCAGGCAATGGTATATGCAGGGAAATAAAGCTTACCAACCAGTGGGTCTATGTTACATTCTGGGAAATCAGAGCAAGCAGGTATAGTCAACAGAGCAGGCATGAACATGAAATGGTTTTAAGAGGAAATGGTCATACTGAAAGCAAATGAGAAATATTTCCTTGGCATCTTGCTCATTGAAAAATCAGTCTGTTCTTATTTCAAGCAAAATAACAGTTATAAAATAGAAATAGGATATGCCCTAAGTGTTATATATTTTGCAATTTTCTTATTATTATAATAATTTAAATAAAATGATATTTTGCTTTAGAAACTTATACAGTTTAGAAAGTACTACCCAGTACCTTTCCTTAATGGGTGAGGAATTTTAAAGTAAAATCTAACCTATCTTCCAACTAACTAGAGTATGTGCCGTTCTTCAGAGCTTTATTCAAAGTTCTAAGATAATTCTTGTCAACAATAAAATAATACTGAACTTATAGCATCATTACAACACTGTCCATATAAAATCTATCCACCATTGCAACCTAAGAGAACTGAAAACATGAACCTAAATCTACACTTTCATATAATATACACCAATGACATGCTATGTTAGCTACACATTATGAAGTGTTTGTCATTGACAGCTCTGCTGAACCATTCTCCTTCTTATGGATATATATATATATATATATATATATATATATATATATATATAAAATGACCAGCTATCTTTTGAGTATTTTATTTTTTATTAACCAATTAGAAAGGGGGAACTTAATTCAAATTATATCATTTAGTAAGCTTCACTGAACCAAAATGAATTCCTAGAAAACTAAGAGAAGAAAAAAACCTCTAATGAAGAAGTCTATGGCTTAAATTTTTGAAAGTATCAGAAATTATTTAGTAAATAAAAAATATAGAGTTGTGGATCCTAAGCTTGAGTCCAGCATGGTGTGGGGTCAGATGGAGAGACTGATGCTTACTGAAGCCACTTCTGAACCCAGAAGATATACTGGGGTATTAGGATCTGCATTGTTGTGCTGACAATAGCATAGCACTTAGCAAAGCAAAGCCACTTTGCCAGTAATATAGGCCCTCCCAATAAACACATAGTAAAATTTTAAAGTATTTATTGTGATTGATCCAAGAAACAACCTTTATTGGTTCTGGAAGCTTCTATCATTTGATCATAATTCAATTTAGGCAGTTCTTGACCATTATTGCCTAGTTCTATGATTGACTAATATAGTTTAGCGATCCCTTAAGCCAGATACAACCTCCTTCCTGACCCATTCTGGAAAGATATTTTGAACTGAAAACCTCGGGAGACTAATAATATACTTATCATATCTCTTTTGTAGAAAATCTACTGATTTATAACCACAATTCAATTAGTGACATTGAGTCCAATACTTAAGGCAAAAATACTAGAGATGGAAAATATTATCTTCATTAGCATAGGTTGTGGCATGGCTGTAATTCCAGGAGCAGAACATGATTCTACAAAATTCCTACAGTGTGGCAGGCTATAACCCCTAAACTCCTGAACACTGCTGTGATTTGAGGAGCCAGAACTAGCAGGATAGATTGAATAATTCAATTCTCCCAATGGTGTTTTATAGAAGACTCAGCACATTTTCTTCAGCTTAAATCTTGAGCATAGAATTTCATTTACTGTACATTGATGGGATAATCTAATAGACTCGTTGATATCTGTGAGATGTTTTCTATATTCTGTTTGATTTCAAGAGCAAGAGAATAGACAAACTTTGGAATAAGGGATCCACAGATGTAGGACATTCAGTCATAAAACAAATCAATCCTGAGGTGTGGTGTATGAATGCTAGGTAAAACAGTCTTTTGTGTTCATGAAATTCTGAAAAGACATTCAGGTTCTAGAACATTAAACAACAACAACAATAAAACCAAAAACATAAACAAAGAAACAAACAAAAATCTCAGTGAGTTGTTTGCTTATCATTCACACATAATGAGGTTTAAATGAGAATGAGCCACAAAATTTGGTTATCCAAATGGCATTGTTTTCTCTCATTCCTTTGCTGGGGACCTTACATGTCTGAACCTTTGGAAGTACAGAAGTCCAGCTGGTCCAGAGCTTGTGATACTCTGATCCTTGTCAGCATGCTTAAGATTGAGAGAAGTATTCCTGAAATCCTTTAGCTATAGTACAACAGTTTTGATTCTTACAAAATGTATGCTAAAATTAAATCTCCAGTGTGATGCTGTTTGATAATGTGGGCCTCACCTCCATGAGTGGATTAATGCAGTAGAAAGTGTGAACAAAAATTCCTGAAAAAAAGTTGTGTCTGTCTGGGAACAAAACTCCTAATAGGAGTCTTCAAAGATTGATGGATTCATTGGAATTTCAGTACTGTGAGAAATCAGAATTTCCATGGGTTCATAGGCTAATTGCTTTATCCTTGGCCAGATTTAACCTTCTGGAACAGCCATTCCTTGCCCCAATCTGTATCTGCACTTATACATTTTAATAATGAATAAAACCCTCTTAGAAGCCTTTAACTCAGAACTACCATGTAGTGATAATAAATAAAAATATCTTGACAGCTATTAACTTAGCAGAACTCTAGGTTCCACCAATTGAAGAATCCTTAATGTCATCAGATAGCACATTAGGCCTATAGAAAGGCTTCCCTCATCTTAATATATTTGTTTTTTGTTGTTCCCATCAATGTTTTTGAAAATTGCCTTGATTTACGAATTGCTTTGTTCTATAAAACTATAAAGTCTCTGTGAAACTGTTTCCACATTGGAACATGACATCTTGGGCAAATTAAATCCATATTTTCAGACTATTAATACTCAAAATGGCTCTAGAATAAACACTCTCTTATTGTATTTAAGATAAAAGCTGTGGTTATATATTGATAACAGAATTATGGTTTGGTTCTCATCTATTATTCAGCTATGGGAGTATAGAGCTGCTCCTGCTGCTGTCCTGGAAGAAGAAATCACTGTTACCAAATTTTGAACCTACCGTTGCCTTGATTTTGGGCCTTCCAGACTCCTAGACTTTGTAAACTAAGTATTTGCCTTTTAGAAATGCCTGCTTACAAATATTCTGCTATAGTATTATCAGATGATCTACAAAAATGATTTTACAGTATGTGTCCACATTAGAAATGAACATAAGAAAAAAAGTATACGTTTTATGAGTAACAAGAGCCATTACTTGCAGAAAGATATTTTGGATTGAGGTGATGAATTACAGAGGTAAAAGTAATAACTGGTTCCAGTTTTTTTCTTTGTGTATTAAAAGAAAGATATAGAAATTATAATAGAGTGACTTTTATCCTCACAATTCATTATTGCCTATTCACTTTCCAATTTTCTCTGCTGTGTTGATGATCCAAAGCAACTCCTCAGACAAGTCCATTAGTCATCACCTATTATCCTTTGCAATCATGCCAGGGTAATGGAGGGCTGGTGAGTGAACATCCTTTCATCCTTTATTCTCTTTGTGGAGTGTTTCCTGCTCTTGCTCTCAAACAAGAGTGCAAAATCCTATTCCCATACAAGTTCTTATTTCAAATTAAAAACACTCACAGACGCCCTGGTTAAATTTGACTAATGTCACTAATCCATCTTTAATAAAATAGCAGTTTTCCTTAGGTTTTATCTCAATAAGACATCTTCATCATTTAAGATCTCCACAGCACATTTTGGATGATATAAAATCAATCTCAGAAAAATTTCTTAATTAACTAAGGTAAAATCTATATTAATAAACTCTAAGGACTAGGTGGTGAAAAAATTTATTAGTGATAAATAAACTTTCAAGGAACAGAAGTTGAAATCTTGTTGGGTTCCCATAAATGAGTTTCTGTAGATTGTGCTAGGTTGATGAATGGGAAATGATTCACCTCTGCTTGGTTGGTTGAGTACATCACACACCCAGTCTTTGTCCACTTGGAAGTTATATGTGGGTAATTCATTAGCTTAATCATTAATTGTATCCACTGAAGGGGACAAAAGAATCTCCCTTAATAATTGTAGTGATAAATACTTTGATTAGTGTCAATACCCATAGAAAATTCTTTAATAACTCTTGCTGCCAAGGGGATCCTGAAGCCAAATGACAACTTAATATAATGTGATGTCTCAGAAGGATGTTGGAGGAGAATATAATATTGGATAAAAACCTAGGGAAGCATTATGAATTATGAATTTCTGTTCATAATAATGTGTCAGTATTAACAGCACATCTTGGAAAAGCATAAATAGAAGTGTAAGGACGAAACAAAAGGAAGAATTCACATTAGAGATATGAGCACTTATTACTCACCTCTCAGAATTTTTGTAAAACTAAAATTATTACAACATAAATATAAAACAAAGATTCTACTTTTTTTTTACTAAACTTTTGATATAATTTTTAAGGTGTTACCAATTTTAAAATACTTCATAATTAGAGTTAGAACCATGACATTTGATCAGGTAGAAGCAATTTTTTAAATCTACAATATGTAATAATTATTTCATTCTTAAGAAGACAATAAAACTTCAAGGAGCAAAAGGCACTGTCATATACAATACAAGAATGTAGTGAGAGAATACTGAGATCCAGGGTGCCCTAAGGGTAGTGATATATATCAGAATTTCTGGACAACTCTCCAAAGTACACAAACAAAAGCACAAAAAATTAAGCAAAAGGCTCAAGCAAACAATGAATTACCTTTATTCATCAATTAAAGATATTTATGCCTATTCTCTTACTTTTGCTTTATTTTCACTCTATTCTCAATTATGCTTATTTTCTCAATTTTCCAATGTTGAATATCAAATATGTCTTTATGATTATCAAACAAGAGTTCTACCACTGAGTTCCACCCACAACCTAGAAAGTTAGTTTCGATGGTATCCAGGCACCATACTTGAATTAGCTCATCTAGCCAAGGATTCTTAAAAGAAATTCTATGAGAAATTTATAAAAAATATCATGAACTGTCTTCAAAACCTTTTTCCTGGATTAATAAAAGTGTTTATCAAACACTTCATTCAAGTTATTTTCAATGTCAATAGTATGTATAAATATGTTATAAACTATTGAAACATTACTATGGAAAACATGAGTTCCTAAGTAATTCTGTAAGAACTGCCAAGGGTAAGTGAGATTTATCTTGAGTCACCCAAAGGGAAACTATTGATGCCATAAACATATGGTCTACATTTAGAAGTTGCATAAAATCATCCATGTAAAGTATACTTGGTGAGTACTGCTACATGACACCTACTGTCTGCAAAATCTTCTAGTCTTTCCTTTAGTTTCTGAAGTCAATGGAAATCATCAAAGGCACCATAGATCCTTGGAAATGATTCTTTGCTACGTTTGGTTTTCTTTGTGATCAAAGCATTCCTTTGAAAGAACAACAAAAAATATCTGAAACTCATTCCATGTCATGTCATATTTCAGAGCACTGATTCTGGCCAGGAGTTCCATTTATAATAAAAAGGAGACAATGCTATTGATACATAGCTGTTGTATCAGCTATAATGGACTCTTTAAGTATAATTTGCTATCTAATAACATGAGACATACATTCTTATCTTGTGAGCACAATATAATATTTATTTTATAGTCAGAGAAATCAACAGGAGAAGTGTAACAGATGATACTGATATATTTTTCTACAAATACATTTTGAAGCTCCCATTCTTGCATCAGGAGAAAATAAAGAAACCTACATTGAAGTAGAATCTGAATGTGACTGACCATAATGGTTCTACTAAATTATGGATAAATAGAAGAATAGCAGGCAACATTTTTTTTCAGGTGGATAAATCAAAAGAAAAGTGGATAATCAGGAAAAACAAGAAGGTATGAGCATCATTCAGGGGATAAGAGAAATTGCCACACAAACGTGAGGTCCTGAGTTAAAATCATCAGCATCCTAATAAATATCCTGTTTTAAACTATATCTGTATTTCTACTCATAACACTGTGGAAAACAAAGAGGAGGGACACTGAGACTACAGAACGGGAACAATGTTCTTTGGTCCACGAGCTTAAATAAATGAGACAGCATGTGACAGAACAAAATAATCTATATTCTCCTTTGGTATCTGTACTCATATGTATATATATATATATATATATATATATATATATATATATATATGTGTGTGTGTGTGTGTATGTGTGTGTATGTATATATATATATATACATACAGATATACTACATAAACATAGCACATACTCACATAATGCACATACACAAAAATGATAAAATAAAATTATCACTATGAAAAGGGACAGAGAAGGTAACGAATGTAACCTAATTTAAGGTATTGTTTAGTGTTCTGTATGAGAAGTGACATAAAAACTAATAAAGATCTAGGCAATATCATAGTGGTAGGGACAGCCAGGTCTGGAAAACTCCAGAGGGAATTTAGATCCAATCATTAGGGCAGGCTCAGAAACATAACTTAGCATAAGAAAACTAACTAAAGTAATGGCATCTTCACTATTTTTTTGTGTTTCACATATATTTATGTATAAGTAACACAACATGTTCAATAGCATGAATTTTATTATATATAAATTGTTGAGACTATGTTTTTAAAAGAAATATGTGATCTGTCTTTTAATAAAATCAAATTATTTAAAGGAATATCTACAGAATGTGGAGGTATATTTCAGTGAAGTTCATTCATAGTTCCACCAGCAGCCCCAAAACAAGAATAGGTGCACTTTACAAACAAAGCTTTGTAATAAGTTGATTTAACTGATAAATTCTATAAGACATTTAAAGAAAATCATCAGCCTGTACAGCAGCCTTTGGTCACTAGACCATCACACCTCTTGTATCCATCCTCCAAACACAGCTCTACAAATACAGCCTGTGCTCTGGTCCAGGCTGTTAAGTATAGCTTTCACTCTTCATCAAGGAAGTTTCTTTTATGAGTTAAAGTAGAATGTTATAGAAACTCACAATTAGTCAAAATGTAGAGAACAGCATATGTTAGGGTCCCCAGTCCCCAGTGGTATCACTACATGAAAAGGGATAGAAAAATTCCAATAGCATAAAGTCTTCTTTGTGATCATGACTTTTAGTCATAACATGGATGATCCTAAAAACTAGCAACAACATGGGGAACAAATCAATACCTGACAACGCCAACTACTCTTGACTTCCCAGGGTGTCAAGATAAATGGATAAAATCTCACCATCAACCCATAGATAAATTAGCAATTACTGATAGAGGGAGACTTGGTCTTCTCCATACTCTCATAGATTTGAATATTTTTCTCCAGGGAGAGGCACTATTTGAAAGGAATACCAAGTGTGTCCCTGTTGGAGGAAGTGTGCCACTGGAGTGAGCTTTGAGTGTTTCTTTTTTTCCTGCTGGTTTTAGATTTAGAAGTAAAACTCTCAGATACATCTCAAGCATCAAGTTTGTCTATGTGTCACCATACTTCTCATCATGATATTAATAGGATAAGCTTCTGAAATCACTCCAATTAAATGTTTTCTTTTATATGCATTGTGTGGCCATGATTACTCTTCACAGCAATAGAATACTGACTAAGACAGTGTGTGTATATATGTATATATATATTCAGTATGATATATATATATATATATCATCAATAAGAAAGAAAAACAGCTTAATTTAATACTGTGACAGTTGAACAGTAAGTCATATTTTTATGTTAATAATGACTTTTAATACGTATAGATTGGTAGTTACAGAAACAAGTCACATGCATACATGTTAGTGCAAACATTACTAATATCCTAGCTGATTATGCTGAAAACATTGAACAACTTTTTAAACGCATGGCATTTCTGACACTCAAGACCCAGTTTTAAATTACAGTGTTTCAAGAAAAGGAAGTGGGAATTATGAGATAAAATGACAATCAAGGGTTAGGACAGGTGGCAGGTGAACTATAGGACAAGGATAGATGATCAGGATTAAAAAAAAACAAACCCAAGGGCATGACAAAGTGAGACAGGCACCTGGTTTTGCAACCTTACAAAAGACTAGATTCAAGAAAATAAATGATAATGAGATTGGATTGTTACAAATGTCAGGATAGAGAGTACATCAATACTAATGTAAATCAATCATCATTTGATAGGATGAAGGTTGAAGAGTGGGAAACGAAGTGAGTATATATGTACACTTAATATAGTCATGGATGTTTATACTTGATCTGCAGATTTCATAATAAGCACTCTGTATATTCACAATGTATCATATATGAATATAAGTATATTGTATACATAGTTATGCATTATGTCTAGAAATATTTAAAGATACAGGTAAATAAAATTCACTCTAAAATAGCAATATTTAGAAGAAATGGAGGTTTAATGATACCAATTTTATTACATATCCTATTTCATGTTTTACTAAATTCAAGTATTTAAAGTAGCTACAGACATTTGTTAATTGCTGTTCTGCTCATGACAATGCTTCTGTTTCAGTATAAGGGAACTATTTTAAACTGAATGAATAGAATCATGTTTTATTTACTGTGAGTGATTCATACTTACCTAGTTTTTCTTTTCCAGCAAGAGGGTGGTTTTATTGTAGTGAGAAGAAAAACAAAGAAAAAATGAAAATATTTTTAGCATTTGAGGAAAATCTGCCCTTAATGAGCATGTCTTACTTCACTAATAATACATTTTGCAATATAAAATTTATTAAAAGCATGGCTGTTAGAGAAAGAAGATTTACTTGCAGGTTAGGTTAATTATGTTTCTAATTAAAATTATGACTCAATTTTTCTAACACAATTGAGCTCATGTTTAAAGACTATGAGGTAAAGGAAATTGTCTCTTTTCAATTAATCTTTCATCCCATTATTTTCAATATCACTAGTACTAAACTAATACTAAACTAGTACTAAACTAAAGCATATACAATGATGTTGAATGATAGCAAAATGGGAGGAAGGCTGCATTTAAAACTCTCTGCTTTTACTTTTATGCACAGCTTCAAGTAGCTCACAAGTTTTCTTTTCAAATCTATTTTATTATTTTTATTTTACTTTAGGCAACAGACATTTTAAATTCGTTTACCTTTCAATTTCACTAGTATTAATTAGTTTACATTTCAATATCACGGGTACTAAACTAGTACTAAATTAAAGCATATACAATGATGCTGAATGATAGGAAAACGGGGGGAAGATACACACCGATGGCCTACAGCAGATACAGACATGCATTCAAAACTCTCTGCTTTTACTTTTTTACACAGCTTTAAGTAGCTCACAAGTTTTCTTCTCAAATCTATCTTATTATGTCTTCATTTTACTTTAGGCAACAGCCATTTTTAATTAGTTTATATGTTGTAACTGTTTTGGAAAATTATTCATAATATCATCCCATTATTCACTCTTTCTGTAAATCTATCTATTATATCTGTGAACATATTGCCTATTCAAAAATATTTTTAGGGCAAAATTTCTATGAATAAAACATGAGGAATGTATAATTTTAGTTAAGTTATTTAGAAGCAGTTATAATGACCACAAGCACACATTCATTGCTCCTTATATTTTGTGAAATTTTGATTCCTCTCTGTAGAAATTACATTAATAAATAACATTGGCTCCAGCTGTGAAAGTAAATTTGTATATCGGACAAACCACTCAGAAGTTGAAAGAACATTTGAAAATTGGGAAAACTTACAATAACTAATGATATTTTACTTTTCTCAGTTAACACAAGCAATGTCTTATGTGACTTAGAATCCTTTTTTTTTTCAGCTATCACACACCTACTTCTCACAAACTGAGACAGTTTCAACATAATAATCATTATTTTCTTATTACACTTAAATTTTACAGTCATATTCTTAAATTCTTCATAATGGAATTGTTGACTCTTTTGAAAAATATGAGTTGTTCATTGTTAAGTTCTCCTTTAGTTGAATGTTCAAGGGAACAAATGTATTTCAAAAAGAGAAATGTTGGTGTGCATTTTAGATACTTTTCCATTTTATCTCTCCCTCCTTTGTGTAGAATTAGTATATTTCAAAATTTAGAGTCCTTCAAAAATAAATTCTTAAATTTGGAACCATTTTCTTCTCATTTTCTAAAACATTAATATAGCAAGTGTTCCTGAATGAGTATCCTTTCTTCAGGGTTTGAGCCTCTCATTCTCTGTATTACCTCTTGAAAATTTTGTCTTATGTTTTGTCACTTAATCTATATTATTACTGATGCAGATTATCTGGGGTCAAGCAAATAAACGTGGACTCCTTTACTGAAGAAGGATGCTTAAAAGAAATCCCATACTAGCTCAGAATGAGAAATAGATAGTTATTTATTTAGGGGTAGACTTACAAATCGGAATCCTCTGCTTAAAAGGAGATCAAAAACTGAATTCGTCAACCAGAACAGAGAGGCTGGAAAAGAGGAAGATTGCATGCTCTATATCAGCATATATAGTATAAGGCCATTCCCCAGTGGGTGGGTAACCACTGTCTGTAAGACTTCCTACAGCTCCTCGCTCTTCTGTTTAAATAAGAGAGTTATAAGCCTAATACAAAATTATATACAATAAGAACAAATATATTCAATAGTTATCCTATCCTAACTAGTTTAAGTATTGGCCAAGTCATCAGAAGAATAGCTACAAATATCTAGTCTTCAACCCTAATGAAGATACAAGAAGGTAAATGATATTACTTGAGTAAGCAGAAAGTACAATCAAGCAACTTCCAAAAATGTGCAACAAATGACAGAGATAACTGGAAACCTGGGAAATCACCCAAACTCTCATTTGCAACATTGAATCAACCAAATTTGGCTAAGGCCTAGAAAAACTGAAAGACCATTTTCAGAGGCAGGAAAATTTTCAAAACTCTTTTACCCTGTCTTGGAAGATTTGACAGTCCTGCTTATCCATTTCCAAGTTGCCACACAAAGTAAACTCTGCTGTGGTGGGAATTCTCCAAAACATCTCTTAGGTAAAAGCAAGCTACGCAGCCACAGTTGGAAGATTTTCCAGGTCTTGGATCAGCTAAGCCTTTAAACTGTCCATGCAGTAGGTGTGGAGTCCAAATCCACATGGGCCCCAGATGAAGAAGGATGCTTAAAAGAAATCCCACACTAGCTTAGAATTGAGAAATATATGGTTATTTATTTAGGTGTAAACTCCCAAATCAGAATCCTCTGTTGGAATGAAGATCAGAAACTGAAATTTACAACCAGAACAGAGTGGCCAGAAAAAGAGGCCAAACACATCCTCTACAGCAGCATATATATTATAAGAGGGCATGGCCTATCGGGTGGATAACCACTGGCTGAAAGTCTTCCTATGGCAAATTTACCTTCTTGAGACATTAAACTGAATGATACAATTTTTCAACATCGCCAGACTTTTTGGGAAACCTCACTGCTTTGAAGCCCTCACACTCCAAACAACAGCCATTTCCTCCCTCTTCTGCAGAGTAAAACACATTTTCATAATATAAATGCAAGATATTATTTTCTATAAATTTTATTTTTTATTATACATGAATCAATATGTATTCGACAAAAGGGTAATTGTGGTACTGTCTTCCTGGTTGACTCTAGCTCATGTCAAGGTGATATAAATTAACTAGCACATTGGTACAATTTCCATTCATTTTAATACAATTCAATAGTGACTTTGAGTTGGTTTCAATTTTGAAAATAATTATGAATCTCTAAAACAAATTCCAGATGTATTTGTGACATACTTTTAAGATTTAAAATAAACAGAGTATTACTTTAAAGCCCATTGAGTAACAGACTGGACTTTAAAAAGAAGATCTATATATTAAATATTAATATATATATATGCAATCAAAAATTGGAAATTATATTAGTCACTTATGTTTGTATAAAAACTCCTACATTTTTTTTCATTTTTTTTATTTTATTGAGAATAAGAAAAAAAAAGTTTCCACCTCCTCCCAGCCTCCC
>NW_026068008.1:6004909-6034542 GCF_014885135.2 Alexandromys fortis
TTTTTTTTCTAGAGCTTTCAGATGGGCTGTTAAGTCTCCAATGTGTGCCTTCTCTGTTTTCTTTAAGTGGGCACTTAGTGCTATGAACTTTCCTCTCAGGACTGCTTTCATAGTGTCCCATAAGTTTGAGTAGGTTGTTTCTTTATTTTCATTGAATTCAAGGAAGACTTTAATTTCTTTCTTTATTTCTTCCTTGATCCAGGTGTGGTTCAGTAGTTGACTGTTCAGTTTCCATGAGTTTGTAGGCTTTCTGGGGGTAGGGTTGTTGTTGAATTCTAACTTTAATCCATGGTGATCTGATAAGATACAGGTGGTTACTAATATGTTTTTGTACCTGTGGAAGTTTGCTTTGTTACCGAGTATGTGGTCAATTTTCGAGAAGGTTCCATGAGCTGCAGAGAAGAAGGTATATTCTTTCCGATTTGGGTGGAATATTCTATAGATGTCTGTCAAGTCCAATTGATTCATTACCTCCATTAATTCTCTTAGTTCTCTGTTAGGTTTCTGTCTGATTGACCTGTCCATTGGTGAGAGAGGAGTGTTGAAGTCTCCCACTATTAGTGTGTGCGGTTTGATGGCTGCCTTGAGTTTTAGTAATGTTTCTTTTACGTATGTGGGTGCTTTTATATTAGGGGCGTAGATATTCAGGATTGAGACTTCCTCTTGATGAATTGATCCTGTTATGAGTATAAAATGTCCCTCTCCATCTCTTCTGATTGATTTAAGTTTGAAGTCAAGTTTGTTAGAAATTAGTATGGCCACACCTGCTTGTTTCTTAGGTCCATTTGCTTGATAAGCCTTTTCCCAGCCCTTTACTCTGAGTAGGTGCCTGTCTCTGTGTTTGAGGTGTGTTTCTTGTAAACAGCAGAATGTTGGATCCTGATTTCGTATCCAATCTCTTAGCCTGTGCCTTTTTATAGGTGAGTTGAGCCCATTGACATTAAGTGATATTAATGACCAGGGGATGTTAACTCCGGTCACTTCTTTAGTAGTAGAGTTCGTGTGCGTCCCTTCTTTGAGTTGCGCTGGTGACGGGTCTCTAGATGTCTGAGTTATTGTGGTCATTGTTGGACTCCTTGGTTAGAGATTTTCCTTCTATTACTTTCTGTAAGGCTGGGTTTGTGGCTACGTATTGTTTAAATTTGTTTTTATCCTGGAAAATTTTGTTTTCTCCATTTATGGTGAATGAAAGCTTGGCTGGGTATAGTAGTCTGGGCTTGCATCCATGGTCTCTTAGTTTTTGCAGTACATCTATCCAGGACCTTCTGGCTTTCATGGTTTCCATAGAGAAGTCAGGTGTAAGTCTGATAGGTTTACCTTTGTAAGTAACTTGGCCTTTTTCCTTTGCGGCTCTTAATATTTTTTCTTTATTCTGTATGCTTTGTGTTTTGATTATTATATGGCGAGGGGGGCTGGCCTCGAACTCACAGAGATCTGCCTGCTTCTGCCTCTCTAGTGCTGGAATTAAAGGAGTCCATCACTACCACCGGGCTTCTAATTGTTCTTAATAAGAATAAGCTGAGGCAGCAAGGAGTTCCGGTCCAGGCACCAGGAGAGACATCACTGGGGTGAGTGAGTTTCTGACCGCAGCAGCAGCCCGGGACAGGGAACTCAGACACCCCTCCTACACTTCCTGCTCATCCTCAGGGGCTACTCTGCCCGATACCTCCTCCCTCTTCCTATCCCACCCAGCTTGCATCCACAACCCTCCCCGCCCCCTCCGTCTGACTCCCTTCCCTCTTTGACCACATAACATCTCCCAGCCCAGCCTGTTCGGGCTCTAGGACCGAATCCTACATTTTATTTTTAAAACATTATTTTTCCAAAATAAAATGCTCCCTCTTATTTCTATTGCTCTAATGAAGAATTAATTGATTTTTCCTAAACTACTTTATGTACCTGTTTTCAAATATTGCATGATCCTAGGAGCCACCAAGTGTCATCGTTTGCACTTCAGTAGACAGTCTGACAGAGCTGAAGTAGCAGGCTTCCCTGGGAGTTGAGCATATCTTAATCCAATAGGGTACTTTGAGGTTATTTAAGTGGCGGCAAGTAGCTAGAGAAATAAAAGTGGTATCTCTTTTTCAAAGAAATATCCTGACTAAAAGAAGAAACCCTGTATATATGTATGAATCTTTTAAATAACCAATTTATTTAATAAAATGAACATATTAAGTGGACTCAGATAAAAATTAAGCAGAAAATACTCCAGTCATGACAGAAATCAAAAAACCTGATGTCAAAAAGTATGGATGGATAAAGTGACAAGAAATTGAGGCTGTTTTTACAAGGAATTAACCATCACAGTGTGTGTAATTTATATACCATGTAAAATTGTAATTCTCATAGTGTATGTAGAATTACTAAAATAGAAAAGAAAAAAAATACTTCAATTATTAGGATAATGCCAGAAAATTCCCTGAAAAAAAGATAGATAAGCAATTTATAGAAATTCAATTTGACACAATAATATGTCAAACTTTCCTATATGCAAAAATCCTAATCCAACAATCATCACAAAAATGAAAAAGTAGGCTGTAGGCTTGTTATTTTTTGCTTTCTGTCTAATATCTACTCATAAGTGACTGCATATTGTATTTATCTTTCTGGGTCTGACTTACCTCATTCAGTATAGTATTTTTCTTTTTCTTTTCTTTTTTTTTTTTTTTTTTTGGAGCCTCTCCCAGAACAAGATTTTGTAGACCATGCTGGTCTCGAACTCACAAAGACCCACCTATATCTGCCTCCCCAGTGCTGGGATTAAAGGCATGTGCCACCACCACCCAGTGTAGTATTTTTCTAGTTTTATCCATTGGCCTGAAAATTCCAAGATGCCAGAGAAACTAGACAACAAAGACGACCCTAAGAGAGACATACTTGAATCTGTCTAGGAAGTCTTAAAAGACAAGATCTCCTGAGGAAATTGAGAGCATGGGGAACAGTGGGAAAATGGAAGGGGAGAAGGGAAAAAGGAAGGGAACTGGAAAAAAATGTATAGTTTAAATGGGCATATGCTACAGAGATTAGCATTGGTATAGATCTTGATTTATTGATACAAATTTAAGGTCAATTCTTTTATATGATATTTCTGATTTTGATTAAGATATTGGGTTTGTGTAGCTCAATTTAAAAATGTAATGTATAATTGAAAATATAGGTTAATAGATAACTATCTAAATAGTCAACTTGTAATCATGTGAGTTAGAATTTCTAGATGTAGAGAGATGTATATCAGATTGATAGGCATTCTTCAAACCTTTCAAAGACTACAGATTATGGCATTTATAATATTTTAAGAACTTAAGACTTTTCATGAGAGTGAGACACACTGCTCCTGGCAGCAGCAATTACTTCAAGAGAAAGGTAGGCATTGAAGAGGCTCCTCGTAGAGTTTTCTAGCCATTTGTGCAAGAAACTGTTCTTGCTTGAACTGCTTGATGGTATTCTACATGAACTGGACATGCAGGACCCACAGAGAAATGACTGCTTAACTTGCTTAACGGTCAGATGATTCTTTGGGGTTCCATATTCATAAAAGTGTCTGCTAGGCAATCTGCAGTAGACAAGAAAGTGACTGACAAACTTCCAATATTGGTGGAACTGTCTTTGAAATTTCCTGCTTAATGGAATTTTTTGCTGGATATTTTGGGCCTGTAGGCTGAAGATAGGTGCCCAATGTTCAGAAGAACTTTGGATTACTGTCCAGGCAGCAAGATGTCTCTGTCATTTCTAGAGATTTGGAAGTTACTTATAATGTACATACTGTTGGATAACATTTTATCCTTCTAGAGTCTGTTGGGCATTGAAGAATAGATAGTTATAATTATAGTTTTTCTTAGTTATGATAAAAGATAAAAGTAGATATGAATACTATAATTATAATTCTTGCTTGATACCTGTTTTGTTATATGTAATTATACTATGTTAAAGATAAAGCCTTTCTTTTTATTTAAACAGAAAAGGAGATATGATGTGGGATTCCTTCTGTATGCTGTAAATACAATGGGTGAATGAAGAAACTGCATTGGCCTTTAGATAGGGCAGAACTTAGCTAGGTGGGAAAAACTATACTGAATCCTGGGGTAAAAAAGACAGCGTGAGAGAAGCCATGTAGAACCACCAGACAAGGATGCCAGAACTTTATCAGGCAAGCCCCAGCCACATACCAATACACAGATTAAGAGAGAGGCCATGAAGCCCCACTAGAGACAGATGCTGAAACTTTAAACAGTAAGCCACAGCCACAAGGAGATATAAAGATTAATAGAAATAGGTTAACTTTATATGTAAGAATTTGCCAATAAGAAGCTAGAGCTAATGGGCTAAGCAGTGGTTTAATTAATACAGTTTCTGTGTGATTATTTTGGAGCTAAGTGGCTAGGAACTAACTCATGGCCTCTTTCAACAATAGATCAATAGAAACAATAAATAAGAAATAAAAAATGAAATGATACAGTTATATAAATTACCTTATGTCAGACAGCAAAATCTTTCAGAATAAACTTTTAATTAAAATCATGAATATATATTTTGATCTAAGAATCCCACCCTACAAAATTATTATCAAAAAGTCATCTATGGGAAATTATATACTTATAATAATAGCATTAATGGCATTTTTGGTTTAAATAGCTTGAATCAAGGAATATAAAATTATTTAATTTAAATACTTATTAATCAGAGTGAGAGATAATTTCATGGTACTGCCAGAAGACAGGAAAATCAGTAAAAATTTAAAAGTAATAGGACAAATTTGTACACAGATAGGTATACCGAAAAAAAAAACAGATTAAAAAAAAAGCATGTTTACAAACCTATGAATCAGTTAGTTTCCATTTTGTAGAAGAAAAATAAGGAGCCCATTAATCAATACTATACATAAAAATAAATGCCATGTAAACTATTTCCAGATAAACAAAATTAGAAAATACAACTTTACAAAAATGTAGGCTAATATCACTCAAGATTTTGGGCTGATCTATTGGAAGCTCACCAAAACCAGCTGGACTGGGACTGAAAATGCATGGGATAAAATCAGACTCCCTAAATATGGTGGACAATGAGGACTGATGAGAAACCAAGGACAATGGCACTGAGTTTTGATCCTACTGCATGTACTGGCTTTGTGGGAGCCTAGCCTGTTTGGATGCTTAGATCTGGATGGAGTAAGGAGGACCTTGGACTTCCCACAGGGCAGGGAATCCTGACTGGAAAGGGAGGGGGAGGGGAGAGGGGAGGGGAGAGTGGGGGGAGGGGGAGGGAAAATGGAGGCGGGGAGGAGGTGGAAATTTTTAATAAAATAATTTAATAAACAAAAAGATTTTTGTAATGAAAAAGCTTAAATAAATTGCCACCATGAAAAACAGTAGGAAAATGGAATCTGAGAATGAAAGAACTCCAGAATTACACATTGAATCTAACTTGCATTCAAAATGAAAAAGCTACATCATAAACATTTGCAGTAAAATAGCACAAATTAAATGTAATGAAAGATAAAAAAAATATGAAAGACAGCAGTTCAAGGTCTTCAGTGGGCATGGAAATTGAGCGGATATCCAAATGGACTGTTGATTATTATTCATTAGCAAAATAACAATGCTTCAATATGACAATAATGTCCACTATCTTCCTCAGGACTGAAGAAATGGAAAAAATACAAAGAGTGAGGAAGGAAAGAAGGAAGAAGAAATAAAGAAAGTGATGGAGATGGAAGAAATTAGGGAGGGAAGAAACATGATAGAAAAATGGAATAAGAAAAATAGGAGTTGGAAAGAAAGTGGATTACATCATTAACTGTTGAGTAGAAAAAATATGTGTTGCAGCAAATTTCAAACACATTTGGATGACTGTACTTTTTTGTACACATTTTGTAACACTGGAATTTTCTACTAACATTATAAATACAAACATTCTTTTGTCTTAGCCAATTACCTCTTATTTATCCTATTGTGGGTAAATGATTAAATATTTCATATAAGCACAACTAAGACATTTCCTTAATTATGTCCACTATTACATTGGAAAGAGCCTATTTGTAAACCAGATATATTTCCTTTATCATCAAATTCCTTAAAAATTGAATGTGCTCCATGAATAATTTATAGGAATAAAATAATTGAGAAAAATGAACTAGTGGGAAAAAGACTGATAAACTATGAATCATTTTGTGTGATTTCATTTACAGGATATTTTGAAAATCAATAAAATTAATTGCATATATAGATACCAAATCATAAGGAAATAAATAAAACATATTGATATTAAATCAAGATGCAATATTGTGAGAAGGATAGGCGATGAGAAAATATGATTTTAGAGTTGGTAGTAGCAGTCCCAATTTAGTGCTTACCCAGGTGTTTGCTTTGTGATAAAACATAAATCTGTCCTTTTTCCTCTACTCCTATGAATATAAACTACTTTAGAAATAATAAAGGTCATAAAATTTTCACTTTCGTAGTCTTTTCTAAAAAATGGCAGATATTCATATTTTAGGATGGAATGAGTCAAGTCTGAATTTTTTTTATTTTTACTAGATAAAGTGATAATATCTTAACACTGTGTATTTTAAAAATGCTTCATTGTGGACTCTGTCTATTCAAAACTCATGACAGAAAAATTATTTGACACATGCTTTGTTGTAGTGTATTGAGTCCCATTATTTTATAAAATATGAGGTTCTTTATTTTTATGTGATTTGATTCATGATACATTGGTCCTAAGAGGTACAGAATAAAAAAATCCAAAGTAAGTTATTTTAATGACATACAAAATTCCTACCATTTATGCAAAATCCAAATATGTGGACTCTACAAAGTTTTATCTCTGTGATTCTGTAATATTGAAGTTATCTTCTTGATGTTTTCCAGAAATGGCAGTATTTGGTAAATTGAATTATCATACAAAGGTGTAGACTTCATAGGTTTGAACTATGCAAAAGAATGACATTTGATGCAGTTAATAAAAATTATTATTGAATTAGAAAACTAAGTTAATACTGGCTAGCTTCTTTGGAACTTGAAAATAATAAATCTCAAAGAAGAATTACTGTTGACAAACCATTTATATTTTTGAGGTGAAAATCATTTTTTATAATGGGAATTATAGTAATATTTTATAGACGCTTGTACATTTTCCTTCACTGTAGCAATGATTTTTTTAATTCAAAGGAAATATGATCATGCAATTTTGTAATATGATTTGCATCAAGGTGAGGCTTGGGAAATAAAATATGGATGATATTTAAAATGACATAGCCTCTTCATGTGAGAGAATTGATAATAAATTCAAACCTAGCTTAATAAACGTTAACACTAATGGAATGCTGATTTTTGGGAGAAAATTAAATTTCTTGAATGTATTTACCTGCAAATACAACCTACCCTTGAAGTTCACATTTCAACCAAGATTTTGAGTAGAGGATGTCCACTCTTGCAATCTCCATTTTGCAGACCTTCATTCCATTCACTTTCTTATCATCCAATTAATACCCATCCCAAGGCCTCTGTGACTACTCCAAAGGAACACTTAAGTTCTAGAAATACTAAACTGTCATAAAAATATTTTTCTAAATTTTGATCTATAACAAAGTGGCGTTTATAAAATTTTATGTGTTACCAATTTATAAATATACAGAATCAATACTGAAATGTATTTATATTCTTATTGTAGTAGTAAAATTATATTCATTTGTCTATTGCATTCAGTTCCAGTCCCCTATTATCTTGCTCCCTTTCTTCTTCCATAATACTCTGTATTCTACTTTCTTGATTTTATTTAAATATCCATATTTTATATATGATAAAATAAACATGCAGCTTTCAGTTATCTTTATCTCATTTTTATTAACTTGGTTCTCTTTAGTAATTTCATTTTTCAAACAATATTGCATTCATGTGACACAGTTAATACTCATTCAGTTATTGTATGTGTGCACGTCTTTCTGTCTGTCTGCCTCTCGCTCTCCATGTATGTGTACGTGTATATGTATATGTGAAGAAAATATGTATATATACACGTTTATATATACACACATCTGTCTAAATGTTTATGTATAAGCTTTTCTTTTTAACTTCTATAAGTTTGTCCTTTGACAATTTCTTAATGCATAAAATGCATGGTTCTTTCTCTTTTTTCCTTTACCATATCCCATATCCCTCTTAAACTGTCAGTTCCTTTCTTCCCCAAAACTTGAATTCTCATGTTCATATCTTTTTATTATTGTTGCTATTGCCTCCTGACCCAGTGGGTTTAGTGATTTTTTTGGCGACCATTGGTTTCACGCTACCCATTGTAGTTTCTGTGGCTCAACCATGAGGACACAACTGAAGATGATGACCTCACCAAGACTGTACCAATGGCCAGTAAAAATGAAATATGCCCATGAGTTTCTCTTCAATCTAAGATCAAGTTTTGATCAGTGTTCATTGATCCACTTCAGTCATTGTTTCTTTCCTTTCCTCATTTATTGTCATTTTTCTCCTTAGCTACCTACTCCTATTTTGAATTGTTTCGACTTCCACTCTGATTTATTACATGACCCACTGATTATTCATAAGTGTATCATTCAATATTCAAGAAATTATATTGTTTCTTTAGTTGCATATTGAATTTTATTTTAATGTCTTAAGACTTCATGAGATACACAAAAAAGTTACTTAAAACTTCTTGCATTTGTTAAGATTTGTTTTATTTAGTACATGTGACTATTTTATGAACAGTGTTCTATTGGCTCCTAAGTAGAATGTGCATTATAGAACGGCAAGGATGCAATTCTCTGAGGAGATTGATTAAGTCTCATAAGAATGACTTATGGAAAATTTAATTTTAAATTTACTTTTTAATTCTATGTACTTCCTGAGGATCAGGACAGTTAAGTACCTTTATAATGGCAGGACTGTGTTCATTTTAGATGTCTCTTTCTTTGTGGTCTGTAAATGTTATTAACTGTAAAAAGATTTTTGGCCTCTGGGACAGGTGGTTCCCTCATGTCAGATTTCCCTCTACCAATTTGTATGTCAAGGGTTGACAAATGTTAAAAGGGAGAATTGTATTCAGTAATATAGACTAGTGAAACAATAAGACAGCAAAAGTAATAAGATTTTCATATGATAGAGAAACAGAGAAATCAGGATCCTCAGCCAGATAGTCTTAGTGCTTTGAGGTCCTCTTATACAACAATAAACTTTCTTGGAGAAGTGATAGTTTATGGAAATTAGTAAGGGGAACTGATTTCAGATACCTCAGTCCTTCCTAGTGACAAAGCACAAAGCCTGAAGCTGTGCTGACCACCAACGTGGAGTTTTTCTGCTTTGAAGAAATCTGTAGGAAGTAGAGCACACCCTAAGTAAAGGCCAGGCTCATCAGTTAATGGAGGAAGGACATTGGTTAATTATAATAAAGAAACTTCCTTGGCCCATTTTATTGGTTAGAACATAGGAGGGTGGAGTAAACAGAAGAGAATGCTGGGAGGAAGAAGCTTAGTCGAGAGTCGCCATGATTCTCCCACTCCAGACAGACGCAGGTTAAGATCTTTCCTGGTAAGCCACCTTGTGGGCTACACAGAATATTAGAAATGGGTTAGATCAATATGTAAGAGCTAGCCAATAAGAGGCTGGAACTAGCCGGGCCAGGCAGTGTTTAAAAGAATACAGTTTCCATGTAATTATTTCGGGCATAAGCTAGCCATGCGGGCTGCCGGGTGCCGGGGAGGCAGCCCTGCCGCTCCTCCATCAACAATCAGTCATTTTGCTCTTTGCAACACAACCTTCTGTGTCCTAAACTCCTCATTGGGTCTTTGCTGCTCCTCCCTTCCCTCTATACATAGCTGTCTTTATAGGTGCAGCACTTTAGCAAGTGTCCAAAATCTAAGATTTGAGAGAGTTTCTAGATTTAAGGTGATTAGAATGAGCCCCTTTCATTTGACTTCTCAAAATGGTGATTGGATATAACACTTAAAGGCTTAGGAAGTAGGGTTGCAAACTTGTTCCTTCTCAAATTCCTGCCTACCATGCAAAAGTTGAAGCTATCACAGCACATCCTCATGTTGCATGTAAGGTGGAAAACGTCATGGGTTCTATACCTTAATTATCAGTTTGTTGTCCTAGGTAATGCCAGCATACTCCAAGGTTTGCAAGTGACTATGATAGCATCTCATTTAAAAGTGAATCCAACAATAGAGTTGAAGAGGGGATGCTATGTTTCTCTATAATATCTCTAAGTTTGGGGGGCTTTTTCACCATCATTCCATAACTTCCTTGGATTCCTAGGCTATCCTTTATGTTTCTGAAACATATATTGTCTTCATGGTTACCCTAACACTTTTTATTTCATGAAGTTACAGAGGGAAACTTTAAATTCACCATCTTGAATTTCATTATTTTTAAATAATGATATATCATATTAGTTTCATTCATTCATCTTCTTAATGACATTAAGTAACTTTCCACAATGTATTCCACAATGAACATTGTTAATAAATCTAAAATTAGCATGGCAATGATGATATCTTTTTGAGGTCTTAATTAAATTTTTGGTATATATATCCTTCAATTTTATTGCTACATCATGTTGTACTTCATTATTGTAATGTTTTAGAGAAAATTATATCATTTTTCCATAGAGATGGCACCAACAGATAGTCCATCAAATTATATATGTAAATATAACTTTTTTGACACAGGGTTACTCTAGCTTTGGAGCCTGTTCTGGAACAACCTCTTGTAGACGAGGCTGGCCTTGAAGTCATGGAGATCCATTTCTCTCTGCCTCCTGAGCCTTGGGATTAAAGGTGTGCACCACCACCACTTGGCCCTGAATAACTTTTTATATTACCTATTTGCAACTTATATCTGGATGCTATATCTTCAAGCGTTACGTCTAACTTTATTTAAATCTTTTGATATTGTATTAATAGTGATATCTTTTGTTTTATTTTGGTTTTGAATGCATCAGTTCTGTGATTTAGAAGAAGTTTTTACAAGATATCTGGTTCTTAAATATGTTCTCACATCCTGTAAGTTACCTGTATACACTGATGTTTTCTTTCCTACATAAATCATTTTGTGCTTGGAATCATAGCCATATATTATGAATCTCTTCACATGCTACTTCTCAACACTGTATAATTTTATATTTTATGCTCAAATGTTTTGTATTTTTTGACCTGGCTGATATACATGGTATAAGAAAATGATTTATTTATAGGAAAGAAAACACAGGATTTTATATGTATTATTTTCTTTTCCATATATAATGTATATAATTAATTTGTACACAAAATCATCAGATTAGTAACACATCAGTGTTTTTAAAAGACCAGTATCAGATGAGATTGGGTGTTTTCAGGGTGTCCATTTGCTAAATATAATACCAATAGTACAGACACTGAGAGCAACAATTAATAAATGGAAACTCCTAAACTGAGATGGTTCTGTAAGACAAAGGGCACAGTTAATAAGTCAAAACAGAAGTTCACATAATGGCAAAAAATCTTCAACAACCAACCCCACCTTGGAAAGAGGGCTGAACTTCAAAATATATAAAAAATTCAAGAATCTAGACATCAAAATACCAAATAATCCAATTTAAAAATGGGGTACAAATGAAAAGAGAGAATTCTCAAAAGAATTTCAAATGCCAAAAAGCTACTTAAGGAATTGGTCAACATACTTAGCCATCATGGAAATGTATTCAAAATGACTCTGAGATACCATCTCACACTGGTCAGAATGGATAAAATCATGCTGGAGAGGATTGGGAGTAAAGGGAGCACTCCTCCATCACAGTTGCAGTGTGAACTTGTACTGCC
This sequence comes from Alexandromys fortis, assembly GCF_014885135.2. Taxonomy (NCBI): domain Eukaryota; kingdom Metazoa; phylum Chordata; class Mammalia; order Rodentia; family Cricetidae; genus Alexandromys; species Alexandromys fortis. The sequence continues at coordinate 6,016,716 of NW_026068008.1, forward strand.
ACTTTGGAAATCAGTATGTCAGTTTCTTAGAAAATTGGGATGCAATCTACTTCAAAGTCCAAAAATAAAACTGTTGGGCATGTATCCAAAGGATGCATACCCATACCACAAGAAATTTGTTCAACTGTGTTAATAGTAGCATTATTTGAAATAGCCAAAACTTGGAAACAAACTAGATTTTCTTCAACCAAAGAATGGGCAAAGAAAATGTGGGATATTTGCTCTATGGAATGATGTGGGATTCCCCTCTGTGTGTTGTGAATACAATTTGTTGAAATAGGAGCGGCAGGGCTGCGTCCCCAGCACCTGGCCGCCCGCATGGCTAGTTTATACCCAGAAATAATTACACGGAAACCGTATTCTTTCAAAGACTGCCTGGCCCGGCTAGGTCCAGTTTCTTATTGGCTAGCTCTTACATATTGTTCTAATCCATTTCTAATATTCTGTGTAGCCCATGAGTTGGCTTACCAGAGAGGATCTTAACCTGCGTCTGTCTGGAGCGGGAGAATCATGGCGACTCTTCCACCAAGCCTCCTTCTCCCAGAATTCTCTTCTGTATACTCCGCCTACCTAATTTTCTATCCAATAAAATGGGCCAAGGCAGTTTCTTTATTAGTAAGAAATCATTCCCACATCATTTCCCCTTTTTCCGTTTAAACAAAAAAGAAAGGCTTTAACTTTAGCATAGTAAAATTACATATAACAAAACAGTTATCAAGTAAGAATTACAGTTACAATATTTATATCTATTTTATCTCTTATCATAACTAAGGAAAACTATAACTATTTATTCTTCAACTCCATCAAAGACTCCAGAAGGATATAATATTATCTAAGTAAACAAGAAATAAGAAAACTCTAGAAATGACAGAGACATCTCGCTGCCTGGACAGTCACCCAAAGTTCCTCTGTACCGTTGGGGCATCCATCTTCGGCCTACAGGCCCATGGTATCCAGATACATTTCCATGAAGCAGGAAATTTTAAAGACAGTTCAGTCACTTTCTGCTGTGTTCTGTAGAATGTCTTGTAGACTCTTTCATGAATCAGGAACCCCGAAAGACCATCTCACCTTTAGGCAAGTTCAGCAGTCCTCTCTCTGAGGGTTCTCTGTGTCCAGTTTATGCAACAGTCCAGGCAAGAGCAGTTTCTTGCCCAAATGACTATCCAACTCCATAAGGATCCTCTTCGATGCCCATCTTCCTCTTGAAGTAGCTGGTGCTGCCAGGAGCAGACGTGTCTCCTTGTCATGAAAAGTCCTAAGTTATTAAAATATTTTAAATGCCATATTCTGCAGTCTTTGAAAGATATGAAGAATGCCTATCTAATTGAAATATATCTCTATATATCTAGAAAATCTAACTAACATGACTACAAGCTTAACTATTAGCAATGATTATCCATTAACAACCTATATTTCCTAATTATACATTACATTTTAAGTGAACTACATAATCACAATACCTTAATCAAGTTCAAAAATACATATACATATAACAAAATTGACCTTAAAATCCATACCAATGCAAATTATTCATATCTATATCATATCCCCCTTTAAATGTAAAAGAACATTTATAAACAATATTTGGGAACATGGGCGTAGTTTTTTCTCTCCAAACTGCTTCCTGCTGAATGGGGGCACTGTTAATCAGATCATTTAGGGTGTAACCTGTGTGTCAGGTTCATCTCGGTTGGCAGTTGAGTGAAGTAATTTTTTGAGGGTGTTCACAGCAACCTTTCAGGAGGGCGTGGTCTATCATACCATACCGGGATAGATGCAATCCATAGGGTCACATCCTCTGTGGAAACAAAAGAAGACCCTCTCCAAAGCATCATATCCTTAGATCCAAATTTTGAAGTCAAGATACCTTTAGAACATATGTGCAGGTTCAGCTTAGCAGCCCATATAATAAAATGTCTCTTTGTACTTAGCTCCTTCACAGTCAAAAATTTTAAAGAAAACACAATGTACATAATCCAGACTCTCTGTGAATTTTTCATTTTTACGTGGCTTATTTTTCTTTATTTCTCTTAATCTATAACTATCTGTACTTCTGTACTCTGTCTCTTTAAAGACTTTACCCTTTTTCTTTTTAAGACATTAACTTTATTCTTTATATTCTCTTTTTTTCCCCAAGCCTACGTACATTCATCCAACGGTGTCTGAATCTGTTTTACTGTGAATCTGTAATTTTTTTTTTTTTTTCCAGGAGCATTTCTTAAAATGTTAAGCATTTCTTAAAAACTTAAGTTGCACCATGTATAGGTAATACGGTACTGCCTGTGTCCTGCCCAGTCTAAACCTTAACTGCACGGTTTTAAGGTAATTACGGTAGTTCCTGCCTGAGATCAGCACAGTTCAGCAAGGAGCAGCCGCTCCTGCCTCAGAGTCATTTGGTGCTTTTGAGCTGAGCACAGTTACAGGCAAACAGCAGTTTACATTGGAGCCGCAATCAGCAATTTAATTTTGAGACTGAGTGTGCAGCACAGAAACTCTTTTTATCCAAGTTACAGCCAAATCTGACACGCAGAGCACTGCGCAGTCTGAAAACGCGTCTCTGTATGGCAGCAGGAATCCGCCATGCTCTTCCGCCTGCCTAAGCCTGATTCCGCCATCTGCCCAGGTGTAGGCAGGGAACGCTGAGCCATCGGCAGGTCTCAGAGCAATCTCCTCCGATCCCAAGTGGGAACAGAAACATCCAGTCCCATAAAAGCCTTGAAATGCTTTAAAGCCAGAGTTCACGCTGGCAGCATAGCACCAGGAAGCCGCGCTTTAAAATGACGCAGCTTTTTTTCTCTGCTGCTGTTGCTGAATCAGGAATCTCTCTACAGCATGTCACCAACAAAACAGCAAAAATCTGTGTTAAACTCTGTTTCCCTTATTTTTAAGGCTTCTCAGGTTTTTAAGTGGATTTAGCCCCACGTTGGGCGCCATCTGTTGAAATAGGAGCGGCAGGGCTGCGTCCCCGGCACCCGGCCGCCCGCATGGCTAGCTTATACCCAGAAATAATTACATGGAAACTGTATTCTTTCAAACACTGCCTGGCCCGGCTAGGTCCAGTTTCTTATTGGCTAGCTCTTACATATTGTTCTAACCCATTTCTAATATTCTGTGTAGCCCATGAGCTGGCTTACCAGAGAGGATCTTAACCTGCATCTGTCTGGAGTGGGAGCATCATGGCGACTCCTCCTCTAACCTTCTTTCTCCCAGAATTCTCTTCTGTATACTCCGCCTACCTAATTTTCTATCCAATAAAATGGGCCAAGGCAGTTTCTTTATTAGTAAGAAATCATTCCCACATCAACAATTGATTAATTAAGGAACTGCTTTGGGCCTAAAGGAGAGCTATAGGGGAGCAGAGCTAAGTGGGGAAAACTAAACTGAATGCTGAGAGAAGAAAGGTAGAATTGGAAAGAAGCTATGGAGTACTGGCCAGAGACAGACACTGGATTGAACTTTACCCAGTAAGCCCAGAATCATGGAAATACACAGATTACTAGAAATGGGTTAAATTAAGATGTAAGAGTTAGCCAATAAGAAGCTAGAGTTAATGGGCCAAGCAGTGTTTTAAATAATATAGTTTCTGTGTGATTATTTGGGGGCTGAGCAGCTGGAATCAGACAAGCAGCTTCCATACAACAAATTGATGCATGTTTAACATGGAAGACACTACTTGGAGCTTGTTTTCTTCTTGATAAAATTGGTCTTTGTGCAAGAACTACACATGCATTGACCACCGAAAAAATGAACAATGTCTGGACAGTACAAGTAGGATACAAGAAAAAAAGACTGTCAGATTTTTACCAAGACATGGTAAAATGTTTTTGAAAAAGTTCCTGCCTCTGAGAATGGTCTTTCTGTTACTTTAGGCCTTAGCCAAAGTTGATTACTCCAACATTGCAAATGAAACTTTGGGTGATTGCCCAGGTAGCCATTTGTCTCTGTCATTTGTTGCACATTTTGAAAGTTGTTTGATTGCACTTCCTGCTTACTCAAGTAATATTTCCCTTCTTGGGTCTTCATTGAGGCTGAAGACTAGATAGTTGCAGTTACTTTTCTTTCATGTTTTGGCAAGGTTATTTATTATATAAGACTTAAACACATTAAGATAGGATAATTATTGAAGCATTTATTACATGTTTCTTACTTGATATTGCTTATTCTGGCTGTAATTCTAATTTTTATAACTTATTTACTCTTATTGTATATAACTTTGTATTAGGCTTAGAACTCCCTTATTTAAACAAAGGGGGGGCAGTTCTGTAGGAATTCCTACCACCAGTAGCCTTTAAGTTACCCACACACTTGGGCGTGGACTTTTATACTATATATACAGATGTAAAATACATGTCCAGCCTCTTTTCCAGCTGCAGGATTTGGTTGCTGTTCCCCATTCCAGCAGAGAATTGTGATCTGTGAGTCTACCCTAAATAATAACCTGTTATTATACTTAATTTTTAACTTGTGTGGGATTTCTTTTTAGTATCCATTTTCAATGGAGAATTATGCAGTGGTTAAAAAAAATGACATCTTGAAATTTGCAAGCAAATGAATGGAACTTAAAAAAATTTATCCTGACTTGATAAGAGGGGTTCCCAGGTGTCCAGGGAGATGTCCCCAGCTAATTCCTTGGGCAGTTGAGGAGAGGGAGCCTGAAATGACCCTACCCTATAGTCATACATGAATATCTTGCATATCATCATAGAATCTTCATCTGGCAATCGAAGGAGATAGAGACAGAGACCCACATTGGAGCCCCAGACTGTGTTTCCATGGTCCAAATAAGAAGCAGAAGGAGGGAGAACATGATCAAGGAAGCCCCACTGAGACAGTGGGGCTGATCTATTGGGACCTCATGAAGGCCAGCTGGACTGGGTCTAAAAAAGCATGGGATAAAATCGGAACATGGCCGAAAATGAGGGCTGCTGAGAATCCAAGAACACTGGCACTGGGTTTTGATCCTACTGCATGTACTGGCTTTGTGGGAGCCTAGGCTGTTTGGGCGCTCACCTTCCTAGACCTGGATGGAGGAGGGAGGACCTTGGTCTTCCCACAGGGTAGGGAACCCTAACTGCTCTTTGGGCTGGAGAGGGAGAGGGAGGGGAGCGGGGAAGGGGGAGGGAAATGGGGGCAGAGACGGGGAGGCAGAAATTTTTAATAATAATAATAATAATAATAATAATAATAATAATAATAATAATAAATAAATTTCCTTGAGTGAGATATTGAAGACTCAGAAAGAAAAACACAGTATGTACTCACTCCTAAGTAGATATTAGATGTAAAACAAAGATAACCAACCTATAGTCCATAACCCCAGAGAATCTGTATAACAAGGAATACCACAAGAAAGAGATTTATGGATCCCCCTGGCAGGGGGAAATAGACAAGGCTTCCTGCAATATTTGGAAGCTGGAGGGGGATGACAGAAGGGAGGACACAAGGGGATGGGGAGGAAAGAAGGAGAAGGGGAGGAGATCATGAAGGAATATAATTAGATTGATACCTACATGAATTATAATCATAGGATCTTTAGCAACTGATGAAAGCAGATTCGGAGATCCACAGCTAAGCACTGGACAGAGCTCTGAGTTCAGTTGTAGAGATAATATTCACAGAAATGTCTGAATGTCTGACATGAACATGAAGCTTACTGACTCCAGACTTAGAGCAGGGAAACCTGCATAGGAACGAATTAGGCCCCCTGAATGTAGGTGACGTTTGCATGACTTGGGAGGTCTGTGGGACCACTGGCAGTGGGATCAGCATTTTTTTTTCCTAGTGCATGAGCTGACTTTATGGAGCCTATTCTCTATGAAGAGATGCCTTGTTCAGCCTAGATATGGGGGAGGGCCTTCGTCATACCTCAGAGTGATGTGACAGACTGCTCACTCCCCACATAAACCTTTACCCTCCCTGAGGAGTGAATGGGGGTGGTAGTGTGAGGAAGATCTGGGAGGAGCAGGAGTAAGAAAAAGTGGGAACTGGGATTGACAACTAAAATGGGAAAAGATTGTTTTAAAATAAATAAAAACATGAAAAAATGATCACAATCCATAATCATGTGAAGCTTACTCTGAGCATTTCTGCTAATTATGAAGAAAAGCAGTTTGGAAATATTATAGACAAAATAATAAATACAGCATTTTGAAATATACCGAGAAAAATATAAAATTCAGCACAGTTTCATAAAATATTAAAATTAAATACAAGAAGAAATATTTTGTAAATTTGAGTCCTAAATGAAATTTCAATGCTAAAACTTGGGAATCAGGGAAAGGTAGCTATTCTAGTGGCTTTTTGCTCTAATGTCATGAATTCCAATAGAACAATATGGGCAGGAAAAAAGAGAAACAAAGGAACTTTAAAAACAACAATCAAATGATCCCTGTTTCCAAATGTCAGAAATATATGTAGACATAGATATATATTATATGTAAGTATATAATATAATATATGTATGTATATGTATATATATTTAGAATCTCCTTCAACAAAATCATCGGAAAAATCTATAAATTTAATCAGGGAATACAGAATCAAGATAGAAACATCAATTTTGATATCGCACAATTATTACATATCCAGAATAAAACTTTAAAAAATAAATTCCTTATAATATAGATTAGAAAATATTGGAAAACACTTAGGTAAATAAAATATTTCCACAATAAAATTTTTAAGGTATGTTTTATGTACCTCACCTAGCTTTGATATAGGCGGAGAAGCTTGGTCCTTCCTCAATTTGTTGTGCCATTCTTTGTTGACACCCTTAGGAAGCCTTCCCCTTTCTGAAAGGAGATAGAGGAAGAGTAAATGGCTGAATAAAGGGGAGGCTTGGGAATAGAAGGGAAGAAAGAATTGAGGGGAATTACAATTTTGATGTAAAGCAAATAAAAATGTTCAATTAATAAGTAAATGAGAGCAATGAAAAATATGAATTCACAGGGAAACATTCTATATTTGTAAATTAACAGAACATGAAGTGCATGTTTGCATGCAATTTAAACCAATATACTGATTTGATGCAACCCTTACCAGTTTTTTTTTTTAATATTTATACAGGCAGTCCTTACACAAAGAGAAAACAGCTATTCATGACCATGAGAATTCTCACAGAAGCCTAAGAAGCCCAACTAGTTAAAAAAAAAAAATCTGAAAGGGTTGTGTAATACTCACAAACTTTAAAGTACATAATAAAAATAATATTCAAAGATTATGTCTCTAATATCATAGCATAAAAACAGATATATTACCACCATACGGTTAATGAGATGGCACAAACATAAAGATATTGAATCCCACCATCCCTAAGGACATAAACTGGTACTTAGGACACATCAGGAAATGTTTCTGAAGATGCACAAAATTGTCTAATGTATTTTCCTCTAGTTCTGAATATATATTATGTTCCTACTTTCTACCTTTCCATTTTTTATATCTCCCTTTAGTCAATCACTTTTTACTATAACTTCAACCTAATTTTTTATAGCATAGATGTTAGGTACAACTTTTATCTCTCTATTTTTTATATACGAAATTTCCATTGATTTGGTACTACTTCTCTGAGTTTTGTTTTCCAAATCATCGGTTTCCCTTTCACCATTGTCCGTCTTACATTACACACCTGTTATGTTTCATTCTGATTATTTGGCATATCTTATATCTACATCTAACTTAACCACTAATGCGTAATAATAAATATTGAATATCAACTAGATAGGCATAAGAAACACTTAGGAGACTTGCAAAGTATAGCGTTGTGTGGGTCAGTAAGGAGATGCTTCCATCACCATACAGAAAGTTCTAATTAAAGAAAGGAAGATCAATCCTGAATGCAGGTGACAATATATCCAACCTAGTCAGAACGTAAGTGTTCTCTCTCTCTCTCTCTCTCTCTCTCTCTCTCTCTCTCTCTCTCTCTCTCCAATCCCTTTCTCCTTTCCTCTCCATCTTTTCCACCTCTCCATCCACTCTGCTACAAGTAATCATGATGTCAATTACTATGATACACACACATATATGTGTATATATACACACATGCACACATACATATACACAAATATATATACATATCTATACACCGATGTGTTTATGTGAGTATACATATACAATCATCTATATACATGTGTATGTATATGTATGTACTATATATATGCAGTTATGAGAAATTATGAGTAGAAACAAACTTAGTTAAAATTTTACACATAGTTCACCTTGTCAACATTTTAATCTTTCCATATTGCAAATAGTATAGCAAATATTGAATATATTTTCTATTGTGTATCTTAGAAAGAAAATGTCCTTAGTTCTTATTACATTTGTGAGTTTCTACTGTAGAAAATCTTGGTGTCTCTCTTAAAACATTGTAAATAACTCATTTTTGCTTATTTGAACATAGAAATGATAAAATGATAAGCAAAGAGAACCCACATCTATATTATGGCTCCCCTTGCATAGGATGCATATTGTTAGCTATTAGGAATAATGTCTTTCAGATAAACATAAAAGAATAAATGATGCACAAACAGTATTGCCACAATTTTTCTTAAAACTTTCTTTTATAATGCATATTTGGAACCATTTTCTCATGATATATGCAGTACAAATAAATTTAGACAATGGCTAATCTAGGTCTGCCCATTGTTTTGTAGTTTTTCAATCTTATTTACTCTAATGAAACTTTGATAATTTTATTTTTCCAGTAAGTTTTATGTTAGTTAAAGAATAATTAATGTAAATATATATCGAATCTTGAATACCTGTATGTTGATTTTCATCACTAAAATAATCCAAGAAATCAGAAGATTCCTCTGTGTTGACAATCACTTATTTGTATTAACTGGACATTTTGTAGACTCTGTTTTGCTTCTCCATCATAAAATCCTAGAAAACTCAAAAACTATCTTTAGGTTTCTTTGAACGTTAAAGGACAGTAGCAAATATAATTATTACAAATATATTAATATATACTTTTAATCAACAGCTTAGTAGCAGCATGCTGAGATAATTACTTTTGGAACATGAAGACTGATTACATTTTTCTAATTAAACTTTTTTGTAGTGGTTTTTGAATTTACATATTCACTGAATCATTAAAAGAATTAGCATCTACTTTGCAATTTTTAATTTAGTTTTCAAAACTATCCATTTTTTTCTGAAACAAACAATAAAAAATTCTGGGAAAATATAATTACTGATCATGTGAAATGATATGTAGATGTGGGATAAATTTAGATCATTCCAACCCATATAATATTTTATTTACTGCTTAATTCCAGTAAAACAGTGAGTATAACATAATATTCACCTGTTTTTGAAAAATTAATTTAGAGGTTGATAATTCAAATTTAAACAATAAATACCTCTTATCAACTTGGCACACTATATCTACAAACATATTTGTTATATAGAAGGTAAGATGAACAAACCATATAATAGTGCTCACATATAAAATTATCACAAAGAATGGTAATAAGATATAAGGTGGTAACTTTTTGTTGTTCAGAATGAAAAGGAAATCATCCATATCTGTCCTTCCTCCATCTTGACTATCCCATTCCCTCAAATTTTCCCCAACTTCCTCTTCTCCTCTTCTCTTCTCCTGCTCCTTTTTCTTCTCCCCCCACTCCCATGCTCCCAAATTTTGTAAGGCGATCTTGTCTGTTTCCAATTTCCAGATGGGTCTATATATATTTTCCTTTGGTTTCACTTTATTACTTAGCTTCTCCAGGATCATGAATTATAGTCTCAATGTCCTTTGCTTATGGCTAGTATTCACTTAGGAGTGAGTACATACCATATTCATTTTTCTGAATCTGTTTTACCTTACTTAGGATAGTATTTTCTAATTCCACCCATTTGCATACAAAATTCAAGTTGTCATTTTTTTTCCTTTGAGTAGTATTCTAATATGTAGATGTGCCATACTTTCTTTATCCATTCTTTAGTTGAAGGGCATCTAGGTTGTTTCCAGGTTTTGGCTATTACAAATAGTGCTGCTATGAACATAGTTAAACAAATGCTTTTGTAATACGATTGAACATCTTTTAGGTAATAAGAGTGGTATTGCTGTATCCTGAGGTAGGTTGATTCTCATTTTTCTGAGAAACTTCCATACTGCTTTCCAAAGTGGTTGCACAAGTTTAAATTCCCACTAAGAATGGATGAGTGTCCCCCTTACTCCATATCCTCCCCAGCATAAGCTATCATTAGTGTTTTTGATCATAGCCATTCTGACAGGCACAAATAGGTATCTCAGAGTTTTTTTCCTGGTATCAGTGAATTTTCCTAATAGCTAAGGGAGTTGGACATTTTCTTATATATTTTTTTGCCATTTGAAATTTTTGTTGAGAATTCTCTGTTTCATTCAGTACACCATATTTATTTATTTGTTTATATATTAAAGATTTCTGTCTCTTCCCCCCAGCCACCTCCCCTTTCCCTCCCCCTCCCCCAATCAAGTCCCCCTCCCTCGTCAGTCCAAAGAGCAATCAGGGTTCCCTTCCCACAAGCAAGGAACGCAGGACCACGAGGGGTGCACCCACACACTGAGACAAGGGGGATGTTCTATCGGGAACTCACCAAGGCCAGCTGGCCTGGGTCTGAAAAAGCCTGGGTTAAAACCGGTCTAGCTGAACATAGAGGACAATGAGAACTACTGAGACCTCAAGAACAATGGCAATAGGTTTTTGATCCTACTGTACCTATTGGTTTTGTGGGAGCCTAGGCAGTTTGGATGCTCACCTTACTAGACCTGGATGGAGGTGGGTGGTCCTCGGACTTCCTACACCATATTTTTTCAAACTGGGCTATTTAGAAAGAGATATCTTGATTGAGGGAGCCCTTATAGGGTTAGCAAGAAACCTGGCTTGAGAAAACTTCCCAGGAATCTACCAGGATGACCCCAGCTATGACCCTAAGCAATAGAATAAAGGGTGACTAAGCTGGCCTTGCCTTGTAGTCAGAATGATGATTATCTTAAATATCACCATAGAACCTTCATTGAACAACAGATGGAAACAGAGGCAGAGACTCACATTGCAGTACTGGACTGAGCTCCCAAGGTCCAGTTGAAGAATGGAAGGAGTTGAGAGTATGAGGAAAGAAGTCAAGACCATGAGGGGTTTACCCCCTGAGAGAGTTTGCCTGAGCTAATAGGAGTTCACCAACTTCATCTGGACTGGGAGTGAAAGAGCGTGGGATCAAACTAGTCCCTCTGAATGTGGTTAATATTTGGGGCAGACTGTGGGGCCAAGGACAGTGGTACTGGAATTGGTCTCGAATGCATGTACTAGCTTTTTGGGCTCCTATTCTTTTTGGATGTTGTTGAAATAGGAAGCGGCGGGGCTGCGTCCCCAACACCCTGGCCGCTTGGCTAGCTCATGCCCGAAATAACAACACACAAACTGTATTCATTTAAGAACTGCTTGGCCCATGAACTCTAACCCTTACAGGCTAATTCTCGCACCTGGACTAGCCCATTTCTAATGATGTGTGTAAGCACCCTAAGGTGCGCTTACCGGGAAGATTCTAGCCTATGTCCATCATGGGTTGCAGCTGCCTGGGAGAGGGGGGCATGGCTTCCCCTGTCTGGTCCCTCTGGAAGCAGAGCAGAGTCTGACCTCACTTCCTCTTCCGCCCAGAATTCTATTCTGTTTTCTCCTCCCATCTATGTTCAGGGCCAGCCAAGCAGTTTCTTTTATTGCTCAGCCAATGAAATCAACAGATTGATATGACACTCCCACATCAGGATGTATACCTTGCTCAACCTAGATGTAGAAGAGAGGGCTTTGGACTTGCCATAGGGAAGGGTGCATTGCCCTCTTTTAGGATTGGAGGTGGTGGGGAAGGAGGGGGTTAGGATGGGGAGGATGTGTGGACAGAATGGAAGGGGAGTGGGAGTAGGGAAGGGAGTGGGAATAAAATAATAATAATAAAATGAAAAGGAAACCATCCAAAACACACACTCTAGAACTGTAAATATGAGATTTACTGTAAATAAGACTTTCCCATAAAGAAAGATGAGCACAGCAAAATGCTGTGGAAAACAGTATGAAAACATACAATGCAGGAAAATGTTGTACAGCTGAGGTATTTTAAATTTTCCATACGTATTTTTTCAAATGTGTTGAATATATTTTATTATATTTTACTTGATTTTGTATATTTTTTAAATGTTTATGTATGTGAATTCAGGTTTATCTGAGAGACTGTCACATGTGTGCATGTGCTCACCAAGGCCAGGCTAGGGTTTCAGCTCTAGTTACCTGATGCTGGTGCTGAGAGCTGAATTTTTCCTCTGGAACAGCAGGAAGAGTTTTCACTTGAGTCATCTCACCAGCTTCCTCTCTGATTATTTAAACTTAAATTTGCTTTGTCTTTCTGGAATTTATTTCGTGCATGTCATAAATAAAGCAAAGATTTGTGTTCAGTCAGAGTGGTAGATCATTTTGTAGCACATTTGTAGCACAAATATAAGACATTTTTTCTACCATGATGCAATATTTATATTATGGATCCATAAATATATGGTTATAATTCTAGTCTGTATTTAAATCTTATTAGCTGTTCTTTTGTTAATATTTTCCCAATTGCAGATAGTTTATTAAACAATATATATATATGAATTCTAATATCTGATAAAATATAATCAATGCAACCTCTTTCCAAAGATTTGAGGTATTTATTACATTACCATCTGAAAAATAATAAAATATGGAAAGTTATAAATATTTATTACTATTAAATCTTAATTATTTGCATTGAAACAACCAAGTAAAGCATAAGATTTGGATTTTAGTGGCTAGTATTACCATAGTGCTATTCAATAGTGTAAAATCTCTATTAGAAATGTCCTCTATATGATGATATATGCACTACTTGTTTGGAGTAAAATGAAATTAGATTCTTCTCTTTCTGTAGCCTGTGTGACTTTCAAAAATATATATCTCAGTGTTGCTTAGCTATTCATTTGTTTTAAACATTATTTTAAATTTGTGTACTTCAGTTGCTGTCTTAGGAGGAAAAGTAGCAAATTTGTAAGCAAAAATTGTTTGTAAGCTAAGATATAACTTAATTTGTATGTATGACCTATAATAAACTTTGTATATAACTTATACAAAATTTCTGGTTAAATGGGAAAGCAACTCAATCTTACTAATTTCAGTTAAATATCACAGACTCTATATTAGTTAATAATAAACATATTTATCAATTGTAGAAAATTTTCACCTAAAAAACATCTTCTGGACTTATGGTTTTAATTTCACAACTCAGAAGCCAGATGCAAGAAGATATGGTTTACATACTAAATTCTAGGACATGCAAATATACATAGAATGACCCTGTCTTAGAAAAATTTTGTATTGTCATATTAACAAACAGTGATTGTCAATTACAATGAAGTATATACTGTCTCACACTGGAGAGACTGAAAACAAGACAGTCTGGTTATTGTTCCCTTTATAAAGATGAGTGCTTCAGAAATCCTCAGCTGATGACAAAACCATAGAAGTTTGCTGGTTACCTATGGTTCTTGGTCTATGATCAAAGTTCAAAAACACTGATTCTGATATCATTCAAGGAATCAGGAACAAAGAGCTGTTGATTAATACGCAAGTGAGGAGACCCATTAAGCAAGAGAAGAGTAATCTTTTTTTTTTTTTTTTTTTTTCAAAATCTTGGCTGCTACCCCATTGTGCCTTCACATTCAGGGAGATTCTTCTTACACCAATTGAGAAAAACAGAACAATTCTTTAGGCAAGGCTATCTACTGGACTGATTATAATTCATGGATGGTTGACGTTAAATGTAATAATATGAGTTATCAAAATTTTGTTCTTCTGCATTTTTACCTAAAATATAAAAATATATTTTATTTTACATATACATTATTCACCTTGGATTGTCTAAGGTATTTGTTTATTAAGTTATAGTACTGTTTTCAGTCATTTTTAGTGTTTTAGCATACAATATTAACATATTTTTAGCATACAATATTTCCCAGTTAAATATAAATTCTTCCATGACAATAACATAAAGTTTACTGAAATAAAAGGCAAACCAAGCAACCAGATAATGGGATAACAGAGTCTTTAAAGGGTGCCTATAAAGGTAGTACGAGAGTATGTCAGTTTGATATTGGCAAAAATTGGAAAATGTGATGTAGGAAACAGGAAAGAAAGACCAGTAATAGATAACACGATGGTTCATTTTGTCTGTCTGACACAAAACTAGTCATATCTGGGGAGAGAGAATCTCAAGAGAAAAAAAAATTCTATTAGGTTGGCCTACAGGCAAGTCTGCCTGGCACTGCCTTGATTGATAATTGATGTGGGAGGGACAAGCTCATAACAGCTCATGACAACCTTATGCCATTCCTAGGCAGATGATCCCAGGTTGTATAAAAAAGCAAGCTGAACAAGCTATGCGGTATAGGCCAGTAAGCATCACTTTCCCTTGTCTTCTTCATTTTTTGCCTCCAGGTTTTTGCCTTGAGTTTCTGCCCTAACTTTTCTCCATGATGAGCTATGATGTAGAAGTAGAGGCTAAATAAACCTCCTCACCAAGTTGCTTTTAGTCACAGTATTTTATGATAGCAATAGAAACCTTAACTACAATGACTATGAATCAACTGGTCATTTGCAAAGGCTTAATACCCATGTGATATAGAAAAAGTAATATTCTAAATAAATTCTTCTTAAAATGATATCATCACATGAAAAACTTTACATACAAGCCTTATGTTCAACAAGTCTCAACTCAAACTAGAACAAAATATATAATCACTAAAAAATAAAAACATGCATCAACATGTGTTTAGCAATGATTTTTGTTTTAAGATAGTGAATCAAAATATAACTGATGAAAGGCAGAATTTTCTTTCTTTTTACTTATATACTCTTTTTTATTAACAAGTATAGTTTGAACAATTGCTTTAAGTCAGTCATGACATGGGAAAAATCACTTACAGGAGAATCAAGAAATATAGCCATAAAATGAGAATATACATTAGTAAAGACACAGGAAAATCATTATCCACAGCACTAAAAAATTTAAAGGCCATAATAATGTAAACATATTGAGTTGAAAATGACCTAAAACATTCATTAACCAATAGATGCTTTAACAAGCATGATCCACAGGTGCAAAATAAGCATATGCCAAAGTTTCCTTGAAGTCATCCAGCCCTTGTGGCTCTTAAAACCTTTATTCCCCATTTTCTATAATGGTCACAGAGCCCTTTGTGGGTTCTGTAATCAGAGAGACATTTCTGTGATGCATGTGTGTGTGTGTGTATTTGTACATAATTTAGCTCTGAGTATTCTGAAATCTCTTATTCTCTGTACCTTGGTTACTAGTTGGTCTCCTTGTTAATCATAACCTACTAAAAACCCAAACACAGGTGTGTGTGTGTGTGTGTGTGTGTGTGTGTGTGTGTGTGTTCAAAGTTGAGAGATGCCATAGTGTTATGGTCTTCATGGAAGTAATCAACAACATTCTAGTTGGTATGAGTTCAATTTCTTTGTTAGTCTTAGAATCTGTTACTAAAGACATCCTAGATACTACAGAAAAATACACTATTATTATTCTGCAAAATTATTATATAATAAAGGAAATCTTTTTGACTTTTCATTATACTCATAGATTAAAGCAATAGACAGAGCAGAGATCACAATTATAATCTCTAAAATATTTACTAAATACCAAAATTAAAGTGAGAACCTTACAGTGAAGGTCCCAGAAAATGCCTTAACAAACTGAAAAGTATTTTCAATAATAAGACAAATTTTTTTATCAGGAATCCCAAAACAAGCTATCCTAAGAAAGGTCCAACTACAAATTTGTGACTGCATTGCTAAAAATGCATAGCCTCATTCAAATCATTGAAAATTATCAGATCAATTATATACAAATTGAAGTATGTCAACCTGTAAATATTATTTTCCCAAAGTGTTGGCATCATGAAAGACAAGTAAAGATTGAAATAGTATTGTAATCTAGGAAAATTTACAAAAAAATCATAAGTAAATTCAAAGATCCTAATTAGAATCCTGGAATAGAAACCTTCACTCTTAGAAAAATAATAATATGTAGTGAAATTTAAACTAACTGTAATGATAATTTAGTTAAAAATATATCATAGTGTTGTATTTTGTTTGGAGTATTATGCTAGTGCACATAATATTTGGAGAACTGTGCAAGGTATATGGTTAATTCTGAGAAATATTTATAAACATATTATATAGCTTTATTTAGCTCAGAGTTAACAAATAAGGAATAGATTTCTCCTTTTTCACTGGCATATTAATATTATTGAGTTAGATTGTTCCATTAGGGGTTCAATTATTTTTTACAGTTTTTCTATATTTATAATTATTTAATATTTTAACTTGATAATTTATTGATGTAAATAAACACTTTCAAAAATTGCATGTAGAAGAATTACCTGTTATAAAAGAATCTATATTCCTTTACTGTATACACGTAGAAAGAGCGGCGGGCTGTGTCCCGCCACCCAGCTAGCTTTACACCCGAAATAGTTCCACAGAAACTGTATTATTTTAAACACTGCTTGGCCCATTAGCTTCAGCCTCTTACTGGCTAACTCTCATATCTTGATTAACCCATTTCTATTAATGTGTGCAGCACCACAAGGTAGTGGTTTACCAGGAAGAATCTTAACCTGCATCCATCTTGGAGAGGAGCGCTATAGCGTCTGTGTCTCACTTCCCTTTTTCCCAGCATTCTGTTCTGTCTACTCCGTCTATATAAGTTTCTGTGCTATCAAAGGGCCAAGGCAGTTTCTTTACTAACCAATGAAATAATGCATAGACAGATGACCCTCCTCCATCATATACATCATTGCACATTAAAAAGTCTTTAATGTATTAAACTACTAAATATATCAGCAATGTATTGAAAAATGGTGAAACATTTCATAATAATTTTAGTAAAATATCTCATTTCCAAATAACTAATCAAGCTAACAATTTTAATTGGGGCTTTATAACCCCCTTTTCATTAGGTTTGATGTGGAATTCTGTGTATTCTGAAGATCTGAGAACTAGACATAATACAGTTCTGAATAAGATGTTAGTGGAAATACCCAATTAAAAGTTGAAAATATGTTCACATAAATTAACTTTTCTGTCTCAAGTAAAATATGCATGTTCAATACAAATTGCTATAATTAACTTTTTTTAGTTTTAAGTAAACTTATAATGATAATGAATTAATTTCTACAGATATATTTCAAAGTCATGCATTCCAAAATGTCAAATTATACTTTTGGTATGTTACTGAATGAGGAAGTGTCATAGTATATTATTTATGTTTATAAATAAGGGGAAAATATCTAGTTACATACAATGTATAGTGACAAGTAGAAAACATTACTTTCAATTTATTCTTTTTGTACATTTTGTATCAAATAAACCAACATTTTGGAGATCATGTATTAAATCATGTATCTTAATTTGTTTAACTTGACTGCACAGGTATATTTTAAATTGGTTACAGTGATTTTCTACTTTTATTCAATTATTTTTAAGTTAATATAATGTAGAGAAATATATAAAAGGTAAACAAAAGAAAAAGTTTTGTAAACATTTAAGAATATAAGTTGTTTATTTCATCAGATATTCATATTAAGTCAATTTGAACTTGAATTAGACATTTAAGAGTTAATTTAGAATATTAGAGAGCATTTAATATTTTTCTTTTTTTTGAGTTTGAAACACTTGGGTTTTTTTAAATTTTTTTTATTATGAAAAGGAAAAAAAGTTTCTGCCTCCTCCCAGCCTCCCATTTCCCTCCCCCT
>NW_026068008.1:6037017-6042823 GCF_014885135.2 Alexandromys fortis
GAGAGAGAGAGAGAGAGAGAGAGAGAGAGAGAGAGAGAGAGAGAGAGAGAGAGAGAGAGAGAATGTGTTTTACATGGGCATTTATAGTATAAAAGGCCATGCCCATAACTTAAAGCTTATCCTTCAATGAATTGGACTCTAAATAGGAAGAACTCTATACTCTATCATTTTCATTAGTAAAATAAAATTGCCAAGATTCTTTCTTTTGTTTTCATATCATATTTACTTTTTTGCATTCTTCTCAGTTTATAACTACAACATGTATTCCCTCAAGCTCTGTTATTAGTCTCTCAGCTCACCTTCAAATTCACAGTATTATTACCAATAATAGTTATTGCATGCATATCAGCACTTTCACATGCATATGTATTCCTGAGTACAACCTATGAATCTATATAATGTTAATTGTATTTATGGCTTCAGGGTTGACCTTTTGGCACTTGCTCTTCTGGGGGAAAGACCACCTCTCTTACCTCTCTTATTCCCATATGCACTCAGTTATTTGTCTAGGGATGAGGCATCCTTGGTATTTCTCTAAACAATGTTGTTGTTTATTTGTTTTATTCTTGTTTAGCTCACATTTGGATAGTAATGTGGGTGAAACATTGTGTATAGCATCCTATGCTATTAGGAAACACAATCTCATAGCAACTCCCTGATCCTCTGACCCTTACATTCTTTCAGTGCCCTCTTTCACAATGTTTCCAGGGCTTTATGTGTCTGAGAGTTTTATATATGTATCCATTGATATTGAGCTCCAAAACTCTGCTTTATAATTGGTTGTGGGTTTTATGTTTTGATCTTCATCTGTAGCAAAGAAAGTTTCACTGATGATTGTGAAGACTACACTTACCTGTGGTATAAGGACACAAGTTTATTGATCATCATTCTTAATATAATCCTACAGAAAATTTTTATACTGGCCTTTAATATCTACATATGTATGATTAGTTTTAATTTGCTTCTAATGACAAAATATTGTCATACACTCAAATTTAACTTGTAATTTAATTAAGTGTTTCAGGTACTTCTTGCTCTCTTTTGACAGGTAGCTTTTGGTTGAATGCTTTCCATGAAAAATCTCTGAATATAATCATCTTTCAAAGAAAGGAAGTATAATATTTTGATCAATGAAGATTAGAAATTAAAAGCTAAATTAGTAAAGAAAAGGTCTCAACAGACTTCATCTTGGGAAGAACTAAATATTGAATTTAGTTTCTTTCCTCATTTCAGTTAGTTCTGCTCCAGTAACACTAGTAACATAAAGGCTATATACAAAGTGAAATAGAAAACAAACAAAAAATATTTTCTGCATATATCAATCAATCTTTGGGGTTATCAGCTTCAACAAGTCCAAAATAATCATCTTATTTAAGTGCTCACAGTCCTCTCACCTGCACATACAAACACAAATTTTCAATTTCCATGTTACATATGTAAATACATAGAAATATAATCCAGCTTTTCAAGTGTTCTTTCATCATTTGTCAATGGAGTTAGTTTATATGTGTCAATGCCAGTCACATATTGCAAAGTGCTTTTATTTATCCCATATATGCTGCTATATTCAAAAATCAAATATCATCAGTTTTATTTTCAAAAGACTGTTCTGCAGTGGAAAATTCCCTTACAAATATTTACCTTTGACCTATCAATTCTCCCCCTGACATTTTAGTTCATAATTTAGTGCTTTAGCCTCATGTTGTGTCATCTACTCTCTTAGGAATGGAGGGGATAAGTTGAGTGGGGGAATGGGAGGGAAATGGGAGGAGGTGGAAATTTTGAATGATATTATTCATAAAGCAATAAAAATCTAAAGAAAGGAGAAAAAAGAGAAAAAAAGAAAGAAATTGATCTCCTGTGCATTGAAAGGTACTTCCCAATTTCTCATCCCAACTTCAGTGTGGTCAGTTTTATATTGAGGTTTTAGTTCATTTCTGCTTGAGTTTTGTGCATGGGAAGAGACATAGATCTATTTTTATTCTTCTACATGTTGACATCCAGTTATGCCAACACCATTTGTTAAAGATTATTTCTTTTTTCCATCGTATAATTTTAGTTTCTTTGTCAAAAATCAGGTGTTACATAGGTGTGTCAATTAATATCTGGGTCTGCAATTCAATTTCATTGGACAATTTCTCTGTTTTTATGCCAATATCAATCTGTTTTCATTACTGTAGCTCTGTAATAGAGCTTGATGTGAAGGATTGTTTTGGCTATCCTTGTTTTTCATCTGGAGTTGATTATTGTTCTATCAAGGTCTGTGAAGAAGTGTGTTGGGGTTTTGATGGGAATTGCATTGAATCTATAGATTGTTTTTGAAGGATTGCCATTTTTATTATATTGATCCTACCTACCCAAGAACATAGGAGATTTTTCCATTTCCTGGTATCTTCTTCAATTTCATTCTTTAAAGACTTAAAGTTCCTGTCAAACATGTTACCCCTTCTTAGTGTTACCGCAATATATTTTATATTATTTGTAGCTTTTGGAAGGGTGCCGTTTTTCTGATAACTTTCTCCTAATTTATCATTAGGAGGGCTACTATTTTTTTAGTTGATCTTTTATCCTCCCAAGTACTGAAGGTATTTATTAGCTGTAGGAGTTTCTTGGTAGAGTTTTAGAGGTCACTTATGTATACTATTATATCATCAGCAAGTAATGAAAGTTTGATTTCTTCCTTTCCAATTTTAATCCCGCTGATCTCCTTTTGTTGCCTTACTGCTCTAGCCAGAACTTCACGGACTATGTTGAAAAGATATGGAGACAGTAGACAGCCTTGTCTTCTTCCTGATTTTAGTGGAATAGTTTTGAGTTTCTCTCTATTTAATTTTATGTTGGCTATCGACTTGCTGTTTATTGCTTTTTATTATGCTTTGATATGTTTCTTGTTCCTTTGATCTCTCCAAGACCTTTTATCATAAGGGGATGTTGGATTTTGTCAAACGCTTTTTCAGCATCTAATGAGATGATCATGTGTCTTTCTTTTCAGTTTATTTATATGTTGAATTACGTTGATAGATTTGTATGTGTTGAACCACCTGATGGAGGAAGGTCATTGGTTAATTAAATAAAGAAACTGCTTGCCCTGATAGGTTAAAACATAGGTGGGAGGAGTAAACCAAATGGGATGCTGGGAGGAAGAGGAAGTGAGCTCAGACTCGACAGCTCTGCTCTGGAGCAGAGACGCCATGCTCTGCTCTCCCGATAGCTCTGCTCTCTGTGGCACATGCTATGAAGCTCCGACCCAAGATGGACATAGGTTAGAATCTTCCCGGTAAGCACACCTTGGGGTGCTTACATGCATTATTAGAAATGGGCTAATCCAGGTGCGAGAATTAGCCTAGAAGAGGCTAGATAGAATTGGGCCAAGCAGTCTTTAAATGAATACAGTTTGTATGTTGTTATTTCGGGCATAAGCTAGCAGGCAGCTGGGGTGCTGGGGACGCAGCCCCGCCACTCCTATTTCTACAACCACTCCTGCATCTTTGGGATGAAGCTAACTTAATCATGGTGGATGACTTTTTTGATGTGTTCTTTGATTCGGTTTTCCAGTATTTTATTGAGTAATTTTGCACCTATGTTTATGAGTGAGTTTGGTCTGCAATTCTCTTTCTGGGTTGAGTCTTGGTGTGGTTTTGGCACCAGGGTATCTATAGCCTCCTAAAATAGTTTTGGCAATATTTTTTCTGTATATAGTATGTGGAATACTTTGAGGAGTATAGTTATTAGCTCTTCTTTGATGTTCTGATAGAATTCTTTACTGAAACTTACTAGGCCTGGGCTCTTTTTGAGTGGGAGGCTTTTGATGACAACTTTTATGCCCTTGCAGTTTATAGGTCTATTAAATTGTTCTCTTTATCTTGATCTAATTTTGGTATGTGATATCTAACCAGAAAATTATCCATTTCTTTTACATTCTTCAATTTTGTGGATTGCAGTTTTTCATAGTAAGACCTATTGATTCTCTGGGTTTCCTCAGTGTCTGTTATTTTGTCACCCCTTTCATTTCTGTTTTTTTTTTAAGCTTTCTCTGTTCTTTTATTTGTTTAGATAAGGGTTTGTCTTTCTTGCTGATTTACTCAGAGAACCAGCTCTTTCTTTCATTGATTCTTTGTATTACTTTCTTTGTTTCTATTTACTCATTCCAGACCTCAAATAGATTATTTCCTGTCTTCTACTCCTGCTGGGTGAGTCTGCTCCTTTTTGTTTTAGAGCTTTCAGGTGTGCTGTTAAGTCACTAGTGTGAGCTTTCTCTACTTTATGTGGGCACTTAGTGATACAAACTTTGCTTATTGATTTCATAGTGTCCCATAGGTTTGGGTACCTTGTACCTTGATTTTCATTGAATTCAAGGAAGTATTTAATTTCTTTCTTCATTTCTTACTAGACCTAGGGGTGGTTAAGGTTTAATTTTTATGTGTTTGTCGGTTTTCTGTAATTAGTGTTGCTGGTGAATTATAATTTTAAGCCAGCATGATCCAATAAGATTCAGGGAGTTACTCTGTTTTTCTTTGTATCTGTTGAGGTTTTCTTTGTTCCCAAGTGAGTGGCCAGTTATAGAGAAGATTCCATGAAGTGCTGAGAATAAAGTATATTCTTTTGTGTTTGGGTGGAATGTTCTGTAGATTTCTGTCAATAACATTTGAGTTATGATATCTGTTCTCTTATTTCTCTATTATATTTCTTTCTGTTTGACTTGTCATTGGGAAAGTGGAGTGTTAAAGTCCCCTACTATTAGTGTGTGTGAGTTGGTGTATGATTAAATCTTCAGTAATGTTTCTTTCACATATGTGGGTGATATTTTTATTTGGGACATAGGTATTCAGGATTGAGACTTCATCTTAATGGATTGTTTCTGTAATGAGTATAAATTGTCCTTATCCACCTCCTTTGATTGATTTTAGATTGATGTCTATTTTGATAAATAATAGGATAGCTACACCCACTTGTTTCTTAGGTCCATTTGATTAAAAATATTTTCCATACCTTTCAAATTGAGGTAATGTCTGAGGTTGAAGTGTGTTTCTTGGTATAGCAGAATGCTGAACTATGCTTTCATATCCATTCTTTTCACTTGTGTCCTTTTATAGGTGAATTGATTCCATTGACTTTAAGAGCTATTACATGACCAGTGGTGGTTAATTCATTTTATTTTTTAATGGTAGTGTGTGTTTCCATACTTTGGGTTTTGTTAGTGCAAGATTATCTCTTGTCGGCAATTTCTGTATGTGTAGTTAGCTTCCTTGGGTTGGGGTTTGTCTTCTAGGCCTTTCTATAGGGCTAGATTTGTGGATAAGTATTTATTAAATCTTATTTTTTCATGGACTATCTTGTTTTATCCATCAATGGTGAATGAAAATTTGCTGGGTATAGTAGTCTGGGCTTGCATCTGTGGTTTTTTACTGTCTGCAGCACATCTGCCCAGGACCTTCTGGATTTCATGGTTTCCATTGAGAAGTTGGGAGTAATTATGATAGGTCTACCTTTATATGTTACTTAATCTTTTTTTCTTTTGCAGCTATTAATATTCTTTCCTCATTCTGTAAGTTTTGCATTTTGATTAATATATGATGAGTGTTGGAATTAGGAGCAGCAGGGCTGCATCCCCGGCACCCGGCCACCCGCATGGCTAGCTTATGCCCGAAATAATTACACGGAAACTGTATTCTTTCAAACACTGCCTGGCCCGGCTAGTTCCAGCTTCTTATTGGCTAGCTCTTACATATTGTTCTAACCCATTTCTAATATTCTGTGTAGCCCATGAGCTGGCTTACCAGGGAGGATCTTAACCTGCGTCTGTCTG
>NW_026068008.1:6044288-6076806 GCF_014885135.2 Alexandromys fortis
GGCCGCCCGCATGGCTAGCTTATGCCCGAAATAATTACACGGAAACTGTATTCTTTCAAACACTGCCTGGCCCGGCTAGTTCCAGCTTCTTATTGGCTAGCTCTTACATATTGTTCTAACCCATTTCTAATATTCTGTGTAGCCCACGAGCTGGCTTACCAGGGAGGATCTTAACTTGCATCTGTCTGGAGCGGGAGAATCATGGCGACTCCCCACTCAGCTTCTTTCTCCCAGCATTCTCTTCTGTCTACTCCGCCTACCTAATTTTCTGTCCTATGAGGGCCGAGGCAGTTTCTTTATTAGTAAGAAATCACTCCCACATCAGATGAGGAGACTCCTTTTTTGATCCAGTCTATTTGCTGTTCTGTAATCTTATTGTACCTTCATAGGGATATCCTTTAGGTAGGGAAGGTTTTCTTCTATGACTTGTTGAATATATTTTCTGTGCCTTTGAGCTAGAGTTCTTCTCTTTCTTCTATCCCTATAACTCTTAGGTTTGGTCTTTTCATAGTGTCCCAAATTTCCTGAATGTTTCATGTTAAGAATTTGTTGGATTTAATGTTTCCTTTCACCAGTGAATCTATTTCCTCTATAGTATCTTTAACCTCTGAGATTCTCTCTTCCATTTCTTGGATTTTGTTCATTATGCTTGCCTCCCTAGTTTCCATTTGTTTACCCAGATTTTCCATATACAGAATTCCCTCTGTTTGTATTTTCTTTATTGTCTTTATTTCAGACTTCAATATTGAACAGTTTGTTTCACCAGTTTGAATATTTTTTCTTTGAGGGATTTATTAATTTCTTCCAATTTTTTGTTTATCTTTTCCTCCATTTCATTGAGGGAGGTTTTCATTTCCTCTTTAGCATTCTCCATCACCTTCAGAAAGTTTATGTTTAAAATTGTTTTCTTCTGCTTCTTCTGGTTAGGATGATCAAGTCTTCCTGTTGTATGAACACTAAGTTCTTGTGTGACCATGTTGCTTTTTGGTTGTTGGATGAATTCTTTTATTGGCTCCTACCCATCTTTTCTTTCAGTTGATGCTAGGACTGTCTTTGCCTCTTGATCCAATCCTTGCAGTGGCTGTCAGTGTCTTAGGAACTGTTCTTGGTCTGCTCTGAACTGTCACTTTCTGTGTATCAGTGGTTTTGGAGCAGCTCCCCTGCAGGATTCTCACCTGCTGCCTGATTATAGAAACCAAGGCATGTGAGAGAGGGGCCCAGAGTTTTGCCTCAGTATGCAGGTGTCTTTCCAGTTGATTGATCACTCACCTTTTGATCCTCTCTGTGTAGTATCAGGGTGTGTTTCAGAGTTCCACTGAGGTTGTTGGGCCCATTTTAATATTTTTATTTGCATCTTCATATTTTTACTAATATTCTCTAAGTCCCCATGCCTCTACCCTGGGAAGAGGTATTTTTTTGTGGATGATTCCCATCAAATTGTGCCAAAATATTGGGCTGCCTGGTGAAACCCAAAATGCACAAAAGTGCGGCCAGATGTACAGTAGATTATGTGAGGGACCCATAAGAAAATTGCACCAGAGGTGGAGATGGAAGTAATGAGCACTCAGAAATAAATATAAGACATAAAAAACAAAAGGGAAAAGTGGGGCAAAAAATCAAGGTTAAAACATGTAAATAATTACTGTAGTTATGGGAAAGGAAAAAAGTAATTGAATGCTTGGGCAGTAACTAGGAGACATTTTAAAGAATAGGGGAGTTTGAGTACAGCAACAGCAAATACAGAAACTTTTTGAATTTATGGAGCAGCTATGTCCTTGGTTTTCTGAGCACAGGACTTGGATGCTGCAATATGGAAAGATATTGAGATAAAAATCCAACGACCTTATTTTAAATATGGGCCAGAAAGTGTCCCTACAGATAAATTTCATTTCAGGTTGTTAATATGGGAAAGTTTGCATTTAAATTCTGAACAGTGGGAGGTAATTCGCCCTGAACTGGCTAGAATGGTAAAAGAACTCTAGCACCATTAGAGGAGCTGCTAGATGCATTTATATGACTACATGATTATAATTAGTCAGAACCTGATGATTCAGAGGACTGTGATGAGGAGTTTTCACCTCCCTCAGTGCCCAGCAATGCCGAGAGACAGAAACATGATGATAAAATTTGGCAGAAGTTAAGAGGCTTGAAAGATTTAGTATTATCACTTTCACAGAAACTAGAAACTCTCCAGAACTCCTCTTATTAGAAGAGCAATTCTCTCCCTACCTTAATAGATGGTTTAAATTCCCCTACAGTACAATGAACTTCAAGAGCAAGGCAGACACTTAACGTTAATCATGAGTCTCCCTTGCAAACTAGCATTGGAGAGGCTGGTCTCAGAGGGGAAGATATGCAAGGATTTCACTTGTTTCTTGTAGTGGAGCAAAGATACACTCAAGGAAATCTACTCAGGATACATACTCCCAAACCATTCAATTTACTCAAAGAACTAAAGGCAGCTTGTGCTCAATATGGTCTCATGGCTCCTTTTACACAGATAATACTTGTTGAAATAGGAGCGGCGGGGCTGCGTCCCCGGCACCCGGCCGCCCGCATGGCTAGTTTATACCCAGAAATAATTACACGGAAACTGTATTCTTTCAAACACTGCCTGGCCCGGCTAGGTCCAGTTTCTTATTGGCTAGCTCTTACATATTGTTCTAACCCATTTCTAATATTCTGTGTAGCCCATGAGCTGGCTTACCAGAGAGGATCTTAACCTGCGTCTGTCTGGAGTGGGAGCATCATGGCGACTCTCTCTCCGCTTCTTTTTCCCAGCATTCTCCTCTGTCTACTCCGCCTACCTAATTTTCTGTCCTATGAGGGCCGAGGCAGTTTCTTTATTATTAACCAATGAAATCAACAGATAAGATACAAGACCCACCTCCATCAAATACTAGAAAGTATGTCTCTAGAAGCTCTGCCTAGAGGAGACTGGAAGCAGTGGGCCAAAGCTTGCCTGTCAGGAGGTCACTATCTATTATGGAAGATCGAGTTTGTGCAACAATGTCAGGCCACAGCTGAGAGAAAAAGGGCCAACAAGTTCTTATTTCTTATAAATGCTTATAGGTGAGGGACCTTATGCAGGGACAGACCAATAGTTAAATTTTGACATGGCAGCATATGCCCTAATTAATGCATCTGCCAAAAGGCCTAGAATAGACTTCCATTTTCTAAGGAGTAGACTGAGGAATGGTCTAGTATAAGACAGGAACCAGAAAAAAATGTTTCAAGACTGACACAGGCATCAAACAGGTTTATTGGAAAATTAGAAGCATGACTTTTGATAATTAAACTGCTAGCCTTTGAGAATGCTAATGCTGTATGCAAGGCTGCTTTGAGACCTTATAGAAAGAGAAGTAACATTGTTGAATATATTCTGATTTGTTGTAATATTGGCCACTCATATTTTCAGGGACTGGCCATAGCTGTTGCTTAAGAGGGAAAGACAGTTAATGAAGTTCTCTCCCAACACAGAAATCAAAGCCTAGGGAGAATGAGGGCTACAGGACCTCCTGGAAGTTGCTTTGGGTGAGATCATATGAGGCATCAGATCAGGAAATGTCCTTATAGGAGAGTAAGCCCAACGAGGGGGAAGGAAGCAGGGCTGTGCAAGAGATGCAGGAGAAGAAAACTTGGGCTAGGAAGTTCAGGTCAAAGAGAGATAACCAAGGGACCCCTGCCATTTCAGGAAATGGACACAGGGGCCATCCTTTCTGTCCCCCAAACAATTTTGGTGGCAAACTAGCAACCTGTTCTCCCATTAAGAAATCCATTCAGTACATTTGCAGAGCAATCCCAGGCAGCACAGCTCTTCCATACACACAGTTTTGACTCTCAAAATGAAGATGCAAGCTCTGGGGTTTATGGGCCCTTGCTGGAGGTCACTATAGGGCTATTGGGGAGAAGTAGCACCACTATGCAAGGAATTCTTGTTGTCCCTGGAGTCATTGATGCTTATTTTGAAGGAGAAATCAAAGTTATGTCTCACTCTCCTAATGAAGTTTCTGTGGTAAAGGCAGGTGAGAGGCTTGTGCAATTAACTTTGCATCCTGCTGTTCATACCAAAAATCAAGTCAAGAGATCTAAGAGAGGAAAGGCAGGATTTGGTTCATCTGATGCCTATTGGCTACAAGTAATAAGTCCAGAGCTACCAGAACTCACCTTGTTTATATATGTAGAATGGTTTTCTGGCCTTTTGGATGCTGGTACAGATATTTCTGTCATAACTTCCAGTCAATGACCTTGTAAATGGCCCAAAATGGAGACTATTACAAAGCTACAAGGGATGGGTCAGACTTGAAATCTTGAACAAAGTAGTAACGATCAATACTGGAAGGATGGAGAGGGTCATAAGGAACATTTCAGTCATATATTTTCCCTCATTTACCTGTAAATTTATGGGGACAAGATATTATGAGCTAGATGGTGGTATATTTATATTCCTCCATCACTGTTATTGCTAATCAAATCTTTCAGCAAGGATTGTTACCCAATCAAGGTCTAAACAAATAATAATAATAATCATTCCTATCATACCTAGTAAAAGGGCTCCCATGGCAGGATTGGGGCATTTTTAGGAGTGGTCACTAAAAAATCTTTACTCCTTGCAGACCCAATTATCTGGAAAAGTGACAATTGTGTATGGGTAAGTCAGTGGCCTCTAAGAGAAGAGGAATTGCAAGCTGCATAGCAGTTATTGCAGGAATAGATGGTGAGTGGTCACATTATGCCTTCCATTCCCCCCTGGAATTCTATTTTTTTGTAATTGAAAAAAAATATCAGGAAAGTGGAGATTAATTCAGGACCTGAGAGAAGTTAATGGGACCATGCAACGAATCAGTGCACTACAACCAGGATTGCCTTCTCCTATGGATATACAAAAAGGCAACCATAAAAGTATTTTAGACTTAAAATATTGTTTATATGCTATCCTCTTGGCACCACAAGATTGTAAGATTTGCATTTAGTATTTTCTCAAATAATTTTAAAGACCCAATGAAAAGATACCAATGGTGCATCTTATCTCAGGGTATTCTAAACAGTGTTACCTTGTGCCAGAAATTTGTAGATCAGATTATACAAAATGTTAGAGATCAATATCTGCAGAGTTATATTGTCTATTATATGGATGATATTTTACTTGCCCATAAAGATGAAGGACTCTTACTTGAGACATAAGGACTACTTCTTTAATCCCAGCACTCAGGAGGCAGAGGCATGCGGATCTCTGTGAGTTCGAGACCAGCCTGGTCTACAGAGCTAGTTCCAGGACAGGCTCCAAAACCACAGAGAAACCCTGTCTCGAAAAACCAAAAANAAAAAAAAAAAAAAAAAAAAAAAAAAAAAAAAAAAAAAAAAAAAGGAAAAAAAAAGAGTATTAGCCATGCAGGTTAATTATTGCTCCAGAGAAAGTACCAAGATACCCACTTTTCCAGTATTTGGGTCATATATTACATTCTAAAGAAATTAAGCTTCAAATATTAGAAATTAGAAAGGATGGTTGTAAGACCCTGAATGATTTTGAAAAGTTGTTGAGAAACATCCAATGGCTTAGACCATACTTAAAATATCCTACAGGAGACCTTGATCCACTAAGTGAAATTCTTAAAGGAAGCAGTCTTCTAAATTCCACAAGACAGCTTACAAAAGCTGCCAGGTACTCTCCCAGGTAAAGTGTGTTATTCAGAAACAGCAGGCACATTATATTAATTATGATCAGACTTGGAAAATATGTATATTACCAACAAAATTTACTCCTACAGCAGTATCATGGCAAAAGAGTCCATGGTTTAGGAAGGTGAACATCCAAACTGGCTAGGCTCCCACCAAGCCGGAACATGAAGTAGGATCAAAACCCCGTGCCATTGACCTTGGCTTCTCATCAGTCCTCATTGTTCGCCGTGATGAGAGAGTCCGGTTTTATCCCATGCTTTTTCAGTACCTTGGACTTTCCACAGGGCAGGGAACCCTGACTGCTCTTTGGATTGGAGAGGGAGGGGGAGAGGAGTGGGGGGAGAGGGAAAGGAGTTGGGGGAGGGGGAGAAGAGTGGGAGGATGGGGAGGTAAATGGGAGGCTGGGAGGAGGCGGAAACATTTTTTTCTTTTCCTTTTCTCAATAAAAAAAAAAAGAGTCCATGGTTGCACCTTCCCATTTTTCAAACCCTTATGTTGAGGCAGTAGCTTGATTAACACATAAGAACATGATGAAATCTAGGAGATATTATGACAGAGAACCTGCTATGATGAATGTTCCTTATACAAATTAATTGATTATTTCAAAATAGTGATTCTTGAGCAATTGTGTTGGCTCAAATTGAAGGCCAGATTAACAATCTTTTTCCAGATGGTCTGTTGCTGCAACTCATGTAACTACTATCCTTTACTTTCTGAAAAGTTGTAGCAAAAGATTCTTTAAAGGGTGCTATGTTAATTTTAACAGATGGCTCTTTCAATAGAAGAACTGTGTATGTGGTTAATTGTAAAGAACACATAGTATAAACAGAACTGGACTCATCTCAAATAGTTGAACTGGGAGCTGTTGCTATAGTATTTCAATTGTTTGCAAATGAGGCATTTAGTCTATATACTGACAGACAATATATATTTTAATGCTTTTCAAGTCCTAGAAACCTTGTCATATATTGTGACTAGTAATAAGCAAGTTTTGACACTGTTTCAGCAAATTTAAAATGTCATGGGCATATCAGTGTGCTTTCAAATCTTTCTGGTATTTTAGCTGAAGGTAATGCTTTTGCTGATCAACTTGAGAAAAACAATTGCTTTATCTGGGGTTGAGCTTATCCAACAATTGCATTCTCTGCATAATCAAAATAGTATAAGTTTAAGAAAACGATTTAGAATAACATGGGAAGCTGCTCACCAAATTGTTAATCAATATGATATATACTCACAATATTTACCTGTGCTTCATTTGGGGGTAACTCTGCCAGTACTGCTTCCTAATCCTTTATGGCAAATGGATGTTACTCATATCGCCAAATTTGGCAAATTAAGATATGTGCATGTGACACTCAATACATATTCAGGATTCTTCATGGTCACTGCACAAACTGGGGGAATTAACAAAACATATGATAACTCATTACTTAAAATGCTTCTCATGTATGGGAACCCCAAGAATCATAAATACAGATAATAGGTCCAGATATGTTAGTAAAACATTTCAGCAATTTTGTTCCCAATGGAATATGGATTATAAAATAGGTATTCCTTGTAATCCCCAAGGACAAAGGATTGTGAAATGTGCCCACGGCTTCTTGCAAACACAACTTCAAAAAATAAAAACAAGAGAATTATATCCTCAAACAGCATATAATGCCTTTCACAATGCAGTTTTTTTTTTTTAAGCTAAACATTATGAGTGTTGATGTCCATGAACAATCTGCTGCAGACAGATTTTAACATTATGGCTCCAAAGTGACATTTGCTAAGGAAGGTGAAAAGACCCTTGCACTAGATTATGGAAAGGAACAGACCCTGAATTAATTTTGAGTCAAGTATAATTCTGTGCTATTTTCACAGGAAAAAAAATAAAGCTGGAAGAGATGTCTGCATATACTGCAGAGGAGTACCAGCCCTGATGACATCACAGTACTGATGACTCCATATAAGAAGCAAAAAGAGGTTTCTGAGCCTGTTATAATAACCTACATATAACACCACGACGCAGGCCAAGAACAGGTGTACCTAAAGCAATGTTCCTAAACCACAACATTATGCTGCAGGGTGAGAAGGAAAAAAAAATATCATGATATGTTTCTACCTCAAACAAAAGTCTATAAAGCCAACTTAGTTCCAGATCCCTTAAGGAGATAACTTTGGATTCTACTCAGGGAGTGATTTGCCTACAGAATATTTTGGTCTAGGGTATGAGCATGACTTGTTTTGCTCTAGCAATAGAATGTCTAACTATAAATGTGGTCCACAATTTTCAATTGGTATGTTCATTTTCTCATGTCATGTTAATGCAGTTTTATGTCTTACTTCTACCTTTTGGGGTCCGGGGTATTTAAAGCAATTGAAAATTAAATGCAGGGAAATTCCAGAACTACCTGGAAATCCATCCTGACTTAGGGTCTATGCCCTGATCAGTAATGTGATAATTGGCTGGGTTTACAATACCAAACATGCATTCTCTCTACAAAGCAAGCCTTACATTCAATGAGATAGGTGTTGTTTACAAGAAATAAATGCCACTAGTTAATTCTTGAAAACATATTTCAGATCCAGTCATTGGTGTGTTGCAAGCTTTATAGATAGGTTGGATAGTTGAATGCTTTTCTGTCTTGGCAGGTTATATAGCAACTTTATTTGCTATATGAGCCCATCCTTAGAGAAGAGAATTACAAGTGAATTCCCAGATGATTCTGACAAATCCTGAGTTTGAAGTATTTGATGTTTTTAGCAATATGGTGTAAACTTTGTATTATGAAAGGAAGACACATAAAAGCAAAGTCAGTAGCCTATGTCATCATCATCATCAGCAGCAGCAGCAACGACAACCTTATGTATGGGAATGTTTTTAGACATATCCTTTGAGATTTGACTTCATAACTGTGCATTTTTATCAGTTATAGTTTTCCCTAGTGGTCTCTGTATTTACTAGTAATATCAAAAGCCACATCCATAAGGTCTTTCCAATATGACTCTCCTAACATGAGTCAAACAAGAAAGACACCAATGCACATAAAAAGTAGACTGGGAAAGGGCCATGAGGTCTCAATCCTACATAAGCGTCATCGACAACATCATAATCATCAACAACATTATTATTATTGGGTTCTCAAGACAGAGTTTCTTTATTTAAACTGGCTGTCCTGGAGCTTACTCTGTATACCAAGCTGGCCTTGAACTCAAAGATTTTCTGCCTCTGTTTCCTGAGACATAGGAATAAAGAAATGTGTGAGAAACACCCAGTAAGCTTACCAGGGCATAGACCCTAGGGGGGAAACCACTACTGACACGTTCTAAAATTAGTGTAAGTTCTAACCACATTCAAAATTAATATTGGTGTAACTGCTGATAAGTGTTCCCTTTCAGTAAAAAGTTTGATTTTGAAGCATAGAGATACAATTCACTTTGAACTGCTCAGAATACAGAGGACAACTTACTGAGTATGTGATGACTAAACTTGGACAATGTGGGAAGAGTAAACCTCAGTCTAAGAATGGCCTTTAGAAACATTTGTCAAGCATATTCCAGATTGTTAATTTATATGAGCATCTATTCCACTTTGAATACTATGATTCCTGTACAGTTGGGCCCATGCTGTATAAGAAAGGCAGTGGAACATGAACTCAGAAACAACACAATAATCAGTATTCCTCTATATTTTATGTTTCAAGTTTCTGTCCTGCTGGAGTTTCTGTTTTGACACCCCATAAGGATGGACTGAAATCTGTAAAATTATCTACAAGTTATTTTTAGTCATGCTTTTAAAACACACACAGATGTGTGCATATTGCATTTATTTGCTTATTTTTGTGTGATTATTATTACTATTTACTATCATTATTATTTATGTTAGTTTGTTCATAATAGCTCATGTGTGCTAGTGTACATAGGCATGCATACTGGCCAAAGTGCTTCTGCGTAGATTGTAGGGCAACATGTGAAAGTATGTAGAAATCCAAGGTTGGAACCATCCTTGGGTGCAAGCTTCTTTACCTGTTATCCTGTCTCCTCATTGGAGGATTATTTTAACATCTGAATTTCAATAATCCTCTTAGAAACATCACTGTGGTTTGACATTATATGAGTTAGTTCTTCACCATTTAGCTGCTAAAAGCTTTGCAAGAGAATAAAGAGACCTATCTTTCTGTTTATCTGATTAATTATAATTACATTATAATGTATCAATTTGATATGCAAGGAATATTAAATGTTTAAGGTATCTGGGGAAAAAATTGTAACACAGAACAGGAAAAATTCTGTGATCTTTGGGTAATTGTAAATTCATAGTGACTATTGTAAGCTAAAGCAAACTGCTTCCAATTTGATCTTTGGGGAAGAATATTTTTCAGACCAATAACTAGATATAACTATTAAAGCTTTATATAGAGAATGACTGTTTCCTATCTTTCTACATAATTTTTAAAAGAACTGAGCAGCCTATTTCTCCAAATTACTCCATTGCCCTAACCTTTAGCTTCTTATTTCCAGTTCCCAGTAATGAATGTTTTCAGCCTTTGAGTGAAATTTCCATAACTATGAAAAAATGTATGACCCCTAATGTTGCTGAAACAAGGATTTGTTACTATGTCAAAATGCCTGACCATAAAATGGGGCATAAAATCACAAGTGATATGGTACACAGAACTACATTCCTAATAAACATATACTCCTAGATAAAACCTGTGGAGTCTGAATAATGTTATTTGTACATATACTTTCAAGAATGACAATCTTCACTGGATAACCACTTGTGTTCTTCCCTGGAGAAGGCTATCTTTCCTGTTGCTAGCTTTGCTTATTTGCCTATAGTTCCTTATGGGCAGGGCAACCAGACTGGGAGAATTCTGTGTAGAGGAAACGTTCAATCTGCAATTGCCACCCAGACAGAGAGGATGCAAGATGAGAATGCATCACTGATAAAGATGCCAAGACAAGGGGCTAACATAGACAATAGCTATGGGTTAAATTAAGTTGTAAGAGCTAGGTAATATTAAGCTTTAACTAAAAGGCCAAACAGTTTAGAATTAATATAAGCCTTTGTGTGTTTTGTTGGTGTTGAATGGTTGTATAACTGGGAAGGAAAGAAATTTCCATCTAAAAATGACACCCAATCTTCAGCAATGTGCATCCACATAAAGCCTAAAAAGGTTAAAAAAAAAAAAAACGGCTTATTTACCCACAAAATTGGAGCCAATCGGAGCTTGTTGATGGACAGATATTTTCAGATAGACTGAAGCAAAGTCACAGATGCTTTAAGAGAAGGCTTCCTGACTCAGTGTTAGCAGCAAAAACTGCATGGCTTGTTTAGGAGACAGCTTCCTGGTTTGTGCTGGTGGCACAAGTGGTTCTGGCTCTTTTCTGAGGTTCTCTTACAGGGTACTTGATTGGGGTTTGTGGTGAGCACGCTGCAAGTTTCTTGGTGGTAGCATTGGCCAACTGCTTCTCTTAGATGGAGTTGTAAATATGCCTCCCAGAGTTGTTGATACATGGATCTTTGCCATGTTGGAAAGCTGTCTCTCTCATATATATATACATACATATACATATACATATATATATATTCATATATATGAATTTTTTGGAATGACTTACAGGCTGCATACCAACAATGGCTAGTTGTGAACAGAAAGTCCAAGAATCTAGTAGTGCTCCGTCCCATGAGGCTGGAAAAAGAGTTTTTGGTTACATATTTTTGTTCTTTTCAAACTATACCAAACACAACCTTTATCAATTTAGAAAAAAGTGCCATGAAATTTTGGTATACAAAAACACCCTTTGAAAATTTTAATTAAAACCTAATTATATACTCTAATTCCATCTATCATCTTTTCTACTTTCTCCATTTCTTCTCCTCCCATGCCTATACACAGACTCCTCTTCTTTGAACATTTCTGCTGCACATACATATAAAAGAATAATTTTAAATACAACCCACTGAATCCAATCAGTGTTGTCTCTATGTAGGTTTCTATTCAGTACGGAGTAACCAATACTAAGTAACCAATAACCAAACAGGCAGCATACTGTTGGGAAAGATTAATTTTCCTTTTACCAGACATACTTAATTGCTTGCAGATTTTTATTAAAGGGTGGTTCCTTTGAGATTTGCCTCTTCCAGGTTATTATATATTTTAATGTAATCTTGTTTAATTCTTATTATGAAGTCATGTTGATATAACTTCATGGGTATAGCTTTCATGTCATAACTAGAAGGCACAGTCTCACAGTTGACTTTCTGATCCTTTTAAAGAAAACCAACAGTGTCAGGAAATTGATAGAATATGACAATTAAAATGTATTATTTTTTTCAAGTGTATGAAACTTGTTTATTGATTATGCTATTTAAATGAAGTAGGCATAGAAAAGACATCTTCTGAGAGCAGTATTGTTCATAATAGTATAATTTATACAGAATTTATGGATCTCTAATGTCTTCACCTTACTGTTATTTATTACAGGTCTTTTCTGTTTTCTAATTCTTCTTCATCTCTGGTAGAAAAATTGGAAACTACTAGTTAAAAAGAGTTAAGAAATCATGAATTCATATGATTTGAAGTCTCACAGAGGTAAAGAACTTTCTCACTTAGTGGAAAGTACTGTTATACTAAATACCTTCTAATAAAATATTCTGCCAAGAAAACTTTCACTTTTTAAATAATATTTGTTTAACTTTTGCTTAGCAATGAATTATTCTAGACAGTTATGGTCTTTATTGACAATGAAATTGAGTTACCAAATGGTTTCAGGATAGAAATTAATTTTGGAAAAATATTATTTCATATATTTTGCTTCAATTAAAAAGAAAAAATAAATTACACCTAACACAATCGCTGTATCAAATTAAAAAATAATATTTAAATATTAGAAAGCCATAGGAAAGTATACATTAATTTGGTGTCCTGAAAGGAGAACAGTATTAAATAAGTTGTAACATGAAGGCTGGGCTTGCTTGTTGGGGTTTCTGTCCTGCTTGGTACCCTACAGATGGCAAGCCCCAAAGAAAATCACACAGATATCTCCATAAGTTATAAAACTGATTGTCCAATTAGCTCGGGCTACTTATTAGCTCTTGTAGCTTATCTTAACCCATTATTCTTATTTATGTTAAGCACGTGGCTCAGTACCTTTTCCAGCAATGTAGGTGACATCCTGCTACTTTGGTGTCTGGACAGGAGTGGGAGGAATGGGCTTCCTCCTTCCTTGAATTCTCCTGTTTTCATTGCTCTACTTCTACTTCCTGTCTGGTTGACCCGCCTATACTTCCTGCCTGGCCAATCAGCATTTCTTTAAAACATTATTGTCAGAATACAGACAATTCTCCTACAACAATAAGTTAAACAAAAAACATTGCAAGAGAAAGCTAACCAAACTGGAATAATTATTTCAGAACTAGAAATTTGTAAATGTTCTGGATATGAGATATAAAGAAAGAAAATTTGATCAAAGTTATAATTCTTTCTAGGTATGACCTTTATGGATCTCCACATTTAAAATTTCACCTACATACTTTGCACAATCAATATAAAGACAAATGGCAAGGTATATATTTACCTGCATTTATATTTTTGGTTAATGAGAAGATTGTAACAGCTCTTAGCAACAGAACCACTCAAATCCCAAAATTCAAAATTTACTTTAGCAGCAGAGTCCTCAATGTGTCATTAGAGTCCTGAAAACAACTGTGAGAGTTAATTGTATGTGTCAACTTGACTGGATCATCAAGTTTCTGAATAGGTGTATAAGCATGAATTTTTGGCTTGTCTGTGAAACACACCCTTACGGGTTCTGCTCCTATTTCAGTAGGTTGTGATAAATAATTTGTCACCCCCAAAGTGTACCTCACCTTCTTTTGTCAGTGCCCTAAATGAAACAGAACAGTGGAGGACAAAGTCATTCATCAGCATTGCATCAGACTAATGAAAAGTATGGATCTTCTCTTGCTCTGAGCAATGGCAATTCTTGCCATTTACACTCAAAATGTATGTCACTTCAGCTTACTGAGTCTGGAAATTTCTGCCCATATACAAAACATGCCCAAGTCTCCAATTTGGACATAGAAAATGATGGAACTTCACATCTTCTGTATTGTTGTGATTCAGTTATTTTAATATATATCTACATATAGCATAATCTCTTGGCTCTCTTTCTCAGTAGTTTCTTAAAGGACTCTGACTTACACAAAGACTGTGCCACATGAAACCGGCTTTAACACAAGAATTATATTAGATATCAGATTATTAACCTAATATAGTGATAGAAAGCATGTACCCTCATGCATATTTCCAGATATTATTTTCAAGATAACTTCATAATATTCCATGAGACTATATTCTTCAAAGTAAGAGAAACTAATCATAGAGATATAGAGCTGAAGCTCACAGAATTTGTCTTAATTGATAAAAATATTTTGATTAAAGCAAGACAGCAAGTCTTGAAAAAAAAACATTTTAAATAGAGGACACCTGTGTGTTCAAGGAGATACCATGTGTTAAAGGAAACTCTGCCTTAAATCAAAGAGAATCCATTCATTTATAGTGTTTTCAGAATGTAGAATGATACAACAAAAATAACATAGAAAAAGTGAAAGACACAGAGAAAAAAATCACTACTAACTACAGTAGAACTTATTCAAAGAAAAATATAACATTATAAATTCTTACAAACATTAAAGTTAATAGAGCCAGAAAAATACTGAATACAAATTTCATTAAAATTAAATTTATAGTCTCATATAGAAGATTATTAAAAGAAAATGTTAGTCTGAAAATATCATTAAATTTGCATGTGTCATAAAGTCACTTAGAACCTCAAAATAAAGAATAAGAAGCTGTAAGGATATTTGTAAAAATATGCTTCTCAATGATTTAAAATAAATACATATTTATACACATGTACATACAAAAAATTTCCTCTTGTAAACCCCAGGGGTGAGATGATACATTTCATAAATGCCCAAATTATTTTGAAGAGTTGGACAAGAATGTAAAAAATCATTTAATATTTTGAAGAGTTGGACTAGAATTCTAAGAATCATTTAATACTTTGAAATAAAGTACTAAAAGCAATAAGTTAAGCACACTGAGTATTTAATCCATATACTGTTTGCAAATCACTGTGGAGAGCTTAATGTTTTCAATTAATTTGCAAAATGCTTTCAATTCTTGATTTTCTTATTAATTATTCTTAGCAAATTACTGTCTCAGTTTGACATTACTCAAAAACTACACTGGTTAAGGTCACTTTTCTTCACCAGTGGTTGATAAGTTCTCTAAAAATGTAAATTGATTTTAATATTAATATTACAAAAATGTAATTAAGAATTTGACCCTCTAGCACTGTCATCAACCCTTTGCATAATAACCTATAATTTTATGGGTGTCTTATCCTTCATAATTAGGATTTTTAAAAAGATGTATTTTTGCTCATTTCATCTCTTCTGGAGATATTTAAATGTTTTATTGTATTTTTAATGGTATTATTAATATTACATGATGCTCCTTCTGGTAATGCCCAAAATAATTTGTGTTAAAATGCTTAAAATATTGCAGTGCAAGGAGTGAATACATAATATAAAATATAATTAAAATGCAGTGAATTATGTAACTTTGAATACACATGTAGAAATAAAATCTACCTTAATACCAAGAACTTTGCTTTCAAAAGGACAGAGATTAATTATATAATCAAAGTTTTATCAAAGTCACAGGAAATATAACTCATCAGGTAATTTACCAAGGAAAATTCTTGATGGATATGTAATTTTCTGTCATTCATACCTTCATTTATCCCTACCTCTCTCCTTCCCTCCATCTCCTTGTTCACTTATAATAAAAGGATCAGTATTGAAAATTATTAAGCTAGATGTAAGGGGCATGGCCTACTTCCTACCACCTGGTTCCTCAGTTTAATCTATCATCTATCTATCTATCTATCTATCTATCTATCTATCTATCTATCTATCTATCATCTATCTATCCATCTATCCATCTATTATTTTTCTCTGCTCCCCTCCTTTCTTTTTCCCTCCTCTTCTGCCCTCCCCCATGGGCTACATGCTCCCAATTTACATAGTAGTTCTTGCCTTATACTACCTACTATTCTTAGGTATAAGAATAATATAATATTTATTATATTGTAATAAATATATGTTCTAAATATATTATAAATATATAATAATATAATAATTTTCATGGTATCCCATATCTCCTGGATATTTTGTTTTAAGCATTTGTTAGATTTAATGTTTTCTTTGACTGATCAGTCTATTTTCTCTATTGTATATTCAACAATTGAGATTTTCTCTTCCATCTCTTCTATTCTGCTGTTTATGTTTGCATTTGTGGTTTCTGATTGCTTTCTCATCACTTCTGCTTCTATAATTTCCTTGGATTTCTTTATTGTCTTTATTTCAGTTTTCAAGTCTTGAATAGTTTCTTGAATATGTTTGATTGCTCTTTGTTTTTTTTTTTTTTATTTTCAGGGATTGTTTTAATTGTTCCAATTTTTAATTTTTCTTTTCCTCCATTTCTTTGAGGGAATAGTTTGTTTCCTCTTTAAGGGCCTCGAACGTTCTCCTAAAGTTATTTTTTAGGTTATTTTCTTCTGCTTCACCTATATTTGGTTGTTCATACCTTACTGGTGTAGGGTCACTAGTTTTTATTGGTGTCGTGTTGATCTTTGTGGTGTTGTATGTATTCTTACCTTGTCTAACGATCTTTTACTCTGATTGGTGTAGTTAGGGTTCTCTGGTGGCTCTGGTGATCAATCTTCCAGGGACCAGTGGATCAAAGGCTCAGATGGTTGCTCCTCATGTTCCAGTTACCCCGTTGGTCATTCTGTGATCCTGGAGGTTGTTCAGCACTCCCGAGAGATGCTCTACGATACCTGTGGTTGTTCAGTCCTCTCCCATGCAGGTTTTTTTGCTTGGAACTGTTTCTGTTATGATTGCTTCCTTGGGACTGCTCTAGCAGAAATCATTGGTTCAGGCCTGCTCAGGTGTTGAACTCTAGTTGAGGCCTGCTCCCTCAACGGTGGATTCCTTTTACCTGATCCTACAGAAGTCTCTGACATGGGCCTGCTCCCTCATAGCTCCTTTGTACCTACTCCTGGGAATTTGCTCCTTCAGGTCTGCTCCAGCAGAGGTCGCTGGCTCAGGCTTGTTTCTGTAGATGTCCCTAGCATTGGCTCACTCCTGCAGAGGTCCCTGGTTTAGGCCTGCTCCTGTAGAGGTTTCTGGCTTGGGCACAGTCCCACAGAGTTCTCTGGCTCAGACCTACACCCTTGGAGGTCCCAGTGGTCCAGGCCTCAAGTCTGGATCTGCAGAGATATCATGCTTCAGGCTTTCCTAAGAGGTCACTCCCTCGTACCTGCTCCAGTGGAGTTCACTCCCTCAGTCCTATAATATCTTTAAAGAAAAACAAATGTATAAAACTTCTCTACTTGTAAAACAAAAGGGCAGCTATCATCTTTGCTAGTTAGATATATTGGCAGGATTCTGATTAATATTTTAAACAGGTGTTTGTAATACGTCTATGAATTAATACAATAAATACTACTAAATGTGCAATTATTTTCTTTCTGGGGTGTTTTTTTTTTTGTATTCAAGCAGTTTTATTTTGTTTTTTTTTTTTGTTGTTGTTGTTGTTTTGTTTTGTTTTACCATAAAAATTTCTGCCTCCTCCCCACCTCCCATTTCCCTCCCTCTCGCCCCATCCCTCTTCCCCTCCCTCTCCAGTCCAAAAAGCAGTCAGGGTTCCCTGCCCTGTAGGAAGTCCAAGGTCACCCTCCCCCCTCCATCCAGGTCTAGGAAGGTGCACATCCAAACACACTAGGCTCCCATAAAGCCAGTACATGCAGTAGGATCAAAACCTAGTGCCATTGTCCTTGGCTTCTCATTCAGCCCTTTTTGTCAGCCACGTACAGAGAGTCTGGTTTGATCCCATGCTTTTTCAGTCCCAGGCCAGCTGGCCTTGGTGAGCTCCAATTTGATCAGCCCCACCTTTTCAGTGGGTGGGTGCACCCCTCTCGGTCTTGACTTCCTTGCTCATGTTCTCCCTTCTACTGCTTCTCATTTGGAGCTCAGTCCGGTGCTCCAATGTGGGTCTCTGTCTTTATCTCCATCCATCGCCAGATGAAGGTTCTATGGTGATATGCAAGATATTCATCAGTATGGCTATAGGATCGGGCCATTTCAGGCTCCCTCTCCTCAGCAGACCAAGAAACTAGCTGAGGACATCTCTATGGACAACTGGGAACCCCTCTAGAGTCAAGTCTCTTGTCAACCCTAAAGTGGCTCCCTTAATTAAGATATATACTTCCCTGCTCCCATATCCAACCTTCCTCCATTCCTACCGTCCCATTCCCACAAGCTCTCCCCATCCTTCCCTTCTCAGTTTTCTCTCCCCATTTCCCCTCACCAGCATCCCATCCCTACCCCCAAGTTCCCATTTATTGCCCGGCAATATTATCTACTTCAAATATCCAGAAGAATATATGTTACTCTTTGGGTTCACCTTATTTAGCTTCTCTAGGATCACAAATTATAAGCTCAATGTCCTTTATTTATGGCTAGAAACAACTTATGAGTACAAACCGTGTTCATCTTTTTTGGGTCTGGGTTACCTCACTCAGGATAGTGTTTTCTTTCTTTTTTTTATTTTTTTTTTTATTTTTCCTGCTACTGAGCCAGGAAAATTTCAAAATGTAGGACAGGAAAGTGTTTTCTATTTCCATCAATTTGCATGAAAAATTCGAGAAGTCATTGTATTTTTAACACTGAGTAGTACACTAATGTGTCTATATTTCATACTTTCTTTATCCATTCTTCCATTGAAGGGCATCTAGGTTGTTTCCAGGTTCTGGCTATTACAAATAATGCTTCTATGAACATAGTTGAACAAATGCTTTCGTAGTATGATAGGGCATCTCTTGGGTATATTCTCAAGAGTGGTATTGCTAGATCCTGGGGAAGATTGATCCGGAATTTCCTGAGACACCGCCACACTGATTTCCAAAGAGATTGCACAAGTTTGCATTCCCACCAGCAATGGAAGAGTGTACCCCTTACTCTTCATCCTCTTCAGCAAATGCTATCACTGGTGTTTTTGATTTTAGCCATTCTGACAGGTGTAAGATGGTATCTTAAAGTTGTCTTGATTTGCATTTCCCTGATCGCAAAGAGAGTTGAACATTTCCTTAAGTGTTTTATGGCCATTTGAATTTCTTCTGTTGAGAAATATGATAGTATACATAAGCAACCCCAAAAGCTTTACCAAAGAACTCCAACAGCTGATAAACACCTTTAGTAATGTGGCAGGATACAAGATCAACTCCAAAAAATCAGTGGCCTTCCTATACACAAAGGATATGGAAACAGAGAGGGAAATCAGAGAAGCATCACCTTTCACGATAGCCACAAATAGCATAAAATATCTTGGGGTAACTCTGACCAAGGAAGTGAAAGATCTATATGACAAGAACTTTAAGTCTTTGAAGAAAGAAATTGAGGAGGACACCAGAAAATGGAAGGATCTCCCCTGCTCTTGGATTGGGAGGATCAACATAGTAAAAGTGGCAATTCTACCAAAAGCAATCTATAGACTCAATGCAATCCCCATCAAAATCCAATCAAAATTCTTCACAGATCTGGAGAAGACAATAATCAACTTTATATGAAAAAACAAATAACCCAGGATAGCCAAAACAATCTTATACAATAAAGGATCGTCTGGAAGCATTACCACCCCTGACTTCAAACTCTACTACAGAGCTACCGTATTGAAAACAGCCTGGTATTAGCATAAAAAACAGAGAAGTTGACCAATGGAATAGAATAAAAGACTCTGACATTAACCCACAAACCTATGAACACCTGATTTTCGATAAAGGAGCTAAAAGTATACAATGGAAAAAAAAGAGAGCATCTTCAACAAATTGTGCTGGCAGAACTGGAAGTCAACCTGTAGAAGAATGAAAATAGACCCATATCTATCACCATGCAAAAAACTCAAGTCCAAATGGATTAAAGCCCTCAATATCAGTCCAAACACAATGAATTTGATAGAAGAGAAAGTGGGAGGTACTCTACAACACATTGGCACAGGAGACCACTTCCTATGTATAACCCCAGCAGCACAGACATTAAGGGCCTCATTGAATAAATGGGACTTCCTGAGACTGAAAAGCTTCTGTAAAGCAAAGGTCACTGTCGCTAAGAGAGAAAGACAACCCACTGACTGGGAGAAAATCTTCACCAACCCTGCAACTGACAAAGGACTCATCTCCAAAATATATAAAGAACTCAAGGAACTAGACTGTAAAAGGATAATCAAGCCATATTTTTTTATAGCCTGTAAAACTCCAGGGCTGAGAAGACACAAAATCATATCACTGATCACAAAGCTATTTAAAACTGATATATGCTAGGAAAG
Organism: Alexandromys fortis; assembly: GCF_014885135.2. NCBI lineage: Eukaryota > Metazoa > Chordata > Mammalia > Rodentia > Cricetidae > Alexandromys > Alexandromys fortis. The sequence continues at coordinate 6,064,418 of NW_026068008.1, forward strand.
GAAAAACTCAGTTTTCCTCAATGAAATGCTACTGTGTGTATCAACTAACTCCAGGAGAGGCCCCATGCTCAGGAGTAGTTAGCTAAAGTAAAATTGTTTCAATTGTGTGTGTATATGTGTGTATGCTTGTATGACACATTTTTGATTAGTTTTGATTGGCAACTTTTGACTTTTATAAAAGTTGAAAATAGGTTTCATACAATAAATTATGATATATATGTGACATATATTATATATACATATTCGTATATTTTGGAGCTATCTTTATATATGTTCTTATCTATATATTTATATGTGTGTCTATATATCTATATAAATCTATATATGTTTATATATACATATACATATATACATATATATATATATATAATATTGATAGCTCCAGAAAACCTATCACGGCCATGAAATGGTGCAGTTATTTCTTTTCTCCTGTTTGTTAAAAATATAAACTAATAATTAATATGATAACAATGTATTTGAGTTCTGGAAGTCCAAAATAATGAGGGTGAAAAGAAATAGAACAGAGAGAAATAAGTCAAGAAAAGCCATGAAGCAGGGTTTTAGTTTGTATTGTGCTATCCACCTGATTAGGCTTATTTTTGACACAGCCCATTGCTCTGCTGATAAATTTGCTGTGAAGGGTAGAAACTAGGAAACACTCCACATTTGAATCATTATAAAAACAGTGAAAATTCTTCTTTCAGTCTATTTTTTTTTCCCAAGACAGGGTTTCTAGGTAGCTTTGGAACCTGTCCTGGAAGTAACTCTTGTAGACTAGGCTGGCCTTGAACTCACAAAGATCCACCTGCCTCTCTTTCCCAAGTGCTGGGATTAAAGGCGTGTGCCACCACTGTCCAGCCAGGCTAATTTTTTAATCTGTTCTAATTCCTGGTGTTGCTCTCCAAATTTAACCTATTCCCCATTCTCTTTATGGCATGCCTACAGACCTAGATTCCTAACCCTGCACGTTAGCTTACTTACAAACTAGAATGAAAAAAAAAAAAAACATAAACATGAATGACAAAAGTGAAGATATAGACTAAGGACAGTGTTTATTGCAGCAATGCGAAACCATGTCCAAGACAACTCTTAACAGAAAGCATCTAATTAGTGGATCACTTAAAGTTTTAGAGATCATCACCACAACATCACCATGGTGGGAAGCACTATGCACAGAGGCTTTTGTAACTTGAAAACCTATCTTTAGTGATACACTACTTCCTACCAAAATACACATTTTAATCACTTACAAATAGTGTCAATCACTGATGACTATGCATTAAAATATTTGAGCATATGGGGTGTATTGTTATTCAAAACACCACATGGACTAAAGAAAACATTGTAGTTACATAGCTTGATGAAATATAAATATTTCTTGCATATGTGTGTTTTCTCACTGATTTCTAATTTCAGTCTCCTTTCTATTTAAAAGTGCTGTTACTTGGTGTATGTAATGTTTACTATATCATCCAATTCATCTGTTTGAAAATGTTGTGCTTTAACTTCTTTCATTTTCTTTTATACTTATTTTTCAATAAGAGTGGATGAGCAATAAGCCAAAATAATATTTTTGTAGTTGTAAATATATTGCCTACATGAGTTCTGAAGGATGCCAATTTGATTATACTTGTAGGACATCAGGTGACTTTTGCTGTTTTCGTTTGACAGTATTAACTAGTTTTTCTCAGTTTTTGAAACTATTTGATTGTGGAAGTTTACCATTTATTACTTAATTAGTAGTAATTATTACTATTAACAGTAATGATTACTTAATTTTTATTAAATATTACTATTAAAATTATTAATATTAAGTTTACTAATTTACTGTTAATATTTACAGTAAGATAGTTTACTTGTATTATGACAAAATATCATAGCTGATGTTCAATTGTATTGAATGCCTTACATGCCTATGTATTTCACTGGGTAAATAAAAGACAGGCATAAAGAATAGTGGAATATTAGTTTTGTACAGGATGTCTTATTTTTTCTGTATCTAATATGTTGACTAATTTTTTGAACAGTAAATATGAAGGGTGAAAAGCAGTATTACGTGGATTTTCAGACAAAAATTATCAAAGATGTATCTTTATCTTTACTCAATTCTAAGGACAATATCTTAAACACTTGCTTGAAGGGGCAGATCAATTGTTGTACATTCAGAATGATCACAATTCAGAAACAGGTTTTAATAAGATAACAGTAGATATGTTGGTTCTGGGAAGTATTATCTAAATTTGTCTAATATTTGGCTCTAAGTTTTACATATAAAAGTTGTTTCCTGTATGTTATTGAAAACTCGTAAGAAAAGATGATAATGTGGTTCAATAATTGATCTTTTTGAAATTTAAAGTGTGTGTGAAATTTATATGTGTGTGAGTTCATATGTCATATACTCATATACATATATAGTAGAGGTATGTAGATGGAGAAGATAAACAGCACTTAAAATACTTTTACAATGAAATAAAAATTCAATTATTTAAAATAAGTACCACAAAGTATCGTTCAGATCTTCCTGGCTCTTACCTACCTGGGGAGTGATATGTTCCTGCTTATGCTCCTCAGCTTTCCTAATCTACCTCTCCAGGTAGATTAGTGTGAAACCTGAGACTACCGAGGTCCAATATGTTGTTGTTTTATGTCCCAAATTTATATCTCTTTAAACAATAGAAACCTATCAAACATACAGTCATTTTTTTTTTAATTTGGTTTATATTTGACAGTATTTAGGACACCAAATATTAAATATAAAAACAAACATGCTTAAAATTATGAACACTTATAATAAACCCAATCCATGTAAAAATAATATACAAACAACACTGAGGTGTGTTTAAAAGATTGTTTGTAAATTCTCTTAAACTTAGCTTAAAATCTGACAGTCACATATTACATGAGATCTTGCCTGTTATGTTTCCACACCATACTTTAGATAAATTATGAAGAAATCTTCCCTACGTGGATATAAAGTGGGTATACTGGGCAATAATCTTGAGAGAAATATAATCAATAAAAGAACAAAGCAGAGATGAGAGAGGAGAGCAGAGGGACTAAGACAAGCAGTGGCATCGCATGAATATCAAGCTATAATGTGCCAGGATGTGCATTAAACAAGCTGGAGACTCAGGGAAGAAATCTGAGGTTCTAGAGGCAGGAAAATGCTATGTTCTGGTTGGCTGCTATCCAGAGAGAGCTAATAATTTTCCATCTACCTTTGCTGCTGCTGCTGTTCTTGTTACTTGGTGTGTTCAATATTCCATGTGTATTGTAAGCACCACATAGAAAGGCACTGTGCTTTAATATGTATATCAAATATAATTTTTACAAAATGTACATTGAAAAATATACTCAGAATACAATGCAATCAACTTCTTATATATTTACACTTCCCTTTAAAAATAAACTAAAAACAACGCATCAACTAGAGAAAATTGCATAAAATCTTTTAAGAGAAATAATAAAAGAAATAAAACAACTTTTCAAAACAATATCTTTCAGTTTTCGATCTTGCAATTATAACATTTTCTGCTTTTCTTTTCTCTGTCCAACCCAACACCTTTCTATTCTCCTTTATCATTGCCGATTTTCTTTAATTGTTTCATATATATGATACAATATATAGATACATATATAATTAATATATTATTAATTGATAGCATATACATAATTAATAATACATTGCATATCTGATCTTCCATATGATGTTATTTTAATGACATGTATGTATATAATTTTGAAGACTGAACACTGGGTACTGGATAAACAATTGGGGGAATGGCTATTACCTGGGAAAGACTATTTCTCCTCTTGTTTTTTCTAGGTGTGAGACCTCCCAAAATTTCCCCCTTTCACATTAGCATCTTTACTTGTCCATTCAACTTTTTATTAGAACAATCAGGTGCCTTATGTAGGCAAGGCGAAACCAATACAAAACATCTTTACATAGTTAAGAAATGTCACATAAACAAATGTAACACATCTTTAGATCATTAACAAAGGCAGCCAAAATATATGCAAATACATCTTTATATGGTTAAAGTAATATTCTGCAGCATAAATAATTGTAGCACATTTTTCTAAGTTAAAATAATATTCCACAACAGTTGTTGGAATAAGTGTGGCTTTGTCGTAGAAAGAATGTCATTTGACTGGGAGCTTTGAGGTCTCATATGCTAAAGCCACACTCAGTATGACATTCTCTTCCTGTTGACTACCAATCTGGATGTAAAACTCTCAGCTCCTTCTCTAGCACCATGTCTGCCTGTGTGTCACTATGCTTCCCATCATGATAGTAATGGACTTGTAAAATGAAAACCTGCAAACACTGAAAAGAGAAAATATTGGCAAATTGAAAGATCTCACATACTCATAGATTTGTAACTCTATAATTGCCATCCTACCAAGAGCAATGCACATATTAAATAATATACCCAGCAAAAATTCAGATAAAATCTCACAGAATTTAAAACAAGCAAATTAAAAAAAAGACCCTTAAAATTAATGTGAAAACACAAAAGACTAACAATACTCCAGAATTTCAAACAATAAAATCACTTTTGGAGGCATCACCATTCCTGACTTCAAGTTAACCTATACATGATAACATAATATATAGTATAAAAAAGCTTGGTATTCACATGAATAACTGATACAATGTAAATGAAACAAAACCGTAGATAGAGATATAACCCACACTCTTATAGCAACGAGACTTTTTTCAAAAGGGCAAAAATGCATTTTAGCATAATGACCGTACATGCCAAGAATGGTTTTGGACAAACTTAAGCACTGCATATAGAAGAATAAGCCTCTTATCTCCCAAATAAAACTCAACCCCAAATAAAAAATACCTCTACCTGAAGCCTGATAACCAGAATAAGATAAAGAAAGAACACACTTCAATCTATGCACACATCAAAAGATTTTTAGAACAGGGCTCCATTAGTGCCAGAATGTAGAGAAACAACTGACAAAATAACAAAGTTTCTTTATAGAAAAGAACACAATCAGTGGAGTGAAGACAGAGCATACAAAAAAAAAAAAATCAATCTTGACCTTGGGCTGGAGCAGACCTGAGGCAACAAATTCCACAGGAGTGGGAATGAACCAGCTACCTAAACTGGAGTGGGCCTGAGGAAGCAAGCTCCATGGGAGCAGGAGCAGATCCACTTCAGGGACATTGGCAGATCAGGACTGAGCTAGCTTCATGGGCCAGAGCATACCTCAAACAGGGAACTCTACAGGAACAGGTATAGGGGAAGCAACTGCTAAGTGAGTGAGCCAGACAGAGAGACCTCTGAGACAAAGGATCTGGATGTGAATCTGAGACTAAGGGATTAGACCTAAGCCAGGACCATTGTGGGTCTGGGCTTGAGCCTAGGACTTCTGAGGAACTAGTCCTGATTCAGGTCCCTTGTGGGTATGGGTATGAATCTGGAACCTCTGAGGGAGTAGGCAAGAACCAGTGACCTCTGCAGGATTAGGCATGAGTCTGGAACCTCAGAAGGAGTAGGCTTGAGCCAGGACCTCTGTGGGTCCTGGGGTTTATCTGTTATATCAAAGGAAATAGGCTGGAACCAGAATTCTCTATGGGTCTGAGCGTGAGTCTGGAACCTCTGAGGGAGTAAGCCTGAGCCAGGTCATCTGTGGGTCTGGATGGCACCCGAGCCTGGGAACTACAAGGGAGTAGACCAGAGCCACAGACCTTTGCAGGACCAACTCCAAGTCAGGACCTCTGCAGGAGTGGATCCAGACCAGGATTTACAGAAACAGGTCAAAGATGACAACTTAGGCTGGAGAAGGCCTGAGACAGCAAACTCCAAGGGAGTGGAGCAAAGTCTGAGAGCCTCCAGGAACATGGAGTGACCAAAGGGGTAACTAGAACCAAGGCACTAACTGTACCATGAGGAACAACCATCTGATCCTTGGATTCACTGGCGCCTAGAAAATTAATCAACAGAATCACTGACAGTCACGTATAAAAAGACACAGGCTGACAGATAAAATATGAAAACAGAATCCATCCTTCTTCTGCATATAAGAAACACACCTCAACGTTAAAGACAGACATCATCTCAGAGTAAAGGATTCGGAAAAAATATTCCAATCAAATGGACCAAAGAAACAAGCAGGTGTAGCTATCCTAATATCTAACAAAATAGACTTCAAACTAAAATCTGTCAAAAGAGACAAAGAAGGGCATTTGATATTAATCACTGGAAAAATATACCAAAAGGAAATCTCAATAGTGAACATCTATGTCCCGAATTTAAGGGCACCCTCATATGAACAAAAAACCCTTCTAAAACTTTAATCATGCTTTAAACCCTACACACTAATAGTGGGAGACTTCAACTCTCCACCCTCACCACTGGACAGGACAGTTAGACAAAAAATAAGCAGAGAAATAAGGGAACTAGCAAATGTACTTAACAGACATCTATAGAATATTCAATCCAAACAAAAAAGAATATACCTTCTTCTCAGTACCTCACGGAACCTTCTCAAAATTTGAGTACATTCTTGGTAACAAAACAAGCTTCAATATATACAAAAAGAATGTAATAACCCAATGAATCTTATCAGATCAACATGGTTTAAAACAATAAGGCAATAGCAATACTAATTCTAGAAAGCCAACAACTACATGGAAATTAAACAAAATCCTCAACTGAATCAACAATGTGTCAAGGAAGAAATAAAGAAGTTATAGACTTCCTAAAATTTAGTAAGAATGATCACCAACATACCCAAATTTATGGGACAGAATGAAAGCAGTGTTAAAGTGAAAGTTCAAAGCACTAAATGCCTAAATAAAGAAGCTGGAAAAATCCCACACTAGTGAATTAACAGAACATTTGAAAACGTTCAAGCAAAAAGAAGCAAACTCACCCAAGAGAACTAGAGAACAGGAAATAATCAAATTGAGAGCTGAAATCAACAAAATAGAAACAAAGAAAACAATGCAAAGAATCAATGAGAAAAAGGGTGCTTCTTCAAGAAAATCAACAAAATAGACTTGTATCCAAACGAATCGAAAGACACAGAGAGAATATCCAAATTAACAAAATCGGAAATGAATAGGGAGACATAACAACAGACATGAGGAAGTATAAAGAATAATCAGGTCATATTTTGAAAAACCTGTACTTCACAAAATTAAAAAACTTAAAAGAAATGAAAAACTTCTGGATAAACATCACTTACCAAAACTAAAGCAAGACCATGTAAGCAAATTCAATAATCTATAACTGCTAAAGAATCCCAACCAAAAAAGAGACCAGATGGTTTCAGCTCAGAATTCTATAAGATTTTCTAAGAAGAACTAATACCATTACTCCTCAAATTATTCCACACAATAGAAACAGAAGGAACTCTGCCAAGCTCTTTTTATTTGGCTACAATTACCCTGATACACAAACAGCAGAAAGACATTACTAAGCAAGAGAATTGCAGTCCAATCTCACTCTTGAACACTGATGCAAAAATACTCAGTAAATTACTGGCAAATCAAACCCAAGACCACATTAGAACCACCATCCACGATGCCCAAGTTGGCTTCATCCCAGAGATACAAGGAGGTTTTAATATAAGAAAATCTGTCAATGTAATCCACCATATAAAAAAACCTAAAATATAAAAATCATATGATTATCTCATTAGGTGCCAAAAAAAAAAAAAGCTTTCAATAAAACACAATATCCCTTTACGATAAAGGTCTTGAAAAGAGCAGGGATACAAAGTACATGCCTAAACATAATAAAGGCAATATACAGCAAGCCAATAGCCAACATCAAACTAAATAGAGAAAAACTCTCAGTGATACCACTGGAATCAGGAACAAGACAAGGCTGCCCACTCTCTTCATAGCTACTCAATATAGTTCTTGAGGTCTTAGTTAGTAAAAAGAGACACCAAAAGGAGATCAAGGGTATACAAATCAAAAAAGAAGAAGTCAAACTCTCACTGATGATATGATAGTTTATATAAGCGACCCCAAAAATTTTTACCAAGAAACTTCTACAACTCATAAACACCTTCAGTAATGTAGCATGATACAAGAATAACTCAAAAAAATCAGTAGCCCTCCTGTACTCAGAAGACAAACAGATTGAAAAAGAAAGCAGAGAAACATTACTCTTCACAATAGCCACAAATAGCATAAAATATGTCAGAGTAACTCAAACCAAAAAACTGGGAGACGTGTATAGCAAGAACTTTAAATCTTTGAAGAAAGAAATTGAGAAAAACTCCAAATATTGGAAAGATGTAGGGATAAGCCCTCCCCTTGGGGGCGGGCTGCCCTCGGGCATATGTTTACTGATAAATTGGGCGCGCAGACGCTGTGTGCCCCTTCCTGCCTGCTCCGGGTACTCCGCTGGAACCTTTGTTTCGTGAGTCTGGTTTTGTCATTAAACTTGTTCAAATACCTATTATCATTGGTCCTCATTAATCCAACCACCACAGAAAGATCTCCCATGCTCTTGGGAAGTATAATTATACATAGTAAAAATGGAAATCTTATCAAAAGTAATCTACAGATTCAATGCAATGCCTATTAAAATCCCAGCAAAATTCTTCACAGACCTTGAAAGTACTCAACTTCATATGGAAAAGCAAGAAATCCAGGATGGCCAAAACAGTCCTGTACAATCAAAGAACTCCTGGAGGCATTACAATCTCTTACTTCAAATTCCACTACAGAGATACAGTACTGAAAACAGCCTAGCACTGACATAAAAAAAAAAAACAGAGAGGAGAACCAAGTGAACTGATTCGAGTATTCTGATATTAATCCACTCACCTTTGAACACTTGATTTTTGACAAAGAAGCAAAAAATAACAAATGGAAAAAAGGAAGCATATTCAACAAATGGTGCTGGCGTAACTGGATATCAACATGTAGAAGAATGAAAATAGACCCACATCTATCACCATGCACAAAACTCAGGTCCAAATGGATCAAAGACCTCAACATAAAGCCAGCCACACTGAACCTTATAGAAGAGAAAGTGGGAAGTACACTTGAACTCATAGACATAGCAGACCACTTCCTAAATATAACCCCAGCAGCACAGACACTGAGAGAAACAATTAATAAATGGGACCTCATGAAACTGAAAAGCTTCTGTATATCAAAGGACACAGTCACCAAGACAAAACCACAGCCTACAGAATGGGAAAAGATCTTTTCTAGCCCCACATCAGACAGAAGCCTGATCTCCAAAATGTACAAAGAAGTCAGGTCATTAAAAGAACAAATAATCAAATAAAAAATGAAGTACAGAACTAAACAGAGAACTCTCAACAGAGGAATCTAAAATGACTGAAAGACACTTAATGAAATGTTCAACATCCTTAGTCATCAGAGAAGTGCACATCAAAACCCTTTGAGAGTCCATCTTATACCTGTAACAATGGCCAAGATCTAAAACACTGATGACAACTTATGCTGGAGAGGTTGTGGGGTAAAGGGAACACTCCTGTATTCCTGGTGGGAATAAAAGCTGGTGTAGCCCTTTTGAATATCAATGTGGTTATTTCTCAGAAAATTAGGACACAACATTTTTCAAACCAAGTAATACCACTTTTGGGTATATATCCAAAGGATGCTCAATCGTGCCATGAAGACACGTGCTCAACTATGTTCATAGTAACATTGTTTGTCATAGTCAGAAACTGGAAACAACCTAAATGTCCTTCGACCAAAGAATGGATATGGAAAATGTGGTACATTTACACAGTTGATTACTACACAGCAGAAAAAAAAAATAACTTGAATTTTGCAGGAAATGGATGGAACTAAAAAACATAAATTTGAGTGAGCTAACCCAGATACAGAAAGAAAATTATCATATGTACTCACTCATAAGTGGTTTTTAAACATTAAGCAAAGAAAGCCAGCCCACAAATCACAATCACAGAGAACCTAGAAAACAATGAGGACCCTAAGGAGAATCATACATTGATCTAAACTACATGGGAAGTAAAAGAAGACAAGATCACCTGAGTAAATTGGAAGCATGAGGACCTTGGAAGAGGGTTAAAGGGGAGGGGGAGATAGGGAGGGGAACAGAGAAAATGTAGAGCTCAATAAAAATAAATAAATAAGTAAATCTTACCTGATTTTAAAGACCATGTTATTATTTATGATCAAATATACATATATATATATACATACATATATATATATATATTTGTGTGTGTGTGATACTTAATACTTACATAAGGGACAACTTCTATCATGAGTTATATATGGATTTTTCATATTTATGCATGTGATTTATGTGTATGAATGTGTATTTATGTATTTGTGTTTGTGTGTGCTTTTAAAAGAATTACAACATGCAAAAGACAATATTATTATATTTTCCAGCTCCATCATACTAAATATTTTAATATGTTGTCTGGTTAATATATATATATGTGTGTTTTAATAGATATATATAATTAATAACTAGTCATATGAAAAATAGCCAAAATTTCTTCTATAATTATATACCATTTAATATATACATGATGTCAAATTATACTTAAGACTGATTAGGTGCTACCTTTTTTTATTGACAGGAAATGAATAATTAATAAATAATTAGGAAATCAAAGTAATGTTGAATAAAATAACACAATAAAATAGTAAATGGAATAATCCCTTATGATAGGAAACATTTAAAAAAAAACAGAAATAAATATGGAATTCAATATGTGTTGAATTAAAGTCAACATCATTGAGAAATCATTTTCCTTTGTATTTATAATTTATTAACTGAAAATTGGTTTTTGTCATGAAATATATTCTTATCATAATTTCTACTCCACCAATGCCTTCCAGATCCTCCTTACTTCCCCAACCACCCAAATTCACACCCTTTCTTTTTCTCATTAGGAAAGAAACAGGTAGCTAAAGGAAAAAAAAAAAAAAAGAAACCCAAAGCAGAATAGAGCAAAACAAAAAACAAACAGAAAGAAAAAGGAACCTAAGAACTAAAACTAACATGTACAAACACAGACACACAGACCATACACACAACACACACACACACACACATGTACACACTGAATTTCTTAAAAACACAAATCAGAAACCATATGTACTATATCTGTAAAAGACCTGTAAGTCAACTAAATGCTAACAACAAGTATTATGGGACAGAATATCTTCCAAAAATATCATTGAATTAATTTTGTGCTGGTCATCTATTACTGGGTAGGGGGTCTGTGCCTGGAGTGATTTAAATACACTTTGAGACATCACTGAAGAAAAGTAACTTTTCTCTTGTTATATAGTTGTCAGTTGAAGATAACTCTGGGTTAGGAAGTGAAGCTAGCACACTTCCCCTCTTAGTGCCGGGAACTCATCTGCCTTCGAACTGTGCAGGGACTGTGTATGTTGGCACAGTCTCTGTGAGATCACATATATACATGTATATGTGAGTTTGCATGCATTTTTATGATGTCATAATAAATAAGCAAGTATATGTCTTAGCTTATGTACACATCATAATTTTAGTTCATTAACAGGGACACCTTAGCATTCAAGAGCACATAACAAGTCTGATCCTGATTTCTGAATACTGTTCCCCAGAGACAGGAACTACAACTCCAATGAAAAGTCATGATTCCTGTATTGTGGATAAAAATAGTCAAAGAAGCTTGGAATGTTACTGTGGTGAGAAGGTTAAAAATATCTGAATCACGGAGAAAGTACATGAACACTAAGCAGAAAGTGTTCTAGGAGGCCAAAGCAGGAATGATTTTGGCAACCAAATAAAATAGCCATGCATTTTAACATAAACTTACTATAAGGCAAATAATGGAATTGTTATTTATATAAACAACTGTATAAACCACCTGATTAAGAGAAGGCACCACTTTCTCATCACCATATTTCATGGTAGGAAAGATGACAATTGTACACTCTCTGAATATGTGGTTCAGCTCAGTGCTTGAACACTAGCCTGTGAAAGACCTTAGGCCTGATTCCCAAATGCTGAAAAGCAATGAAATATGTACCTTAAGATGGTTATTAATTATAAAGTTGGAATCAGTAACTTAATTAGAAGACATTTTTAAGAAGATTAAATGAACATAAATTGTAAAAAAAAAAAAATTGTATCATATGTTATAATGCCCCTTTGTGGTAATTTTGCCCAAAGACGTCAAAGAAATAGAGGAATCTCAAATGATCCCAACTAAGTAGCATCCTTGAAATCATAATGTAAATGTTTCTCTTTTTTATTTATTTATTTATTAAAGATTTCTGTCTCTTCCCCACCGCCGCCTCCCCTTTCCTTCCCCCTCCCCCAATCAAGTCCCCCTCCCTCGTCAGCCCAAAGAGCAATCAGGGTTCCCTGCCCTGTGGGAAGTCCAAGGGCCACCCACCT
>NW_026068008.1:6077605-6089781 GCF_014885135.2 Alexandromys fortis
ATAGCAGCATTGTTTGTAATAGCCAGAACCTGGAAACAACCTAGATGCCCTTCAATTGAAGAATGGATGAAGAAAGTATGGAATATATACATATTAGAGTACTACTCAGCAGTAAAAAACAAGGACTTCTTGAAGTTTGCAGGCAAATGGATGGAAATAGAAAACACCATCCTGAGTGAGGTAAGCCAGACCCAAACAGAGGAACATGGGATGTAAATGTTTCTTAAAAGCATATCAGTGTTTCTGTATCTGTTTCTACCAATTGCTGCATGAAGCCTCTCTGAAGACAGTTGAGCTAGTCAAACATTAAACAAAGTTCCAGGAATCTTTGTAAATTGAGTGAGGAAGGATTGTAGGAGCCAGTGGTGTCAAAGACATCACAAGAAAACCAACAGCATCAAGTAACCTGTGTTCATAGACGCTCACAGAAACTAAGCCTACAACCAGGGACCCTACAAGGGCATACCTAGGCTTTCTACAATGTGTTACAGTTATGTAGCTTCCTCTTGTGGGACTCCTAACAGTGAGAACAGGGGCTGTCTCTGATATTTGGGTGCTTTGTGTACCCAATTCCCCTACTGGATTGCCTTATTCATCCTTACATGAGAGAAGAGGTTGTTGTTCTAAACTGCAATTTATAAGCCATGGCTAGTTGATATCCATGGAAGACCCAAGTGTATCCGAAGAGAACCAGGGGAGGAGGTGTAGATGGAAGAGAGAGGTTGTGATGGGACAGGGGGAGAGAGGGAAAGCTGTGGTCTGATGCAAAAGTAAATAAATAAAAAGTGTAGAAGTTTTAAAAAGATAATCAAATACTGAAAGGGATGCTAAAGAAAAATGTTAACTAAATGCAGTATGAAACTGTCCACTGAATTGAAATAAAGAATAAAAGAAGAATAAATAGAAAATTCTTAAAATTTAAATAAACCATATTACTTCAGTAAAGCACAGGCTGGTGATAATTTATTATTATTATTTTTTTTTGGTTTTATAACTTAACCATGACTTTGTAAAACTGAAACATTTGATGAAAATAATTTCAGTTTACCTGGGGACCCTATAGCATCCTTAGCAATTGTGTTTTTTTGCTCTAAACTTATGCCAAAATTGGCAATCTTATTCAATTTTATCCAACATAATGATAAATAATTCATGCTTTTTGGGTACTAAAAATTATGATTTATTCAGACTGTTGTTACCAATGCTATCTGTGATGACAAATAGCTGTCAATAATATGCTTCATAAAAAGTCTTTTGCATTTATCCTTTCACGCTGAGTGCAGTTTTGAAAATAAATTAAGAAGGTGGTTGTTGTGGGAGGGAGAACAAAAAGATCAATGTGGAAAAATGATGTTTGCAAATCTTTTTATTATTGTGTGGTTTAGTTGCCAAAAATAATACAAGAGAGCCATCTGTAACAAGCTACCACACTGGTACATTTAAAATATAAACTACATCTTATTTATCTTCTCTAAGAACCCGAATTATAGGCTCAATGTCCTTTATTTATGGCTAGAAACCAAATATGATTGAATACATCCCATGTTCCTCTTTTTGGAAGAAAAACATTTAGGCATCCTCCTGAATATTAACCTTCATCAGGCGATGAAAGGAGACAGAGACAGAGACAGAGACAGAAACAGAGTCAGAGACAGAGACCCACATTGGAGCACTGGACTGAAATCTGAAGGTCCAAATCGGGAGCAGAAGGAGAGAGAGCATGAGCAAGGAACTCAGAACCGCGAGGGGTGCACCCATACACTGAGACAATGGGGATGTTCTATCGGGAACTCACCAAGGCCAGCTGGCCAGGGTCTGAAAAAGCATGGGATAAAACTGGACTTGCTGAACAGAGTGGACAATAAGGACTACTTAGAACTCAAGATCAATGGCAATGGATTTTTGATCCTACTGCACGTACTGGCTTGGTCAGAACCTGGGCAGTTTGGATGCTCACCTTACTAGAACTGGTTGGAGGTGGGTGGTCCTTGGACTTCCCACAGGGCAGGGAACCGTGATTGCTCTTTGGGCTGACGAGGGACGGGGACTTGATTAGGGGAGGGGGAGGAAAAGGGGAGGCGGCGGTGGTGGGGAAGAGACAGAAATCTTTAATAAATAAATAAAAAAATAAAATATAAACTACAAAATTACAGCTGATTGGTGTATAGAAGGAAATTTTAGGCTAATATAACTGACACAAAAATAGAGAGCTTAATTTCTGCTAGTTCTTATATAGAGTTTGTCATGAACTCTATATAAGGAACTCTAAAGAAATCCTTCTGTGTGGATCCCTGAGGGATGTTAGTATGAAAAAACATTCTAATGCTAAATCTATTGTAAGAATGGGAATGATGTACCCATTACATGTCTGGGGTTCACAAAATGCATCCAATGTATCAAAGCTTATTATTAAAGTAGAGACAAATCAGTCATGTTGGAAGACAATTATAAATCACAATACGAGAAATGTATACATAAATTCACTTTTAGTTTTTTTCATGTTGTTTAACAAGTCTGTCATATTTTCAACATTAGTTACAGCACTTTGTATGCTTTATTTTTATCGTTAAAATATGGCTACAAAAGGATTTCTGCATTCCATCATGTTGTGTATTTAGAAGAATCATGCTGCCTGGAAAGCCACCCTCATTCCATTTTAATGGCCCAGATCTTTCATCTTGTGCCTTTGAAAAATTCCCACCCTCTTCAAGTACTGTGAAAAACTGTTTCAAACAAAATATGTTAGATTGAAAAATGAGCAGTAGTTGGTGTATACATTTAGTTTGAGGAGTAAATATATCAAATATATGTATGTATGTATATATATATATATATGTGTGTGTGTGTGTGTGTGTATATCAGGTTCACATAGCTATTTTTGAGAGAGGCATATTCTAGGACTGGTATAGAATCGGCTGTGATTAATAACTAATCTGACTGGCAGCATATGTTTTCTTCTCTCTGTGACCACATTAATACCTATTCGCAATAAAACAATGTCCATTTTCTGTTTATCATCTATCTATCGATCATCTCTATCTATCTATCTATCTATCTATCTATCTATCTATCTATCTATCCATCTATTGTCTATCCATTTTTAAATTGATTGAAGATTAATGATGTAAGCCAGCATAACACTGTGGGTCATTTTAAAATGAAAAAAAAAAGTAATACATAGAACACACAGTTTGTTTTTTTACACTACTCCTACAGAAAACAATTTGAGAACACAATAATGTGGGAATTTTATTTTTCTTCAGGGGTTCGAGTCAATGCCCCATGAAGAAGGAATTTGCTAAGTTGTACCTTGTGAAGTTGTAATTAATCTCACATGGATGCATATTATGTTTTTGGAAGGTGGTTACCCATGGTAAGATCAAGTCTATCCAATTCTATTTTGTACTGACTTGTATGGGAATAATAAATACAGTACACAGTAAACCTTTCATTTGTAGAAATTCTTCAATACTTTAAAATATATTTTCCCTTTATCACTATCCTTGTAGATTTTCTCCATGTAATACACTTACTCTAATCTTTACAATGTGACTAAATATTTTAGAAAATCACTAGGGGATGTTTGTGATCTCCATATTTGAATAAAACTGTATTTTGTTTCCACAGCATTCAAGGATATCACTGTTACACTGTT
The DNA here is from genome assembly GCF_014885135.2 of Alexandromys fortis. Lineage (NCBI taxonomy): Eukaryota > Metazoa > Chordata > Mammalia > Rodentia > Cricetidae > Alexandromys > Alexandromys fortis. The sequence goes on from NW_026068008.1 coordinate 6,081,261, forward strand.
TAACACATAAACACTGTCTGTTATTCAATGTATATTTAATCAATGTTTAAATAATTAATTCTTATTAAATGTATTATTAGTCAGGGTATTTACAAACACAAACATGGGCATGCACATGCTCACATACCATAGACTTCACAATAACACTAATGGGTAACATTGATTCAATTCTCTGCCAAGAAATATAGGTAATGTGCACCACTGAGATGGTTCAGCTGGCCAAGGAGTTTGTCAACAAACTTGATAATAAGTTGGACTTCAAAGACCCAAATGGTGAAAGGTGAGTAACCTTGTTTCCACAAACTGTCCTGTGACATGCATGGATGTGCTGTGGCTTGTCCTCACAGAAAGAGCAAAAGAAAGAAAGAGATGAATAAAAGGCAAGGAAAAGCAAAGGTAAGAGAAAAAGGCAGAAATATGAAGACAGATATAACTGAAGTAAGAATGATTGGATTATGGTGATAAAGCGTTACCCTGTCCAAGATTGTAATGTCAATACATAAAAGAGTTACGATTCAAATTTACTATTACTATAAATTATTCTCTTGAGAACTTCATAAATGAGTTCAGTATTTATATCCTTTATACACCCTCTTATTCCCCACTCCAGCTTCTTCTGTTCCTCTTCATCTCGAATACATGTCCTTTGTATTAAATTATTATTGTTACACACATATATTCATATGTATTATATATGTATACATATATATATGGACACACACATTCATATTATTATATATATATATATATATGTACACACATACAATCTTTTGAGTTAATTTAGTGGTGCTCATATTGGTATGTGCTGACTACTTGGAACTGAGTATCCTCATCCGAAGTTCATTACTGTAAAGAATTGTTTCTCCCGATCTCCGCAGCCACTATAAACTTATAGCTCTCTAGAAATAGGGCCTTATAAGATTTCTGGCAACTATTTTTAGTTTATCTGGTGTCATTATTCAGTCTTGTTTAGGCATCTGTATTGTTGAGGTTTCAGATGTGCATTTTTCTTGTGGTAAATAAAAGACACTGTCTCATCAAGCATTTGGGATGAAATTCTTGGTTTTGTTGCCATGTTATCGTCATGAACTTTACTTCTTCCACACAGTCTATGCAACAAAAGTTAACATTAAAAGATATGCATATTCAGTAAATTCCTGAAATTATAGAGCCACTCAATTATATTCCTGCAGAAGAGAGATATCTCATGTCATGATTGTTGGACTGGAACAGATTTGAGTAATTAGCTGGTAACGCACACTTTCCAAGCAGTAAACCATCCTGATTCTGAGCCCACTCCTGGTAAAGCTATACAGCATTGATCTTTCAAAGTCCACCTACTAAGAATGATGCTCATTTCTGATGAATGTTCCAGAGGCAGCTTATTGAATATTTCCCTTTTCAAGCCCCCTCGGCAGGGCCTTCATATACTTATGTTCTGGTATGTTCATGCAGCTATGAATTACCAAATATCCTTTCATGTTTTACTGCATCATTCTGTGGAAGCTTCTATAAGTAAAAGAGCAAAGCAAAGAATGCAATAAAGACTGCCTTAGCATTCAAAAGTCAATTACTATGATTATTACCTAAAAAAGAAAGGGATACTTGATCAGCCATTTCCATCCCCATTTTCTTTCCTTATTCTTTGCTTTCCCTCATTTACAATTCATACAGTGTCCTGCACTATGCCACATAAGTGGCTAGCTGATACCTTAAGGATCAAGTCCAAACCTCTCAGTGCTGCATGCCAGAGTCATCATAATCTGCCTGGTGATTAGTTCTTCAGCCTCATCATTTGGCAATCTCCTCTCACACCTGTGCTCTAGGCACATGGAATAACTCCCTGTACCCTGGCAGTGTTCTGTCTGCTATGCATCACTGCCTTTGCACCTTCCGCCCAGTCAGTTTCCCTTCAGCTCAATGCTTTGATAAATCTTACTCTTCTCCCCAAACCATGTTTGCATGCTGACTCACTCCCCATATTCCCAATTTGTTCTAAGCTTGGTAAGAAAAACACAGATGCAGATGTACCTGTGGCAAAACAAGGAATAGAAATGGAACATAAGCTATTACTTCAGGACCTTGGAATCTAACTTAAAAGTCAAATCCACTAATTTTTGCTGTATTTTAAGCACATTTAAAAACCAATATGCTAACCCTGTGATCTACAATGTTGTACTGCTTACAAAATATAAAATGACTCTTAATAATATTTTGCTATACTCATTGATCAGTGTCTTGCTCAGTCACCCTCATAGAAGCTTCATTTCCCAGCAGATAGAAACCATTATTGAGACTCACAGACTGGTATTATGCAGGGAATGAGAAACTTAGGTATATTTATCCATAAATATAATGTCTTTATTAAATATCTCTCCATGGAGCTCAGAGAACTTCTTAGAAGAGGAGGCAGAAAGACTGCAAGAGTCAGAGTAAAAGTCACCAAGTAAACATGACCATTCAAATCAATATGAGTAATTGAATATGAGTAATGTAAAATCACAAAGAAACGCAGCATGCACAGGGCATGCACGTAACTGTATCAAATCCTCTGTGTGCATACTATGACGTCCAGGTTAGTGTATTAATGTTATCTCTGAGTGTGTGGACTGTGGGTCTCTGAGTTTTGTGCCTTCTTTTGGGGGCTTTTCTCTCTGTTGCTTTCTCTTCTCCTAAATTGATGTGATAAATTTTGTTTTATCTTATATTTTATTTTGTTATTTTAACAATGAATGAATGAATGACTACCTCACTAGTAGGGCAAAGTGATGTAGGTTTCCCCTCTGTATAATGTGAATATGTTTTATTACCATTGGGTAATAAAGAAGGTACTTTGACCTATAGCAGGGCAGAATAGAAATAGGCCACCAAACGAAACTGAGTGCAGAGAGAAAGAAGGATGAGTCAGGGATATGCCATGTAGCCTCCCAAGAAGCAAGATATGAGGTAACAAACCATGAACCTCATAGTAAAATATAAAATAATAGAAATTTTTATTTTTTATTTTTTATTTATTTATTTTTTAAATTTTTTTAATTTATTTATTATGTATACAACATTCTGTCTGTATGCCTGTTGGCCAGAAGAGGGCACTAGACCTCATTACAGATGGTTGTGAGCCACCATGTGGTTGCTGGGAATTGAACTCAGGACCTTTGGAAGAGCAGGCAATGCTCTTAACCTCTGAGCCATCTCTCCAGCCCCAATAGAAATGTTTTAATTTAAGATGTAAGAGCTAGCTAGAAATATGCCTGAGCCACTGGCCAAATAGTATTGTAATTAATATAGTTTGTGTGATTATTCTGGTCTAGGTATCTGGAAAACAAAAGCAAATTTACTGTTTACAGTAAAGGATAGAGACTAAAATGTCATTATACTTGCTTGGAGAGGAAAAATCAGTCTTCTCCAATGGAGTAAGACTATGTATATTTGGAATAACTTGGCAGAGGTGAAGATTATGGTAAAAAATATTTAAATTTAAAATAATTAAATAATACAAATATTATAAAAACTAGTGTATTTATTCAAGTGAAATTTTATCATGTTTCATTATAAAATACTTTCAGTGTTAAGTGTTCTCCACTACTTTTCTTTTTCCTTTGTGGATTTCATACCTGTTTACCTAAGAATCGAATAATTATCTATAATTTGTTGGTAGTCTTCCTCTTTGTTACTATCTTAAACTTCATATCTTAAGACCACAAGTGTTAACTTACAAATTTGTTGATCAGAAATATGGTCATTCAGTGAAGATACAACTGTCTAATTGTACATAAGTCCAAATGAACTGGAAGTAAATAGTGCCATGCACTGGAAAACCTAGGCAGCTTCTGGGGATAGCTTCTTATGGACTATGTAGAAAAATCTACTAATATTACTTTGCTAGACCAAGCTAACACCCTCTAAAATCTGTCCTTATAACAACAGATGACTGTGGCCACCACCTTTCATCAGAGAATTCTGTCTTTACAGTAAATGGAGGACATCACAGCAAACTGCAATTGTACATAATGCAGGAATCAGAGGGGAGCTTATTTCCAATAGATACATCTATATCACGTCTCCTGATCTATGGCTAAGATAATGTCTTATAAAAGCCAGAAGCAGGAAGTCTGCTGTGAAAATAAAGTCTATTTTAGAAATGACTACAAAGACAATACAACAATGGCAATGTCAATTGGCACGTTAATGTTGAAGGAGGGAAATGTTGTGCAGTTATATGCTTAGACAAAGAAATGAAGGCAACTAATGACAACTAGAAGGAGAATCTGCTTATCTTAAGAAGTACCTTTTTAGTTATCTAAGACAGAGCAGTCACGCACAAAGTCATATACATAATACCAAAAAGAAAGGAACTCAGTAGATTGCATTTATATTCGTTCATGAATATCCACATGCATGTACATATGCATACATGTATACATATAAGCATACATTCAGATGTGCAATAATAATAACAATAACAGTAACGATAATAATTACAGAAAAAGTGGTTGTCAACTTGAAAATGAAGTCATGTTAGAAAAGCACAGTCAGATCTGATGAAAATGGCAAAAGTCTTAAAGCCAGGACAGCTGCCTGGCAAATACTGCAGCAAAAGTAAGACACATGATGGCTGCCATGCCACCTTTGGGTTTGACCCCCGCCTGTTTTATATGTGATGGACTTTTAATATTTGTACAGCATGTGAATATTGAATCAATAGAAAATCTCTTATGTCTTATTTGATATTAGGTCCCCTTCCTAGTGACCAATTTAACCATGGTGCCACTAAGAAGACATTTTATTATGGTTTAAGTTATTCAAATGTCATATTATATATGTCAATATTAACACATATTAATGTTACTTCATGGACATGATGGCCCCCATCTCTATATTGATTATCTATTGCCTGAACTGCCCATTGAGCTGTAGCAAAGATTCCAGTTGAATTACATTATATATGGATGTAAAGTGATCAGTCAATAAATAAATTATAAGAAAAGCAATTATAAAATGCTATGTTTAATTAAATTATGTTGTTCTCTTATATATTTAATTATAAAAGTGCCATTAATAATTTATATAAAATCAAATAATATTTTTGGCAAGAATATTATAGGTACTTGAAAAAATATAGATAAGTGTTCAAAATAAACATTCACTTAAATACATTATTATCAACAACATGACTTTATTTTTCTATCTTCTATTTACTTCTCTAAGCATCTAGGCATCATTGGCATCTGTTTGGATTATTTGTCCTAGCATTTATCACATGATTATATCTTTCCCCACTTGCCCTTAAAAATCTTAAATATAACTATGTATAAACAGTCTTAACTCTAAAATAGCTACTAAATACTTAATATAATATTAGTTAATTATAAAATTTGAAATATACATTTTATGAGTTTAATTTTACAGAGTAAGTGGATATATGGACTGCATCCTAACATGATTTTTGAAATTTTACATAACAGTATTTTTTTTATAAAAATATAACTTAGGTATAAAAATGCAATTTAGTTCTGTACAAGAAAACTTTAATTTTTTTATTAAATAATCTACTAAATATTAATGACAGAAACTTATTTATTATAAACCATATATCATTTCAAACGTTGTTCATATATTAATACTTTTTATCCTATGTGAACTTATTCTTTTTCCAGGAGCAGAAATGGTAAATCAGAGCATGTGCAAACATACAAGTATATATAATTTATGTGTTGGTATAAATATGTGCGTGTTTAAATGTATGTGATCATAAAGGAAGTAGGAATCCTCCATTTGAAAGTAAAACTTCAAGATATAAAGTAAGTGTTCTCAGTAAATACATGATATAGACCTTAAACATAACTGAAGAACACAGAAATAGAATTTGTTTTGGCCCTAGGCCTCTTACTTTCTAGCTCATAACTAATATATAACTACATGTTTCCTGAAGCAAGAGACAGCCATGTTCCAGCCTTCAATAGATATATCATCATAGAGAAGAAATCTGTGAGAATATAGTGAAGTTTTGTGCCTGATTTATATTGCAGAGCAATTCCATCCATGCAAAATTCTTATATTCCATATTTTATTTATTAAGATCAGAGATATTCTTTCTTGTTTTCAGGTAAAATGTTGAATTAATTCAATATCCATTTCAATCTGACCCTAGACTACCAGTACTAATTTTGTTTTAACCATAATCTATTTGCCACTCAAAATTTCACTTTTCTGACAAATGTCTGTGCAAATTTAAGCACCTAATTGAAATGTTACTTGATTTTGAAGACTTCTAAAATAAGACATAAATAGCATATTCTTCACTGTTTTCATATATCTTTATAACTATTTTGAAACTTATTAGATATACTTCAAAAATTGCCAGTGTAGACAAAGACAATATAAATACTAATTCTGGTATTTTGTTATATTTTTCATGTTTGATAACATATAAAGCAAAGTAAATCTTAAATAACTGAATGTTGACTGAATTTCTACATCTAAATAGATAAAAATGAAGTTAAATATCGTAATTGCTTTGGAAATTACACATTTATGCACAGTGATAAAGACCCACCAAAAAGTCTGTTCTTGACAATGTTAACAATTTCTAATAGGAGTTATTTTAATTTTTACAATAATTGAACTCTGTTTATAGTCTTTAGAAAATTCACTATAAACTTACAATTAGAAATGAAAAAGAAAATTTTCTGTATTTTATAAAAATTTCATTGATTTCCACTAGATTATGTAGTTGTAATTATATAACATTCAAGCAAAATATTATAAGATGTTTAATATAAAATAATTTGAATAAAATTATAAAGTCAAGAACCTAATAGTAGAATATAATAGTAGAGCATTTTATGCTTCAAAAAAAATCACGGAGATTGTATTTGTGTTGTGTGATCGTATGGCAAAAAAAACTCAATAAAAACAGGTCAGCAAGCCTTTGAGAGTTTGCAGGTGACTTTATCTGCTTTGGATATCCACGGGTGTTTGCAAATATCCAATGCAACAGAGTAGTGATTAATGTACTTTCATTTACATATTTAAAAAAATTTCTCAGTGTCACTGTTATATGTGTGAAAACAACATTGCCTAGGAAGCATCACCAGAACTGTGTCAACTGCTGCAAAAATAGAGACATTAATGAGGGAGGTGTAGCTACTAGGGAAATGCTATTGATGAACAGAGGCAAAATTTTAAAATAACAGGGAAAAGCAAAAGGATTTGAGGCTTCCAAAGCTCAAATTCCTACAGCAGCTTTAAATACTTGAGACAAGATTCAGAAATCAGAAAAAAAAAAAAGTAGAGTTGAATCATATATCAGAGTTAAACAGGTCCAGAGAGAACCTTACAGTGACATTTTACAGAGATTAACTAAGACTGTACAAGTAGGAGTAACAGACTCAGAAGCTAAATGTGTACTTATTGAATCTCTGGCCTTTGAAAATTCCAACATAGAATGCAAAAAGAAACTAGGTTGTTTAAAGGTTAGATCAGCACAAATCGTTGACTGGATCCAGAATACAATGAATATTGAAACATTGACTATAATACTGAAACTTGGATAGGAGAAGCAATTTCAAAAAAAAAAAAAAAAAAAAGGAGACATCAAAATGCCAAATGGTTTAATTCTGGTAGAACAGGACATCTGAAAGGGGACTAAAGATAAGAAATTCCTAGAAATAATAACTCCACTGGGAATTGCAAAAATAGTTGGTCCCAACATCCTTGAATATGTAGGAGGTGTGGCAAAGGTCAACAATAGACCAATGAATGCAGATTGACAAAAGACAGACAAGGCAACCCCATACCATTGGGAAACTACATGGAAGGACTCTTGGAAGCCCCCATGTCAACCATGATCCAGTCATTCATGTCACTGTGGAGAAAATGGCTTCTAAGAAAAGTAAAAAAGAGGCGCACGGCAGCGGGCGGCCGGAACCGGACGCGCACGGCAGCGGGCAGCCAGAACCGGACGCGCACGGCGGGCGATGTAGCTGGCGCTGCGGCCGGGACCGGCGGGTACTGACACAGTGGCAGACAACGCAGGCGACAGGGACCAGGGCAACACCAAGAGCAGATCGCCCCAGAACAATTAAATCAAAGAGGTAGGCCTTTGGTTGGCGAGGTCCCGGGCAAACAGGGAACCTGGTTCTTTTCCTGAAGACCCGTCTGAGGGGTGAGAGGGATCTTGGCCCCTGGCAGGAGCCAGGAAACAGAACGAGGGAATTTTGCAAGAGGAGCCTCTGGCCAGCAGGGAAACCTGATCTGGTTTTAAAAGACCAATTAGAGATCGTCAATAGGAGGAGATGGGCAGGCGCCAAGGCAAAAATTCTCCCAATAAGCTGAAAAACAACATGAAAGCACCAGAACCCAATGATCTTACAACAGAAGGACTTGAACACCCTAACACAGAAGAAGTGGAAAAAATCGACTTTATGAAAGCAATAGAGTCCCTTAAACAATATGTAAAAAACACCTTTATAGAAATGGATGAGAAGTATAACAAAAAGTTTGAAGAATTGAGTAAATA
>NW_026068008.1:6094888-6107977 GCF_014885135.2 Alexandromys fortis
AAAAAAAAAAAAAAAAAAAAAAAAAAAAAAAGTAAAAAAGAAATCCAGTGCGTTCTGTAAAAAAATATACTGTTCTGGATGATGGAATCGACGTATAGGATGAATCAAAAACTCCAGGAGAAAATAGGAAACATATATTTTAGCAGACTTCTGTAAATGATCGAAGGCTAAAGCTCAGAGTGCATATGAATAGCATTGTAATTGAGGGATCACTAGCACAGGTGCAGATGTGAATATCATTACTCTAGAATTTTGGGAACTGAACTGGCCTCTTCAAAAGGTAGACATTTAATTTCTAGGAATTAGTACCCTGTCTTAAGTGAAATAAAGCACCAGATTGTTTGAATGCATAGGGTCAGACGGACATAAAGGAAGGCTGAGGCCATATGCAGCTAATACTGCAGTGAATTTATGGGTTTATGACCTGTTGCAGCGATGGAAAACACAGATTAACATTACTGCAGTCCCCAAAACTCATGTTCTTTGACAGGATATTATAAGTTATTATAAACAATGGTAACCAGCCATTCAGGTCATAAAAGAACACAAGGCAACTAGTAAACCATCTGGGGTACTATTGGCCCTGCCTTGAAAATGGTTGACTGAGATACCAATATGAATTAAAAAAAAAAAAAAAAAAAAAAAAAAAAAAACTTTGCTCTCTTTAAGTTGATAACCCAGAGACTTCTGGTATCATCAGATAACTTATTACTAAGTAGAGATAGAATAAGAGGCCATATTCAGAGGTTCTTAGATTATTTGGGTGTCATCAAGAGAAAAGGCAGGATTCAGTAGATGTTTGCCTCATTCATACTTGATAATCACTGATTACTCTTAATGAGTAATCTATACTTCTTGTCTATATCAGTAAAAAAACATTCTCATTACCACAACACATCTATTGTTGATCTTGCTTCAATTCTGATACCTAAGCAGTACTTCCTGCCATGTACTTTTCTTGAGTGTGCTTACTTACTTTTTTTTGTTCTAGAGATTTCAGGTGTGCTCTGAATTGGCTGGTATTAGATTTCTCCAACTATTCCTTTTATTATAGGAACTTAGTGTTATTAACTTTCTTCTTAGCATTGCTGATATAGTATCCCATTAGTCTGGATATTTTGTGTATTCATTTTCATTGATTTATAGAAAATAACAACTGTCTTCATTCAGTTGTTATTCAGTAGAGAGTTTTTCAGTGTCTATGAGTCTGTAGGCTTTCTTTTTTTCTGTTGTTGTTAATATTTCAATTTGTTTTAATTGTTGATACTTGCTTTATTATTGAGTATGTGATCATTTTTGAGAAAGTTTCATTTTGTATTGAGAAGGAAGTATATATATTTTTTGTGTTCTGGTGCTATGTTTGGTTAGGTCTATTTGGTGTATGTCTGTAAGCTATAGTATTTCTCTGTTTTGATTTTGTTTGAATGATCTATCCCTTAGTGAAAATGGGTATTTAAGTTTCCCATTATCAGATAAAATCAAAAACACTAATAATAGCTTATGCTGAAGAGATGTGGAGTAAGGAGAACACTTACCCATTGCTGGTTGGAATGCAAATTTGTGCAACTACTTTGGAAATAAGTATGATAGTTTCTCAGAAGATTGGGAGTCAACCTACCTCAGGATCTACTAATACCACTTTTAGGAATATACACAAAAGATGGTCAATCATACTACAAAAGCATTTGTTCAATTATATTCATAGCAGCATTTATTTGTAATAGCCATAACCTGGAAACAATTTAGATGCCCCTCAATGGAAGAATGGATAAAGTGTGGCATACTTTAGACTACTACTCAGCAGTAAAAAAACAATGACATCTTGAATTTTGCATGCAAATGGATGAAATTAGAAAATGCTATCCTGGGTGAGATAACCCAGACCCAAAAATATGAACATGGTATGTAGTCACTCATTAGTAAATACTAGCAATAAACAAAGGACATTGAAACTTTAGTTCATGATCCTAGAGAAGCTAAGTAATAAGGTGAACCCCCCTCCAAAAATTGAAAGCAGATAGGATTGCTTGATAAAATTTGGGAGTATGGTGCAGGGGGTAGAAGGAAGGAGAGAAAGGAAAGATGAAGAGAGAAGGGGAGGGTTGGGGTGATTTTGAGGGAATGGGATAGTTGAAATGGAGGATGGACAGATATAAGAGTATGGAAATAGATATCTTTATTGAGGGAGCCATTTTGGGTTTAGCAAGAAACCTGGCTCTAGAAAAAAATCCCAAAAATCCACAAGGATGACCCCAGCTAAGACCCTAAGCAATAGGCAGGATGCCTGAACTTGCCTTGCCCTGTAGTCTGATGGCTATCTTAAATATTACCATAGAGCCTTAGTTCAACCACAGATAGAAACAGAGACAGATATCCACATCGGAGCACTGGACTGAGCTCTCAAGGTTCAGTTGAAAAGTGGAAGAAGGGAGAGTATGAGCAAGGAAGTCAAAACCATGAGGGGTTCACCCACTGAGACAATGTGCCTGAGCTAATGAAAGCTAACCAACTCCAACTGGACTGGGAATGAATGAGCATGGGATCAAAATATTCCCTATGAATGTGTTTAACAGTTGGGGCAGACTGAGGGGCCAATGACAATGACACTGGGATTTGTCTCTACTGCATATACTGGCTTTGGAGGATCCTATTCTCTTTGGTTCCTCAACCCAGATGTAGTGGGAAGGACCTTGGTCTTCCCACAGGACAGGGTGCCTTGCCCTCTCTTAAGATTCGAGAGAGTGGGGGAAGGTGTGTAGACTGAGTGAGAGGGAAGTGGGGGGGAGGGGGGAATTTGGATTGGTATTTTTTTGAAGTAAAAAAATAATAATAAAAGAAGTTTCCCATTATCAGTGTCTGAGAGTCAGTACGTGTTTTAAGATAATATTCCTTTTAAACACATCGGGCCCTTGAGCTTGGGGCACAGATGTTAAGAATTTTGGTAGATTTTTCCTTTGGTGAATAGGAAATGTCCTTCCCTGACTCTTCTGATTAAATTTTGTTTGGAGTCTATTTTGTTAGATATTAGAATGGCTACACCTGCTTGCTTCTTAGGTCCATATGCATGGAAAATATCTTTCACACCATTTAATCTGAATATCTCTCTGATGCTGAGGTGTGGTTCTTAGATGCAGCAAAAAGATGGATCATGTTTTCACATCTCTTTTGCTATGACTGTCTTTTTATTGGGGTATTTAGTTCTTTTATATTGAGAGATAAGAATGAATTATGATTGTTTATTCCTGATATTTTATTGTTATTGTTGTTCCTGGTGTTGTTGTTTATGGTGGTGGTGGTGGTAGTGGTGCTGCGACTGGTGTGTGTGTGTGTGTGTGTGTGTTTGTGTGTGTGTGTGTTTCCTTTCTTTAGGTTTTACTTGTGTGGTATTATTTATTTCCTCTGTTTTCCTAGGTGTAGTTAATATTCTTGGGTTGGAGTATTTCTTCTAGTATGTTCGGTAGGGTTGGATTTTTAGATATACCTTAAACTCGACTTTATCATGGAATATCTTGCTTTATCCATTTATAGTCATTGGAATTTTTGCTTGGCATAGTATTCTGGGCTGGCATCTGTGGTCTCTTAGAGTCTGTAGGACAGCTGTCTAGGCCCTTCTGGCTTTTAGAATCACCATTGAGAAGTCATGTATACTCTGTCTGTCTTCATATGTTATTTCTTGTTTATCCCCCAAGCTTTTAATATTCTTCCTTTTTCTGTATATTTATCGTTTTGATTCTTATGTGTTAAACTTTCTGGTCCAATCTGTTTGGTCTGCTGTTTGTTTTTACACCTTTATAGGCATTTCCTCCTTTAGGTTAGGAAAATTACCTCCTATAATTTTTCTGAAAGATATTTTCTGGGCCTTTGAGGTTGGGGTCTCTTCCTTCCTCTACTGTTACACTTAGATTTAATCTTTTTAGTTGTGCCTCACTCTTTTGGATTATCTGTGTCAATTTTTAAATTCAATACTTTCTTTAACCTTTATATCTATTTCTTCTATTTTATCTTCAAGACCTAAAATTTTCTTTTCCCTTTCTTATAGTCTGTTGACAAGTTTGTCTCTACAGTTCCAATTTGCTTACTTACTGATAACTTGATTTATAGTTTTCATGATTGTGGCTTTAACTAAGCCTTAAATAAGATTAGTAGCTCTGAGTATTGTTTATTAGCCATGGAGAATATCACTGATTTTTGAGATTCTCTCTTGAGTGATACACTAGTCATTGGCTAATAAAAGCATTTGATGGTTCAGAACATATATCCATTTCCTTGTCATTGTTGCCAGTTCTTTTTTCACAGATTTGTTTTTTATTATTTTGGGCAGGTGTTTTTTCAAGTGTATACTTATGATATTTTTTCAGTCATTATTTGTTTTAATTACTTTTTCTCATTTTCTAAAGCATGGGTAGAAAATTAATTTTTGCCACTCTCTGATTAAAGTCAATGCTTTATTTCAAATTAGTAATTAATTCTCTTACCAAGCTTGAAATGAATTTTTTCAAGCATTACAGCATTTGGGACTCAATTCAGTTCAGTTAATTGGGACTAAACTGTCTTTCAAATGCTGAGACAGACAAGAAAATGTTTTGGAGAGTATAAGCCTGAAAAGAACCTAGCATTCATACTTTTCCTATTTTCAGTAACATACCATTTCCATGTGACTCGGAACTTCAAAATGAAGAGAAAATGCATGTGTATGACTGGGCATAATAAGCCTCCTTCTTTTCAGAAACCAACAAAAGTAACTGCCTGAAGGTGAAGGATGCTATGTACTATAAGAAAAATTTTAACCCAGGAATTCTTGTCACTAAGAACTTTATCACCCACTCTAGAAGGATTGTAATGAAATAATAATTATCTCCCCTTGACAGTGCTTTTTGAAAGGATCTATGAGGTTAAGCTACATGATTATTCAAGCATGCCAAATTGCAATAGATTAACTCTGTATTCTCTTTTTGCTACACAGAATCAGATCCCAAGTCTCTCTCTTTCTCTCTCTCTCTCTATACACACACACACACACACACACACACACGTGTGTGTGTGTATCTCTGTGTGTGTGTATCTCTGTGTGTAGACTTGGGGACTATATTTATATAGATATATAGATATATGCATATATGCAATAACAATGTAAAAAGTTACGATTTTTTGGAAGAGAGAACATAAGTAGATATTGTATATATTGTAGGTTTGGGGAGTTGAAAGAAAGAGAGAAATGTTATAATTATAGTATAATCTACAAGTGTAAGAAAAAAGTTTATAAAGGTAAATAAAATGAAGAAATAAATGAAGAAAGACAGAAAGAGAATGGAAGAAATAGATTTTGACAGTCATCTGTAGAAGTTGGTAAATCCTGTCTTTATACCAGAGTTTTCAATGAACCTCAGGTTTTAGCTTGTATTAATGATACTCTTAACACCTCTCCACCTCAGTGCTTGTATACTTGTAGAGTTGTTCTTGTCACCCCTTCTAAAGTTCCAAGCTATTCACTCTCTTTAAAGAATGTTGCAATTTTGATTCTATCCCTTTGGATTCAACTTTTCTTGATCTTAGTTTTACTAAACTCTATACTGGATGAATCTATTTTACCACCTTATAAATAATCCATAAAAAATAAGCCCTGCCTGTCTGTTTGTTTCAATGAAATACATAAATTGGACAGAAATATTTATAATTTCAGAATTTTAATATTTGCTGGTTTCATGTACTGATACGTTGAAAATCAAACCATTGGAAATAGTTCTCAGATAGAGACTATGGAGACATTGCATGGTTTAAGGCAAATGAAAAAAATTTCCTGTAATTAAAAAATAGAACCTAACCATAAATTTGTTTTCCAATGAAGTTTATTGAAACCTCTAGCTTTGTGTTTTAATATGGTTTACACAATTTGGAAAATGATTTACAAGGTTGATTGAAACTTACACAGCAATTGTGCTACAAACCAAAAAAAAAAGTCATGCACGCTAACTCATGCCTAAAAACCTAGCACTGGTGAATCTGAGGCAGGAAGAACATGAGTTCAAGGTCAACCTTAGCTATACTCCATGTCAAACTGAAACACACAGAAAGACTTAGACTAAAAGTAATATTATGTATGGATATGAATCCTGTCACATGAAGTCTAAGAATTGACATTCTTCTGACTGCATCTGCTTCCTATTGCTTCATTTCCTTTGAGAGATGTATACAGTTTGATAATATCCTGAACTCTACGAATTCTATCAAGCCTTATAATTTATGGAGTGTTTTTCCAATATTTTCATATAGTTCTTTAAAAGTTTCACATCTTCAAGAAGGGTCTTTTATCCAATTTGAGCTGAGTTTTGTAATGTAGAAAGTAAGAATCTAATTTCATTCTTTAAATGTAGATGGCTGATTTTCAAGGAAGTACTATTCAAGAAGATTATATTTTCTTCAATGTTTTAAATTTAAATAATTGTTCAAATTATATCATTGTTTCTATGTAGGATTATTTCTGGGCCCTCCTTATTCTGTTAGAATAAAATCTATTTGTTCAGTATCATGCTACTTTTATTATGAATGTTCTATAACATAATTTGAAGTAATTGAAGCTTATTAACTCTAGTAGTTTACCTCAAGAATGTTTGGCTATTCACACTATTTTAAAATTCCATACTAAATTCAGACTTTTCTTTACTAGTTCCAAGAAATGTATTATTAGGAATTAAATGGGGATGATCATTGATACTTGATGACTTGGGTAACATGAACACTTTAGAGTTCAGTTCTAAGATGTGTTCATGGTGTAGATTTTTACTTTTGCTTTCATTAGTTTATTCTTTAATGATTAAACTGGCTGTTATCAATGTCCTGCATATGATGTTTCTTAGGTTTATTTCTTAGTTTTGGTAGGGGATGATTTTGTTTAAAGGGACTGTGTTCTTGGTTTCTTTTTCATGAATTTTGTTAAAATTTAGAAAAACTATTGATTTTTATATGTTGATTTTATGCCTTGAAATTTTGCTGGGAGTATTTTTCAAAATGTCTAATAATTCCATCAAAATGATCAAATGAACTGAAGAAACACTTTGAAGAAAACATTTGATTGATCAATAAATACATAAAATAATCCTCAGAATTTTAACCATCAGAAAAAACAAAAACAAAACTTGGTGTGATTATGTCTCACTAAAGTATAAATGGTTTAAATGTTGTGTCCAAACAGGCTTAATATTTGAACTCTTGATTCTAAATTATTGGCAATATTTTTAGAGGTGGAAATATGCTTTGTGTGGGCTGACTTACATAAATCATCAAACCTTCCTTCATAGCAGCAGCACTTGTAGTCAGAGTTCTCTTGACAGACCTGACAAAATAAGAAAATTAGCTGCCTGGACCTCCAGGTCCCCTGAACTGAACTTTCTTACTATCACCACCCTACATCACCTTTAAAAAAACAAAGACAAAATAAACATCTCCTTATTCGTCTGTCAAATACTTTGTCAAAGGAAAAGAAAAAAATATCTTATTTTTTTATACATTTGTCCTTTAAAGAATATTTAGACTTTATATTTTTATTGTTGACAGCAAAGAATCAATGATTATGTCAAGTGAGTTTCTGTAGAATAATAAAGAGATCAATAGATACTGTAGAGCCCAGACCCAAAAGATAAATCTACAATAAAAATACTGTACCTAAGCCTTGGTGGCTATTGGGGAAGAAAGTGAAGCGAAAGAATTACAAGACCCAGAGGATCAGAAAGTGTGCTGTGAGATTTTCATTCATAGAAATGATAAGGAAGTTAGAACCATGATACCCCAATGATATGGTTACCTAAATACGACCTAAACAAGACAGTATCAATAGACATGGCCAATTGAGATGAGCATAATCTAAAAAAAAAAAAAAAAAAAAAAAAAAAANAAAAAAAAAAAAAAAAAAAAAAAAACTTCTAGTGGTTAATGAGTCCTTAATTTGTTACCTAGTACAAAATGGTCAGTTCTGAGACCATATAATCACAAGTCTCACTAAACTGGCACTGGTTGTATTTATATATTTATATATTTTTGCACACACATAGATACGTATACACAGACACATTTTATTATATATGATAATATATATAAATTTTATTGTACATCTCAAATTATGCCCGTGTGTGTGTGTGTGAGTGTGTGTGTGCACACGCGTGTGCATGCGCATGAGTCCACATGTGTGTATGGATATGATTTGAGATGTAGTACAGAGCACATGAAATGGGTTTGATGGAAGGGACATTGGAGGGCTTGGAGGCAGGATAGGAAAGAGTGAAATGTTGTGATTTTATTCTAAATTTTAAAAATTAATAAAAACAAAAGCCAACAAATATAATTACCATCAAGAAATAAAATAAAAAATATTAGGATATTGAGGAGCAAAAGAATCATTTATGTCCTGTGGTTAGGAATGTGAAAGGACCAGTCACTCCAAAATGTACATGATATTCTAAATCATAAAAACCCTAAAATTCTAGCTACTATATAATCCAGCTATAGGATTGCTTGCCTTATTTCCCAAGGGCTGCAACTCAACGTATCATAGGAATATTTGCATGTCATTTTATGAAAGCAGTATTCACTGGAGACTAGTAATCATCTGCCTAGGTACCCATCTGTGGAAAAATTGAGAAAGATGCTTGAGGGTCCACACCACAGTACTGTTAAGCTATGAAGAAGTACCAACGTATATGATCTGTGGTAAGATGGAAGAAATCAGAGATCATCATGTTAGGCAAATTTAAGTGCACTAAGAAATCAATTATTGAATTATGATGTGGGAGTGATTTCTTATTAATAAAGAAACTGCCTAGGCCCATTTGCATTTGATAGGCCAACCCTTAGGTGGGTGGAGAAAACAGAACAGAATTGTGGGAAAAAGAAGCTGAGAGAGAGTCGCCATGATGCTCCCACTCCAGACAGACGCAGGTTAAGATCCTCTCTGGTAAGCCAGCTCATGGGCTACACAGAATATTAGAAATGGGTTAGAACAATATGTAAGAGCTAGCCAATAAGAAACTGGACCTAGCCGGGCCAGGCAGTGTTTGAAAGAATACAGTTTCCGTGTAATTATTTCTGGGTATAAGCTAGCCATGCGGGCGGCCGGGTGCCGGGGACGCAGCCCTGCCGCTCCTATTTCAACAGATGGCGCCCAACGTGGGGCTAAATCCACTTAAAAACCTGAGAAGCCTTAAAAATAAGGGAAACAGAGTTTAACACAGATTTTTGCTGTTTTGTTGGTGACATGCTGTAGAGAGATTCCTGATTCAGCAACAGCAGCAGAGAAAAAAAGCTGCGTCATTTTAAAGCGCGGCTTCCTGGTGCTATGCTGCCAGCGTGAACTCTGGCTTTAAAGCATTTCAAGGCTTTTATGGGACTGGATGTTTCTGTTCCCACTTGGGATCGGAGGAGATTGCTCTGAGACCTGCCGATGGCTCAGCGTTCCCTGCCTACACCTGGGCAGATGGCGGAATCAGGCTTAGGCAGGCGGAAGAGCATGGCGGATTCCTGCTGCCATACAGAGACGCGTTTTCAGACTGCGCAGTGCTCTGCGTGTCAGATTTGGCTGTAACTTGGATAAAAAGAGTTTCTGTGCTGCACACTCAGTCTCAAAATTAAATTGCTGATTGCGGCTCCAATGTAAACTGCTGTTTGCCTGTAACTGTGCTCAGCTCAAAAGCACCAAATGACTCTGAGGCAGGAGCGGCTGCTCCTTGCTGAACTGTGCTGATCTCAGGCAGGAACTACCGTAATTACCTTAAAACCGTGCAGTTAAGGTTTAGACTGGGCAGGACACAGGCAGTACCGTATTACCTATACATGGTGCAACTTAAGTTTTTAAGAAATGCTTAACATTTTAAGAAATGCTCCTGGATAATAAAAAAAAAAATACAGATTCACAGTAAAACAGATTCAGACACCGTTGGATGAATGTACGTAGGCTTGGGGAAAAAAAGAGAATATAAAGAATAAAGTTAATGTCTTAAAAAGAAAAAGGGTAAAGTCTTTAAAGAGACAGAGTACAGAAGTACAGATAGTTATAGATTAAGAGAAATAAAGAAAAATAAGCCACGTAAAAATGAAAAATTCACAGAGAGTCTGGATTATGTACATTGTGTTTTCTTTAAAATTTTTGACTGTGAAGGAGCTAAGTACAAAGAGACATTTTATTATATGGGCTGCTAAGCTGAACCTGCACATATGTTCTAAAGGTATCTTGACTTCAAAATTTGGATCTAAGGATATGATGCTTTGGAGAGGGTCTTCTTTTGTTTCCACAGAGGATGTGACCCTATGGATTGCATCTATCCCGGTATGGTATGATAGACCACGCCCTCCTGAAAGGTTGCTGTGAACACCCTCAAAAAATTACTTCACTCAACTGCCAACCGAGATGAACCTGACACACAGGTTACACCCTAAATGATCTGATTAACAGTGCCCCCATTCAGCAGGAAGCAGTTTGGAGAGAAAAAACTACGCCCATGTTCCCAAATATTGTTTATAAATGTTCTTTTACATTTAAAGGGGGATATGATATAGATATGAATAATTTGCATTGGTATGGATTTTAAGGTCAATTTTGTTATATGTATATGTATTTTTGAACTTGATTAAGGTATTGTGATTATGTAGTTCACTTAAAATGTAATGTATAATTAGGAAATATAGGTTGTTAATGGATAATCATTGCTAATAGTTAAGCTTGTAGTCATGTTAGTTAGATTTTCTAGATATATAGAGATATATTTCAATTAGATAGGCATTCTTCATATCTTTCAAAGACTGCAGAATATGGCATTTAAAATATTTTAATAACTTAGGACTTTTCATGACAAGGAGACACGTCTGCTCCTGGCAGCACCAGCTACTTCAAGAGGAAGATGGGCATCGAAGAGGATCCTTATGGAGTTGGATAGTCATTTGGGCAAGAAACTGCTCTTGCCTGGACTGTTGCATAAACTGGACACAGAGAACCCTCAGAGAGAGGACTGCTGAACTTGCCTAAAGGTGAGATGGTCTTTCGGGGTTCCTGATTCATGAAAGAGTCTACAAGACATTCTACAGAACACAGCAGAAAGTGACTGAACTGTCTTTAAAATTTCCTGCTTCATGGAAATGTATCTGGATACCATGGGCCTGTAGGCCGAAGATGGATGCCCCAACGGTACAGAGGAACTTTGGGTGACTGTCCAGGCAGCGAGATGTCTCTGTCATTTCTAGAGTTTTCTTATTTCTTGTTTACTTAGATAATATTATATCCTTCTGGAGTCTTTGATGGAGTTGAAGAATAAATAGTTATAGTTTTCCTTAGTTATGATAAGAGATAAAATAGATATAAATATTGTAACTGTAATTCTTACTTGATAACTGTTTTGTTATATGTAATTTTACTATGCTAAAGTTAAAGCCTTTCTTTTTTGTTTAAACGGAAAAAGGGGAAATGATGTGGGAATGATTTCTTACTAATAAAGAAACTGCCTTGGCCCATTTTATTGGATAGAAAATTAGGTAGGCGGAGTATACAGAAGAGAATTCTGGGAGAAAGAAGGTTAGAGGAGGAGTCGCCATGATGCTCCCACTCCAGACAGATGCAGGTTAAGATCCTCTCTGGTAAGCCAGCTCATGGGCTACACAGAATATTAGAAATGGGTTAGAACAATATGTAAGAGCTAGCCAATAAGAAACTGGACCTAGCCGGGCCAGGCAGTGTTTGAAAGAATACAGTTTCCGTGTAATTATTTCTGGGTATAAGCTAGCCATGCGGGCGGCCGGGTGCCGGGGACGCAGCCCTGCCGCCGCTCCTATTTCAACAGAATTAATATGTGAATCTACAAAAAAAAATGATAGAAAATTAAAATAAGAACGACTGGTGAATAAGAAGTAGTAGGCATAATAGGGTAAGAAACTTGACCAAACTAGGTTATATTACCAATATGAAAATAAGGTAATAAAATCTATTCTACACTTAAATAAAAATCAAATGTAAAAAGAACAGATGTCTGAAGACTTTAAGTAATAAATTAGCTTCTTGTCTCTGAATATAATAATCATAAACTTTATGGTTTTGTAATTTATTGGGTTTGTCCTTTAGTGCTCAAAGTTATAAAATAAAAAAAATACTCTAAGCACATTACATAGAATAAAAATAATTAATGGGAAATTTAGTTTATGCATAGATGGTAAAGTTCAAATGATCCACAGATAAATACAAAGTGAAAATCATAGTGTCTCTTTTGGTTATGAGCTAAAAGAAAAGCAAGAAGTATTTAATTTTTACTTCCCCAGTGTCCTTTCATTCTGTTCTTTGTTCCTTAAATATCTACAGCAATGTCAGAGTGCACAGAACTGAATTCATTCTATCCCAAACAAATGTCAGAGAGTTCAAGCCTAGTCTTGCTTCTTCAAGTTTATGACAGGAGGTTTGACCCAGGGTGTGGCTGCCTACAGGATGCTTGGCCTGTATGTCCTGCCTGAACAAGAAATACTTAGGATATAGTTACTTGATATTTCAGGTATTGAAGAGGTACTTTCTTTGTTCCTTGTAAATCAATGTAAAGAAGTCTTGCTTTCTTCCCCCCTTTAGGATAGTGTTATCTAAAGCATTTGAAAAATAAGTACAATCAAATTGAGTATTTACTGGGTTGCCCTCCAAATTCTATTTTGTGTCTCTCTCCACTTCATTGGTGTCTATTATTTCTTCCTAAAATTTCTAATCCACATGTGGAACAAAACAGCAGATACTCTCAGTCCCTTGCAATTTAAGATTTAATGATCTTTTCTTCTGCAGGCAGTGTGTCACTTCTTAGAATACACTAAACCAGTGGTTCTCATCCTTCCTAATGCTGTGTTCCTTTAATGCAGTTTGTCATGTTGTAGTGAACCCCAGCCAGAAAACTGTTTTCATTGCTACTTCAAAACTAATTTTGTTATTATTATGAATTGTGATGTAAATATCTGATGTGCAGGATCTATGAATTACCCTGTGAAAGGGTAATTTTTCTCCCAAAGTGGTCATGACCTTGAGGTTAAAAATGACTATACTAAACCATTTTATATTTACATATATATATATATATAAAGTTTTAT
>NW_026068008.1:6108052-6112037 GCF_014885135.2 Alexandromys fortis
ATATATGAATAGTATAATGTGAGAGTGAGAACCATGGTACTTAAGAAATATACAGATGAATATGATGATGATGATGATGATGATGATGTAATCTTGATTTTTGTGCAACCCTAACTCCATGGAGTCTTAAAGATATCCTTATCATCTGTTTGGACACATTAAGTGATATTATTATATTTCTTTGATTTGAAACTGTCATCCGCACACAGTAGACATGAATTTCATACTTCTTTAATACATATTAGTGAGGCATGGTCTATGAAGTTGATAAATAGAAAATACAAAAACCAAAGTTAGAAGGTGATTAAAAAAGTGAACATGACAAAAATCCACACAATTGAATTAATGCTAGAAAATAGAATACATTCAGCTGTTTACTGTGGCACCAACATGTAATTAAATACAGTTTTCTCATAACACACTCAAGGGCTGAGTTTTCTGACAGCTGAATTAAAATTGTTTCAATAAAATGAGTCTCATTAACTTTTTAAATTGTTGTTTGTGAGATGACTTGAACTTTGCCTTTAAAAAGAAACTGCTCCATCTGCAGCTAGTATAAACTATCAGCTGGCAATGTTTAATTCTTATGAGTCATCCATTTATTTCTTTTTTTCTTTCCAAACCAGACAGACTTACAGAGAAGTGAGGCTAGAAAAATATTCAGAGAAGGTCTCAGAAACTATATTGTATGCCAGTCTCTTGAGCTTTATGCATACTAAAAGGAAACATCACTGGATTTTAATAAAGGTAAAAATACATGCATCATATGAATGATGCAGCTGCAGAACTTTAGCCTTTTTTGGTTGTCAATAGAGAGGAAACAGATCATCAGAACATGAATGCCTCATTTTATAAAGCTGCTTCATGCTGTACATCATTAACAGACCAGTGTGTCTCTACAAAGAAAGTGTACCATTGCTGTGAGCTGATAACAGATAACTTCCTAGGAGGAAGGGAAATATGTGAAGCTTCAGCTTTATGTTTTTGTTATTAAGGTTACTATAGAATAAAAAGGAGAGGAAGACTTGCCACTTGTTGAAATTCTGCAGAAAAGTTAATGTGTTCAAATTATTTTCTCGTGAAGTCATATTTTTATGAATGAGGACAATTTCATAAATAAATATTTTAGAGAAAAGTGTTTTGAGGAAAGTTTGGTTAGTTATACCAGTAATCACAACAGGGAAGCTAAAGCAGGAGGATTGTTATGCTATGTTTTAGTGTGATTTTTGTCCCAATCACAACAAAAATATATAAACAGAAAAATATTTACTGATTTCTCTTACTAATAATGACATTTTTATTTTAGCACAACATTGTATATTAATTTTTCTAAATTTAGACACATTTCCATAAGAACTCAAACATAATGCAAGTGTCAAAGACATTAATAAAGAAAACAGATCTGTGAACTCTATACAGCTCTGGTTGTGGAAAAATTACTGTAAACTGATGGATTATGAAGTCCCACTTCTGTTCAGTTTAATCTTTAGTCACTTTATTTTTTGATGAATGGACTGATATTACTAAAAAGTAGCATAAATTTGGAAAAAGGTCTTTATTGTTCCTGCATATCAGAATATTTTACGCATGTATAGTCAGGTGGCAACATATGAATGATGCCAAGGTAACAAATGTCTTGCTGTATCATTTTTGCTTTTTTGATGTTGTTGTTATTCTTCCATAAAACCCAGTCTCAGACATCATTATTTCCTTGGGTAGTAATTCACCTTGACTCAAATAAGTCCTTGGTCCTTAAACTTGCTATATCTTGACTTACTTTTTCCCTTGGTATAGTGAAGATTTTGATTTTTGTATGGTAAAATAAAATAAACATTTGTTTCATGGTTGAAGATGTCTTGCCATGTGTAAAACAAAGCTAGAAGTAGGAAAAGTAGGAAGCCATGGAGCTTCCAGTTCAAACAGACTCATACTGCATGGACCTTAAGCAATTAGTTTAAGCAGAATGGTATTTTATATCTTAATGACTGTGAAAGTTTCAAATATCCCAAAATGATGCTCAAGAAATTGAGTTTTATGGATTCACAACATCAACAAAATGGGACTTCACAATTCATGACTTTACAGGGATTGTTTCACAGTAGATATGTACCAGGGTAGTGTGGACTTTGCAGGTATTCTGATCCACTTCCCCCAGATAGTCTTCCATTCTGTTTTTATGTCATAGGTTTTCTGTATTCTCTTTTCTCTCCTCCTGTTAAAACTATGAAACTTAGAGAGGGAAAAAAACTAATAATACATGTCATTGCCTTTGTGCAGATACGGTAAAACCACAAAGAAGAAAAGAAAAATCAGTAAATGACCCACCAAAACCCAGTATGTCATTACTTTTTTAATGTTTACGAGAGAACTTCATTAGATAACGACACCAGAGTAGCTTCTTCAAATATTTATAAATTTAATTATTTTTTGAGATTTAAATCAGAAATGTAGCTACTTGTTAATATTTTTAAGTAACATATATATGTATATAATATATGTATATATATACACATTATTTTTTCTGTGTAGATATATGTGATTAGGTCAATCCAATAATTTATTGGACTTATCTAATAGAGTCATAGAATCATGAGACAAATACATACATACATACATACATACATACATACATACATACATACATACATACCTTGCTGGTTTGGGGGTCAAATTGATATGAGCTAGAGCCATCCATCAGAGGAAGGATCCTTAGTTGAGGAAATTCCTCAATGATATCAAACTGTAATGCATTTTTCTGTTTAGTGGTCAATAGGGGAGGCCCAATATTGGGTAGAGTCATCCCTGGACTGCTGGGTTCTATAAGAAGGTGGGAAGTTTCTTTGTTAACAAATGATATTCATAGCATACAGAGGGAAATCTCATATCACATCCTCCCTTTTTTTGGTTAAATGAAAAGGAAGGTTTTAACTTTAACATAGTAAAATTACATATAACAAAACCAGTAAGAAGAACTGAAGTTACAATACTTACATGTACTCTATTTCTTATCATAACTAACGAAAATTATAACTATAAATTCTTCAACTCTCTCAAAGACTCTAGAGGGTTATATTACATAAGTAAGCAGAAAGTGCATTGTAAGTAACTTCCAAAACTCTAGAATTGGTAGAGACATCTGGCTACCTGGACAGTCACCCAAAGTTCTTTTATATCATTGGGACATCCATGTTCACTCTACAAGTGCATAGTATCTAACAGACTTTTCCCAGAAGCAGGGAATTTCAAAGACATTTCAGCCTATATTGACAATTTTTCAGTTACTTTTTTTGGTGTCCTGCAGAAAATCTAGCAGACTCTTCCATTAAGTAGGAACCATGAAATATGGTCTCAACTTTAGGCAAATTTAGCCATGATTTCTCTGCAGGTCTTGCATATCCAGTTCATCAAGCAATCAAGAAAAAAAGGAGGTTCTTGCCAAATGGTTAGCCAACTCCATAAGGAGTCTTTTCATTGCTCATCATGCTCTTGAAGTAACTTGGAGCTGCTAGGAACAGATGTGTTTCACTGTTGTGAAAATTCCTAAGTTCTCAAACATCTTAAATGACTTATTAGGAAGTTTTTGAAAGATTTGAAGAAGCCCTTTCCATCTAAAATGCATCTCTTTATGTCTAGAAAATGTGACTTAACATGACTACAAACTTGACTATTATAGATGACTCTCTATTACTGTATATTCCTTAATTATGCATTACATTTTTAAATGAGCTGCATAACCACAATACCTTAATCAAGAGCAGAAATATACATCTAACAAAACTGACCATAAATTTGTTTCAATAAACCAAGATCCATACCAATGCAAATCTCTACAGCATATTCCTCTTTAAATGTAAACAATATTTGGGAATATGGATGTAGTTTTCTCCAAACTGCTTCTTGCTGTTTATTGGGTGAAGTAATTTTTTTATTTATTTATTTATTAAAGATTTCTGTCTCTTCCCCACCGCCGCCTCCCCTTTCCCTC
>NW_026068008.1:6112669-6145407 GCF_014885135.2 Alexandromys fortis
CTCCCTTGCTCTTGGATTGGGAGGATCAACATAGTAAAAATGGCAATTCTACCAAAAGCAATCTATAGATTCAATGCAATCCCCATCAAAATCCCATCAAAATTCTTCACAG
Source organism: Alexandromys fortis (assembly GCF_014885135.2). NCBI lineage: Eukaryota > Metazoa > Chordata > Mammalia > Rodentia > Cricetidae > Alexandromys > Alexandromys fortis. The sequence goes on from NW_026068008.1 coordinate 6,112,782, forward strand.
ATCTGGAGAAGACAATAATCAACTTTATATGGAAAAACAAAAAACACAGGATAGCCAAAACAATCTTATACAATAAAGGAACGTCTGGAGGCATTACCATCCCCGACTTCAAACTCTATTACAGAGCTACAGTATTGAAGTAATTTTTTGAAGGATGTTCAAAGCAACTTTTCAGGGGACTTGGTACATCAAATCATATTAGTCAGGAAGCAATCCAGACTAATTCTCATCCTCTTGTGAAGCAAAAGAAGAACCACTTTTCCAAAGTAATATATCCTTAGATCCATAATCTGATTTCAAGACACCTTTAAATATATATATATATATAATTTTTAATATATTATATATATGTGCAATCCCCAGAATCAAATGTCTCTCGGAAATCAAAAAAAAATCAAAGAAAACACAATAATATATAAAATCTAGATTCTGTGTGTATATTCCATCTTTACATGGCCTATTCTTTTTTTACTTCTTTTAATCTATGACTGTCTGTAGTCTGTCTCTTCCAAGACTTACTTTTTATTTAAAAAAAAATACTTCTTTTTATAATGGTACATATTTTTTTTCTCTCCCAAGCCTACATACATTTATCCAACACTGACTTATTTGAGGGCTTTTCCATTGAATTTGTCTTTATTGTGTACTTGTGATCTTTTACTCTTCAGTCACAGTTCTGAAAATGCTAAGCGCTTCTTATGAACTTAATCTGCACCATTGCTAGGGCAAATAAGGCACCTCCTGCTTGCTCCAACCAACCCAGCATAGCAGAGCTGCCCACTGCCTCCGAGAGTCACACACAATGCCCCATCTCTATGCATCCACCCAGTCCACGTTGCCAACACACAAGCTGTAGCACATTGCTCACAAACCCCATTCAGATGCTTGGACTACTGAAAGAGCCAGAGGTAGCACTGGCAGAAGGTCCCAGAAAGCCAGTATTTCAAAATGGTGCAGCTTTTTTTCTGCTGCTGCTGAGTCAGAAAAACCTCTCTTAAAGGAGCTGCAGAACACCACCAGCAAAGAGCAAGAAGCCATGTTAAACTCTGTATTTTTTGGCTAGAATTTGTTTCTAAATTCTCTCAGATTTTAAGTGGATTTTATCCAACCACATTGGTGCCAATTTGTTGCAATAGGGCTGCTCAAAAGAAAAAGAGGTAAAAGTATTGTACATCCCATCTATTCAACTCCTGAAAATATTCTCAGAGAATTCACCATAGAGATAGTGGCATCCCTGTGCTTATTGCTTTTTTATTCAATATAAAAACCAATTGAAACAAATATTATTGTTCTTCCACTGATGAATATATAATTAAAAATTCTGTTCATGTATTAAATGGAATACTGTTCTTCGCAAGAGATAATGAATTTGAGGAAAATTCAGGGAAATGGTGGATGCATTCTATATATCAAACAAGGATACATAGACTCAAAAAGAAACTACATGTTCTCTCTCATCTATGGAGTTTAGCCAATAATACATGTATATATTTATTCAGATGTACATGTGGGTATTGTATAACATGAAATAAAACAGTAAGGAATGCTAAAAAGAGGGAATGAAGAAGGAGTGAATTCAGAAAATGGACAAGAGTTATAAAAAGAAAATAAATATCATTGTTTTCTGGTTTTAATTCTATAATAGAAGTTTTTGCTTTGCTAATAAATGAGCACATAAAATATATTTGATATTGAAAGGATAAAATTTAATGTAATCCTTGACAGCTTCCACTTGGAATGACAATTCTATCTCTTCATAAGTTCATTGTATTTTATTGTAGCTTTTAAATTACATCTTACAGTGAATACCTATTTGCCAAATGTTTTACTTACTAGCCTAGCCTTAGTGTTATATTTTCTGTTTTATAGCTGATGGTAAGAAAATATAATTTCTGGTATCCTAGTAGCATCTACAGGACTCTCTAAAGATGCTGAAACTTACTTCATAGCTGGATATTTCTCAGTGATTAAGAATTTTCTCTGCTCTGCAAGAGAGCTGAGTTCAATTCCAATCCCCTACATCAGGTAGCCGAACCACTACATTTTCAATGATTCTAACACTTGTGTATGTATTGTCACATGGAAACACATAGAAATACATGACTTTTGTTAAAAATAATAAAATATTTAAGAATTTAATAAATACAATTTAAAAACATACTTTAATATATTAAATACTGTGTTAATATCCTACATCCCCTGCCCTAAACTAAGAAATAATTTTGAGTTTTTCCTCATATAGACTTTCATGTAAAATATGCAAAATTTGTCTTCAGGTTTTTTTCTCTTATATTTCTTTCAGCATTCTATTTTCTTTTCCATTTTCAGTTTTCAATCAGAGCTCTAATAATTCTTATGATCTTCCTTCCTGTCACCAACTCACAGCTTTTTAATCTATTCTGCATGTCCTTGGGTTATATACCTTATGATTATTTATTTCATCTCAAAATACATGATTCATGTATGAGAGAAGTATGTACTTATCACATGAAATAGCACCACTCAAAAATTTATCAATTATAAAGTCAAAAATTGTTTTTTTAAATGTTAAATATTGTGCAGGCTATTGAAGAGCTAAATAGTAAGTCACTATTATGACACACAGAAAATCCTTAATGCTAATGAGGGCCCAGACTTTTCTATTCTTTACACAGTAAACTGTTGAACACCCTGGGAGAGATTGAGACAGATATAGTAAGGTAAAAATATGGTTTCACTGTTAACATTATAAAGTTTCAACCGGGTTCAGGTTTTAAAATTATTTGAATTGATAAAATTTTGTTATTCCTCCTATTTCAAGAATATTTTGCATAGAAATTTCTCTAAATAGCATTAGGTGTTATATCAAATTATAAAAAGAAAAAGGAAGAAAGGAAAGAATTTCTTCAGCTTAGATGAACTGATTTTCTAATTTGATAAATGTTTTTGTCATTTAAAATTTAGATAGTGGTCTAAATTTTAAAACAACCTATATTACTTCATTATATGTGCTTATTCATGTTGGTGTATATCTTATAAATTTCCTTAAATAATTCAGCTCATCAAAGTGATGTGGGAAGTCCTTCTGTCTATGTATTTCTTTTTTTGGTTAATCAATAAAACTGTTTCAGCCACTAGCTTAGCAGAATAGAGCAAGTTAGGAATTTCAAGTACATAGAAGAAGAAAGAAGGCAGAATCAGGGATAAGACATGTAGCCAATGAAGAAAACAGACACCAGACACCAAACAGAACCTTACCAGTAGGCCACAACCATGTAGTGGTACATAGATGAATAGAAACGGGCTAATTTAAGATGTAAGAGCTAGCTAGAAATACACTAGAGTCATTGGCCAAGCAGGGTTGCAATTAATATAGTTTCAGTGTGCTTATTTCAGTTCTGGGAAGCCAGGAAATGAATAAGCAGCCTCCACTTACAGTTGGCACACAAGTGTGGGTTGACTAAAACCTGAAAGCTTTGTAAGAAATTCTAGACACAAAATAACAGATTTAACTGCCATACTATACAAATGAGAGAGCATGGTGGATTCCACTGCCATACATAGAAATAGTTCCAGGTTATGCAGTGCTGCATGGCATATTTAGCTTTTACTCAGATAAAAAAGGGTTTATATGCTGCAAGGTGCTACCAAGAGTGGAAGTGGTGGGGACCATTCCAAACCTGCAGTCACGGGTACTGCAACCCAGAGTTGAGGTAGTGAGGATGGCAGCCACCCATCAGTCCCAGAGCCAGGGGTGAATTACCTCCACCATACTAAATGTCTAAAAGGCATGGAGCCAGCTTCCAGAGCTTTCTGAACCACACCGCTTACCATTTTAAAGGACTCATGGTCAGAAAATAATTATGGATAGGCAATAAAGATGAATTAAGATGAAAAAGAGGTCTAAATGTGTCACAGTGTTGGATAAATGTATGTAGGCTTGGGAGAGAAGAGAAATGTTTATAAAAATAAGTAAATGGTTTAAAGAAAAAGAATAAAGTTTTTAAAGAGATAAAGTACAGAAAGTCATAGATCATAGGAGTAAAAAATAATAAGCCATGTAAAGATGGAAAATACACAGAGAGTCTTGATTATGGATATTATGCTATCTTTAAATTTTTGACTGTGAATGAGCTAATACTTGATTCTGGGGACTTATAAGCTAAAACAGCATAAATATTTTAAAGATATCTTGACTTCAAAATTTGGGTCTAAGGATATGTTGCTTTGGGGAAAGAAAGGTTCTGCTTTTGTTTCACAGAGCATGAATATCTGTGAGTTCCTTCCACACTAACATTGTTTGGTGGAACAAGACCCCCAGAAATGTCCTTGTAAACCACTCAAAACACTTTGCCCAACAGAAAGCAGAAAGCAGTTCTGCTCTAGTAAAGCTTACTAATGATTCTCACTCCCATCTGGGGTGTCATGAGTCCTTAATTAGGATGTAAAAAAAATCCCATTCTTAATAAAAGGCAGACTGCCTTACTGAGCATGTCTTATGATTCCTGTGGCACCAATAAGGATAGCCTCCATAGATTTCTGGCCATTGTGAATAGTAAATCCCTAGTTTAATCATATAGAAAATTAGAATAGGGGGCAGACATTTCAGAAACTGATTTTAGTATTACAGGGATAATTATCTTTTGAGGGGGGAACTGAATGGTTTTGTTGAACTTTTTGGTATAGGTTTTCTGAACTTCAAATCTTTGTACACAAGAATTTAGTACTGTTGCGGGTGAGAAGGAAGTAATAGAATGAAAAGAAGTAGGTCATGACCAGTAGGGTTAGACTCAAGTCTTGGCAGGAGTTTAAGATTCATTCATCTGACACCAGAAGCAGACTGGTTGACTTTGGTATTTACTGAAACTTAACAAGGCAAGGTCCTGTTGCGGTTAAAATGTAAGAAGGAGAATTTTCTTGAGTTGCTGGTATATAAGGTTTGAGGTGAGAAGGATTAATCCAGTGAGGGAAACCCTTGATCTCAGGAGCAGTTGGGGTAGGTAGTAACCTGAAGGGGTTATCAGTTTGAAGAAAGAGGAAGATTGTTACCTGAAGAAGAGAGAGGAACCAAGTGTCTGATGCTGTTTGGAGAGAGAAGGGGACCTAAGGGAAGCTGAGAAAAATGATGATGAGTGAAGTCTCAAAAAGAGTGTGAAGATAGTATAACAAAGAAATAAGCAAGTGATCAGCGAATGGTGATGGCAGGGATGTGAAACCAGATGGCGTAATAAATTGTCCAAACACAAGATCAAGAGGGGGAGACAAGGAAGGGTTGCTCTGGAGGGGATCTTACTCACAGGAGGGTAAATGACAGCAGTTTTATCCAATCAGTATAGAGTTCTTGGAGAGTTTGAGAAGAATGTTTTTGAGAGATAGATTGGTTTGTTCAACCTTGTCTCAACACTGGCAATATAGGAATGTTTTGGGATGTTAAATGGTTTGACTAGAGTTTGAGAAACTTGAAAGGTAAATTCAGGATCATTATCTGATGGAAGGGAGGTTGGAACTCCAAAATGGAGGATGATCTCCCTGAAAAAGAGGTCAGAAATTGTCTCTGATTTTTCATAAGTAATAGGGAAATCTTCTACCCAATCTGAGAATGTATCTAGTAGGACAAAAAGGTATCTGAAGAATTTACCTGGGGGCATGTGGGAGAAAAAGAAATTCCAGTCTGATTCTTGTAGGTATCCCCAAGCTTAGTGAGTGGGGAAAGGAAGGCTCTAATGCCTCAAGATAGGATGAGAAGCTTGGCAAATTTTACAAGAAGCAGTGACAGTCTTTAGAAAGGATAAAGCCCAAAGGTAGGCTGTAAATAAGTTTTAATAAAGTGAGGTTGTGTCTAGCTACTGGGGTGAAAGACCTGGTGCAGATAGAATCAAATTTATTGAGTATCTATCTGGGAATGGGAATTACAATATGTGCTGTAAAATGAGAGTGCCTTATGAAGTATGAGAGGGATACCAGCTTCCAAGAACTGCAGCTCTAACTGCCTCCTCAGATCACTGATTTCCCCTGGAAGTAATGAAACTGTCTGTTTGATGTGATTCATAGTGGAAATTAACTCCTTATGATCTACTTCTCCCAAATATTAAAAAAGAAAAAAAAAGATTTAAAGAAAAAATTCAGAAAGCTTGAGTCCATCTTTTTAAATCTAATAATTTCTGTATTTCAGTCTGGGTCCATCATGCTGTATTATTCCCACTGTACCTCAATGATGTCAGGCTTCACAGTTGAGAGCAGAAGAAGAAGATGATAGAATTTGGAACCTAGGCTTCACAGTGGAGGATACTACAGATGTGAGGACTTGGAACCTCAGCTTCTCAGTGGAGAGTAGTGACTACCCATGTGAGGATTGGAGGCCAGTGGTAGTCGGATATGGCTGCTAGAGGTTGTGAGGGTGTGTACAGGAAGTCACAAAGAAGGCATTGCATTAATTTTTGAAAATAAAAATGTTTAAGACTCACTAGAAATCCATTGTAATCATTGGGTTCATCTCCCAAACTCCATACATATCTTACTTCTCTTAGTCATTCCTGAGAAGGTCAATGTGCAGAGCCAGTATGTTATCAGTTCTGCCATATTCTCTTTTATTTTTTGAACTTCTAAGGATAATTTGTTATGAAATTGAAAATTGGGGATACTCTGTCTCAACTGTAAAGAAAACACATATCCAGTAGTACCATCAATTTTTATTTTATTTTTTTCTAGGCAGGGCTTCTCTCTGTATCCTGGGTTGTCCTGGAACTAGATCTCTAGACAAGACTGGTCATGGAGGTTGATCTGCCGTTGTCTCACAAATACTGGGATTAAAGGCATGCACCACCATGGGCAGGCAATCATTTATTCCAACATATATAATAGTACCATGAGAATGACTATCCAAAAACTTTCCTGAAGTACATGGAAATACAAATATTGCTAAAAGTGTCAGTTGGATAATGTGCAGTGGTCTGTTTCTCTCCTATAGATACCTGTAAGAAATGCTATTAAACGCTTCTCTATAAATTATCTAAAGACTTAATTATCACTCTGTGATTCCTTGACAAAGATATTATAGATATATAAAATTGTTTTTAATTGTTCTGTGTGAATAGAATGAGTGACATTTAAAGGAAGTATGTGACTATGGGCACAAGAGACTGTTGGATGAAAATTCTGACTTTGGTGCTTCTTGATTGTGCTACTATAGTCAAACCCTTAGACACCTAGTCTCATTCCTATCAAAATGGAAGAATGTGTTTGTATGGGTAGGGTTATTTCTACTTTACTTTCCACTTGCATAACTTTTCCCCATGTTCAGTCATACAGTCCCACATGCATTCGTTACTTACAGTCTTTAAAGCTTTGATTTAAGTAATAGATTTTTACTTGAATCTCAAATTAGTATTTTTTATTATTCTATAAAATAGGGATTTATTACATAAACTACAACCTGTCAATTAATCAGCATGCATTAACAGTACATTATTATGAGAAGGCTTGGTAGTGAGAGGATATTTTCATATTTCCCATCTTTTCCCCACCCCAATTATAGTCTATCAATAAATATATGTTTTACCAAAGCAATTGAGGCTATAACATAAAAACATACATGCCGTCAGGTATATGAGATGAAAAGGAACAAGTGACATATAACTTTTTATACTTGTAAGTTTTTTTCCAAAATCATGAATAATAAATGAAAGTCATATTGATTGATAGCATTAGTCTATAAAAGTTTTCAAGAAAATAAAAAAAATTCAGACAGGCTAAAATGAGACTATCTTGCACATCCAAACTACTTCAGTGAGTAAAAACACTGAAATTAAATTTGGAACAATATAATCATTACCTGTATTTGTATTTAAAGAGGAGTAAATCTTATCTTGGAAGCAATAAACACAAATACTTAGATGAGAAGTGTTTGCTTTCTGCTTTAAAATAATAGTGGAAATTTTTTGACTGTGAATGAGATAGATGAGAGGCTGGAAGAATGAAGGCCCCAATTTTAATTGTGGAAAATACAAAGAATTCCAGTGAATTAGTAGATATGACTTTATGACATAGTATTCATTTTCAGTTGAGAAATTACTAGGGACAATAATTTTCAGAAAAGGAACTTTTTTCCCTCCAGGGGGTTGGGACTAGAGAACACAGAAAATGAAATATATTGACTCAGAATCACAGTGAACAGTTTGGAAAATGATGGTTCTTTGAGACTAGGGCTCTGAATTCTAAATTCAGTACTCTTTTGTTAATAATTTATTAACCTACAAACTGTTTATTGAACACCTACATTTGTTTCGCCAATGAATGTGTTTAGATAATTTTGTTTATCTAAAGTAAAACAAATCAGACATAACCTCTGCCTTCACAGAATTGACATTCCTCTTGAGAGCTGGAAATAAACACTAACAAACCTGCTATAAACAAATGAAGTCTTAATATAATGTAAAAAAAATTGCTTCAGGGTATAAGCAAAGAAAATTTCTTACATAAAATTATCCCAAAATGTCTCTGTGAGGATTATTTGAAGGGACAATAAGAAGAAAAATGTATATATTCACAATAAATACAGTGTTGGATGAGATGGCTCAGGGTGGCACTTTAAGTGTTTAATAGGCCAAAACAGAAGGGTTACCATGGACCTCAAGCCAGACTGGGTAACAGAGTCAGTCTATATCTCAAGACATAAAAATCCATGCCACTAAAGTATGAGCTTGAGGTATAGCACAGCATTATATTTCTTGTTTATGATGACTAGGACTCCAAATTAATTTCTAGCTCTATAGAGGTTGGTTCCAATAAAGTCACCTGAAATAAAGAGAAGTATTACCCACAGTCTTGAAAATCACTTTAAAAGAACTAAAAATAATCCCTACAAATTTGTTTTGAGTCTTTTAATGATTCGTTATTAAAAAGGAACAAGAATAGAAATAGTACTGAAAAAATTATGTAGTATGTGAAAGAAGGTACGTAGAAAAACTTATGAGAGAAATTTTTGTAAATATAAATGAATAGAGACATTATTATAGAAAAGTAAGTGATATGAAAAAAGTAAAATATTTAAAACTAGGTCCAGAAATGATCCAAGTTCCTTCAAGTCTTGCCACTGTAAAAGGAGACTACTCATTCATTTCCAGGCTGCCAAGACCGAAATAGTCACACAGAAGCCAAATTAATTATATCACTGTTTGGCCTATTAGCTCTTTTTATCAAGTAACTCTTACATCTTAAGTTAATCCACTTCTATTAATCTGTGTATTGACCAGAAGCTGTGGTCTGTCTGTGGTGTGAGAAGTTCTTCTGTCTATGTGTTGCTTTTATTGGATAATGAATAAAGAAACTGTTTTTGCCTGTGATAGGGTAGGATAGAGCTTGGTGGGGAAAACTAAACTGAATGCTGGGAGAAAGAAGGTAGAGTTAGCGAGATGCCATGTAGACGCCAGAGAAAAAAGACACAAGCTGCCTACTGGAACCTTGCTGGTAGGCCACAATCCTCTTGGTAAAATATAAAATAATAGAAATGGGTTAATTTAATATGTATAAGTTTGCTAGGAATATGCTATAGAGATTGGCCAAGCAGTGATTTAATTAATACAGCTTCTGTATGGTTATTACAGGAGTCTAGGCACCCAAGGAATGAACAAGCAGTCTCCTTCTAGATGTCTCTTTTGGCACTATATGGCATCTCTCTGACACTTCCTAATCTCAATATGCATCCCTTTCAATCTGGCTATATTCTGCCCTGTCATAGGACAAAGCAGCCTTTATTAACCAATGGTAATAAAACATATTAACAGCATGTTGCCTCATCAGGTCACCACAGTTCCAATCTCTGTATCTACATAGTAGGAGAGAACCAACTTCTGAAATTGTTATCTGATCTCCATGACTGCAATGTGTCATGAATATATATCTCCTCACATGTATGCTCAAAATAGAAAAAAAAAACCTAAATGATATATTTTTTTTAAAATCTATAAGTGCACAAAAAGTAGAAAAAATTACATAAAGTAGAGCTCAGCAGAATTAAAGTTTGTTCAATTAAAAAAGTAAAATCATGGTTATAAGGTAGTTCATTGGCATTGAGTTAGGTAATGGCTATGACCACAAGCCTAACAACCTGAGTTCTGTCTCAGGGAACTACAAGGTAGAAGAAGAAAAAGGAATCCCAAGGGTTGTCCTTGATCCTACATCCACAGGATGGAATACAAATAGAAAGGGGAGGGAAAAATGTAGGGGAGATATATGTGTGTATATAAACACATATTTAAAAATAAAACATAAAATCAAAATAGATATGTGTTATACCAACTTGAAACAAACTAGTCAGAGTCATATGAAGAGGAAGAATCAAGGAAACACTTCCATAAGATTTGCTCTGGCAACTGTTTAGTGCATTGCCCTCATTAGTGATTGATGTGTGAAGACCCAGGAATTGTGGGCTGTGCCAATCCTAGTCTGGTAGTCCTGGATGTTATAAAAAAGCAGTCTAAGTAGGCATAGAGGGAGCCAGCCAGTAGTCAGCACTCCTTTATTACCTCTGCATCAGTTCTGTTTCCAGGTCCTGCTTTGAGTTCCTGTCACAACTTTTTTGGTGACTGAGAGTGACCTGAGAATTGTAAGTTGTAGTAAACACATGCCTCCACAAATTACCTTTGGCCATGATGTGTTAATTTAGTAATATAAACTCTAAGGCAGATATTCAATTTTCCAAGAGGACTCTAAAAAATAAGTTTAAATACTTTGGAGTTGAAAATAAGGGTAAGGTCATGGATTTATAATTATGTAGTGGAGGGGAGAGAAAGGAGATGGGGATTGATAGTGGTGCATAAGGGCAGGGTGTGGAAAGGACAGGTGAGGAGAACTAGGTAGGGATGCCTGGGGAATGGGAGGAAGCAAAGGGTTGGATTCCAAGGTAACATTTTTATTTAGGAGGAACTATTCCACATACAAATAAATCCAATCATGTCATTTTATAAAAACAAGAAATTATAATTAAAAATTAAATGCATCTAACAACATAGCCCTAAAACATAATGAAAAACACATAATTAATTTGCAAGTTGTTGAAAGCAGGATTTTAAAACTAACTTTTGATAATGGAAACAACAGGCAGAAACACTATATACAGAAGGCTTTAACAACAGTATAAAAAAACACAGCCTTGAGTAATCCCAACATAATAATGGTTCAATCACATATTTTTTTCTAAAATATATATTATGTTATGCAATAAAAATCTCTCAAATTTTAAAATTATGGGCGACATCAAAATGATTTTCTCACTGTAATAAAATTACCATAAATCTCAAAATAATTCATATAAAGGATGTACACGCATGTGACAGTAAAACATTTGATTAAATGTAAAATTAATTAAAAATATGAACATAAAACAAAGCAGGAAAATCAGGATAAAGAAATCAGAGTAAACAGTATGTAGGGTAACACAGGTTTTGAAAGGAATGAAATTAAAGTCAGCAGAATGAGGTAATATGTAAGGTAAATATGTGATACAGAAATACTAAAAATAAAACAGAAAAAATTGTCTACAAATAGGATAATTGATAATATTTTGATCCATGTGAAAAGATATTTGAACCAATCTCAAATTTGTAACATTGAAGTAAAACTTAGTATAATAATCATCAGTCTCACCCCTAAATCTATAACAGAAAATCTTCTGTATTCTCTCTCCTCTCTCGAAACATGTCACCAATGGATGGCAAACATATTCTGCAACCTTCTTTTCTCCTATAAATACCAGTGTTATGGTTTTAGTCTCTGGTCCCTTTAAGAGACAAGCCACACCCACTCCCAGTGACCCCTGACCTCTCCTTGCCATCTTGGATCTCTCTCAGTCCCCCTCCTGGCATGCACACATGGTTTCCCTGCTTTCCCGTCCCTTCCTCTTCTCTCTTCTTCTCTCTTCTTTCTCTCTCTGCCCCCCTTTTCCCTTTCCCCTCCATATCCCCCTGAATAAATATTCAACATGTTGTGTCTATCCATGTCTCTGTCTCCTGTCTGCCCACCCCTACCACAAGCTGCTCCAGGGTTCAGCACCAAGGACCCACCAGCATTTCCCGCTGCTGGCTCCTAGGGGAACTGCCCTGGGATCTTGGGCGGGCTGCTCTGGGACCGCCTGGGGATTTTGCAGCATTCATAAAAACCAGTATCCCATTTTCCCACACCACAAGGTATTCCCTAGGAACATGAACATGAACTGAGCAAACCGTGGGGATAAGTTGTGGGAGACTTACTGCTCCCTGGATCAGTTTGCCTACCCTGTTGCACTTGGCTTCTCCTGCTGTTCTGATCTGTCAAACACTAACTGCAAAGAGTTAGTGTTCCATTGTTCCCATGTTCTGAACATTCTGACTTATCGGCATAATGTAGTTAGGGACTTTTTGCCTTACCACTAGACCATAGTTAGGTTGCCTAGTAAGTTGTTGAGTTACCCATATACACAAGAACTTGTTGCCTAGTATGTTGTTTAGTTATTTATATACACAAGAACTTCCTCATTTCCAGGTATTTACCTGGATTATTCCCTTTAGTAAACAAGACTTGATCAGAATCCTATCTTGTCTCCGTCTCTTGTGTCTCTTGTCCCATCCCATTCTCACTCCCCCTGTAGAGTCACCATTGGCTTACCCATGGGCCAGCACAAAATGGCACCCAACATGGGGCTCAAGCATGGAAGATTCAGTAAAGAAGCTATTCAGAGAGGAACACATAAAAAGTGAAATACAGTTAAGAGGAAGAGAAACATAGGAGCCAGCTGTGTTTTCTGAACCTCAGTAAGAAGAACAGTGATCATAGGATAAGCAATTAGTTAGCATGAAATGAGGCATGCATTCAAGGCACAAGGGGTAAATGTTAAAATTAAAAGGGAACAATGTTTGAGTATATTAAAGAAGTTTTATAGATGAGACAAGATTATAGAGAGTCAGAGAGCCTCTTAAAGATTATTATCAAGCATTTGGACCAAGAAAGGTCCCTGTAACTGCCCTTTCTTTTTTTCCCTAGAATTTAATTAAATTTTTGTTTTAGAGGCATTAAGATTTTGTACTTGCCAATGTTATTCAGATAAGAGAGAAAATATTACTAAAAGATATGTTAGACAAAAGGGAGTCTAAACATTTGCAATGGCAAATATGGGTTTTTAAAATTTGTGTTGAGAAGGCTCAAGTTAATGCAGCCAGCAGCAATCATGTGCTAAAGTAAATTATTTTTTTCCTATGTTAACAGGTAAGTGGAGCTTGTGATGGCCCTAATCAGTAGTTTAATAACCCAGTTGAAATGCATGAATAACTGTGAGAGAAATAGGCATGGAAGCATGGGATCATCTTTGTCCCATGGAAGAGAACAATAGTTCTTAGATTAAAGTTATCCAGAAATCTAATGAGCCTTATATTGAATTCCTAGCTAGACTAAAACAAACAATAGAAAGAACAGTAATTGGAGAAAAAGCAAAGAAACAACTTCTTAAAATGCCAACATTATTAAAATGCCAATGAGGATTGTAATGAGTTATGCTATTGGTTTAAGAAACAGGATATACCAATAGTTATAGGAAGGTTTTTGATGGAGGAAGGTCATTGGCTAATAAAGAAACTGGCTTGGCCCATTTTATTGGTTAGAACATAGGTGGGCGGAGTTAACAGATTAGGATGCTGGGCAGAAGAGGAAGTGAGGACAGACTCTGCTCTGCTCCCGGAGAGACTTGACAGCTCTGCTCTCTGGAGCAGAGAGGCCAGGCTCTGCTCTCCCAGGCAGCTCTGACCCAGGATGGAGGAAGGCTAGAATCTTCCAAGTGGGCACACCTTGGGGTGCTTACACACATTACTAGAAATGGGCTAGTCCAGGTGCGAGAGTTAGCCGAGAAGAGGATAGATAGAAATGGGCCAAACGGTCTATAAATAAATACAGTTTTTGTGTTGTTATTTCGGGCATAAGCTAGCCAAGTGGCCCGGGTGCTGGGGACGCAGCCCTGCCGCTCTTATTTCAACAGATGGCTACCCAACATGAGACTAACTGAATCCACAAAAAGCCTGAGAAAGCTTGGGAAAGAATGGAATGAAGCATGTTTTCTTGGTAGCAGAAATTTCTTGGGTCTGCTCTGCTTTGCTAGAGGCAAGCAAGCGCTCTCATCTAAGAGAGGCTTCCTGACTCAGCTTAAGCTGCAAAACCCTGCAGCTCATTAAGAGGTCCTGCCACAAAACACTTAAACGGTGTTGGTGAAAAGCTGAACGCATGCTTTTCGGTTTTCAGCCGTAGCAGGAAAAAAGTTGTGCTGTTTTAAAAATGCCGGCTTTCTGGGCCGTCCTGCCAGGGCAAACTCTGACTGAGGCAGGAGGGCCAACTACCGAGAGAGGACTTGACTGTTGTCTGTTGTAGCTCGCTGGCTGGCAGGGAACTTGAAACGCCATAGAATTGTGGCAGTAAACATGGCTACAACCGGTACCTCAGCCATGAGGCTGGAAAGCTAAGGAATGGACTGGATCTAGCTGGCAAAGCCACGGCTTTAATCCTACCCATATTGTTCAGTAAATTAAAGACTCATGTGGTCAGAAAAAGAGAGATATACAGTAAAGAGAGATTCAAAGATAAAGAAAATCTTTAAATGATTTACAGTGTGTTAAAAAATATGCAAGCTAAAAGTTAAAAGTTCTTAAAAGTAAAAAAAAAAGGAAAAAAGAGAGAGTTGGGTGGTAGTACACACCTTTAATCCCAACACTTGGGAGGCAGAGTGAGATTGACCTCTGTGACTTCAAGGTGTGGTAGAACACGCCTTTAATCCCAGTGCCCAGAAGGCAGAGACAAACAGATCTCTGTGAGTTCAAGGTGTAGTAGCAAACACCTTTAATTCCAATGCCTGGGAGGCAGACACAGGCGGATCTCTGAGAGTTCTAGGAGAGCCTGGTCTACAGAGTTATTCCAGGTCAAAGAGATACAGAGAATATAAAATAAAAGTAAAAATAAATGAAATAGACTTAAAATAAAGCGTACAAAGATGGAAAATACACAGAGAATCTTGATACTGTATGCTATTATTCTCTCTTTGAATTGTTTGAATGCTGAGGAAGGAGCAACAGATGCTAAAAGATATTTGTTTATAAATGCTGCTGAACTAATCCAACGTAGAGGTTTTGATGCCTTGACTTTGAAATTTGGATCTAAGGACATGATGCTTTCGAAAGGAGTTTCCTATTTTGTTTTCACAGAGGATGAGACCCTGTTTATTTCTTCTATTCTAATATGGTATGATGGACCACGTCCTCCTGAAGGGTTGCTGTAAACATCTTAAGAAAATTGCTTCGCTCAACTGCCAACTGAGATGAAACTAGCACACAGGTTATACCATGAAAGACCTAATTAATGATGCCCCATTCAGCAGGAAGCAGTTTGGAGAGAAAAAACTGCGCCCATGTTCCCAAATATGGTTTATAAATGTTCTTTTATATTTAAAGGGGGGTATGATATAGATATGAATAATTTGCATTAGTATAGATTTTGCTTTATTGATAGAGATATAAGGTCAGTTTTGTTATATGTATCTGTATTTCTGATCATGATTAAGGTATGTGATTGTGTAGTTCACTTAAAATGTAATGTATATAGATTGTTAATGGATAATCATTAATAATAGTCAAGTTTGTAGTCATGTTAGTTAGATTTTCTAGATATATAGAGATATATTTCAGTTAGATAGGCATTCTTCATATCTTTCAAAGACTGCAGAATATGGCATTTAAAATATTTTAATAACTTAGGACTTTTCATAACAATGAGACACTCTGCTCCTGGCATCACCAATTTACTTCAAGAGGAAGATGGGCATCGAAGAGGATCCTTATGGAGTTTGATAGCCATTTGGACAAGAAACTGCTCTTGCCTGGACTATTGCATAAACTGGACACAGAGAACCCACACAGAGAGGACTACTGAACTTGCCTAAAGGTGAGATGATCTTTCGGGGTTCCTGATACATGAAAGAGTCTGCAAGACATTCTTCAGGATAAGCAGATAGTGACTGCTTTTGAAATTTCCTGCTTTGTGGAAATGTCTGCTGGAAACTATGGGCCTGTAGGCTGAAGATGGATGCCCCAACGGTACAGAGGAACTTTGGCTTACTGTCCAGGCAGCGAGATGTCTCTGTCATTTCTAGAGCTTTGCATTTCTTGTTTGCTTAGGTAATATTGTATTTTTCTGGAATCTTTGAAGGAGTTGAAGAATAGATAGTTATAGTTATAGATTTCCTTAGTTATGATATTGATTATTGTAATTCTTATTTGATAACTGTTTTGTTATATGTAATTTTGCTATGTTAAGTTAAAGCCTTCTTTTTTTGTTTAAACAGAAAAAGGGGAAATGATGGAGGAAGGTCAATGGCTAATAAAGAAACTGGCTTGGCCCATTTTATTGGTTAGAACATAGGTTGGCGGAGTTAACAGATTAGGATGCTGGGCAGAAGAGGAAGTGAGGACAGACTCTGCTCTGCTCCCGGAGAGACTTGACAGCTCTGCTCTCTGGAGCAGAGACGCCAGGCTCTGCTCTCCCAGGCAGCTCTGACCCAGGATGGAGGAAGGCTAGAATCTTCCAAGTAAGCGCACCTTGGGGTGCTTACACACATTACTAGAAATGGGCTAGCCAGGTGCGAGAGTTAGCCGAGAAGAGGATAGATAGAAATGGGCCAAACGGTCTATAAATGAATACAGTTTGTGTGTTGTTATTTCGGGCATAAGCTAGCCAAGCGGCCCGGGTGCTGGGGACGCAGCCCCGCCGCTCTTATTTCAACAGGTATTTACAGATATTTTATCTAATAGTAGAAAACTGCAATTAATTGCTAAAACTATGGTCACCACTTATTATAATCTGCAAAAGGGAAATAAAAATTTAAAAGATTTAATTGCTTTAGATATGGACAAATCGGTTTCTTACCAAAGAAACTGAGGCAAAAGTAAAAATAGTTGAAGAGCATATTCAAAGTTTCTTTTTGAATAGAATATGATCTATGATCACATACCATTTTGTCTGGAGATCTGACATTTGGAAATTTGGAAATGTTCAAGGGGAACATTGGTAGTGTTTTCTTTTGTTCAAGAGTAACGTCGACATTTACCAATGCTAATCATCTATGTGTTCAATATAAAATTCCATTTTGACAAGCTAATCATACTAAAGCCCAAGAGCAAATTAAAAATTAAAAAGGAAGGTTTTGATATGAAATTAATGTGAGATTTTTTGAAGAAGTAGGGCAACTTTACATTAATTCATATTAAATTTCTTAAATCTGCCCCAAGGGGATATCATAACTAGAGCAGAGAAATATTTTGCTAATACTCCAAATGTTTAATTAGCTGAAAAATTGCCATAGATGCTGAATGGCAGCATGCATTGCTAATGGAGAAATAGAAAAGGTATGGTCTTGTTTTTCTGTAGGATGAATACATTTATGGCTCTCAAAGAAGACATTCCAATATTGGCCATTGAACAATTATATTCTGGTGTAGGAGGATCTTCTGTCTATGTGTTACTTTCATTGGTCAAATAAAGAAACTGCCTAGGCCTTTTGATAGGGCAAAACTTAGATAGACAGGGAAAAGAGAAGTGGATGCTGGGAGGAAGAAGGCAGTGTGGCAGATGCCATGCTTCTCCTCTCTGAGATGGACACTGGTTAGATTCAGACCTGTAAGCCAAGGTCAAGTGGCAACACACACTAATGGAGATGGGTTAAACAAATATGTAAGAATTAGCCAAGAAGAGGCTAGAGCTAATGGACCAGGCAGAAATTTAATTAATACATATTTCTATATGATTATTTTGGGCATAAGCTAGCCAGGTGGCCAGGAGCCAGGTGGCCTACTCCTTTCACTACAGAGTAATTGCACAATGTGGTAAACTGCCCAACGTGGTAAACTGACTCCATGTAAAACCTGAGAGTACTTGAAAAGGAATTTTATTTTTAATCATAACATGAGTTACCCAGATAATTGCCTTTAAACTTGGTGCAATGGGCTGGTTAGGCAAAGATGGATAATGAGAGAATGTATACCTATATTAAGCATGCCACCTAAGAAAGGAATAGGACCAAAAGCAGTTCTGTCTTCCTATGACAGGTAAGGAAAGGACTACAGGTGCTCCTCTCGACCTAAGACAGGCATAGCCCCCTCAAGTGACTTTCAGAATTTTAAAAATTAATAAAAATAAAAAGTGGGACCTGTGGGAGACTTACTGCTCCCTGGATGAGTTTTGCTCACCCTGTTGGGCTTGGTTTCTCTTGCTGTTCTGATCTATTAAATATTAACTCTGTTCCATTGTTCCCATGTTCTGAACATTCTGACTTTTTGTCATGATGTAGTTAGGGACATTTTTGCCTGACCAGTAGACCATTGTTAGGTTTCCTAGTAAGTTGTTTAGTTACCCATATACACAAGAAGAACTTGTTGCCTAGTATGTTGTTTAGTTACACATATATGCAAGAAAACTTCCTGGTTTCCCTTACCCTATATTTACCTGGATTATTCCCTTGAGTAAATGAGAGTTGATCAGAATCCTGTCTTGTCTCCATTCTTGTTTCTCTTGTTCCATCCCATCTCTGTTGACTTACCCAAGGGCCCAGGCAATAGGTAAACTAAATGAGACCTTCACTACTCCTTTTCTCCTCCAAACCTAAATCTCCAGTCTCACCCTTATCTCTGCAACATAGCCATAAAATTGATCAAGACATGAAATTGGAAATAGAATCTGTAGTGTCATTTCAATTGTGTATTATAAATAAATACTGCCTGAAGAACTTAGAGTAAAACAGTCCCACTGGTCAGTCTTATAGACCACATTATGGTAAAATATGCCTTTAATCCCAGTAGTCACAATGACAGGCACCGTTAATCCCAGTGGACACAGTAGTTGCTGTAGAAATTGGCTGGTGAATGCCTTGAATCCCAATCATGCATGCCTTTCATTCCAGACCTAGAAAGGAATATAAGATAGGGAAATACAGCTCTCAAATAGAAATCAAAAATATGGTTTGTCTTTCTGATGCATCCAAGACACAAACCTCAACATCAAGGATAGACATTATTACTTTATGTTAAGGGCTTGGTTGAAAGAAGATATTCTAAGCAAATGGGACTAGGAAGCAACTGGTATAGAAACTTTTATATTTAACCAAATAGACTTCAAACCAAAATTTATCAAATGAGATTGGGCTAAAACTACCTATTCCTTAAAGAAAAAAAAATCCATCAATGTGACTTTTCAACTCTCAACATCTATGCCCCAAACACAACATGACATAAGTTTGTAAAACAAATACCATTAAAAAAGCTTAAATCACATCTTGACCTGTACACAATAATAGTTGGAGAGTTAAATAGCCGGTACTCATCAATGGAATTCTTATAAAGACAAAAAATAAACAGAAGCAGAGAAACCTTAAAACTATCAGAATTTTAAACCACATGGATCTAACAGATATTTGCAAAACATTTTATTCAAACCCAAAAGAATATACCTCCTGTATCCCTCATGGAACCTTCTTTAAAATTGCCCAATTAGTCACCCACAAGACAAACCTTAACAGCACGACAAAATTGAAATTGCTGCATGAACCCATCAGACAAAAATGAAATAAAGCTGGATATCAATAACAAGAAACAGTTTGCAAATTCATTGAAACTCAAGGACGCTTAAAAAATAGGTCAGGATATAAATAAAGCAAAAAAATTAAAGCATTTCTAGATTTTAGTGAAAATAAATACATAGAATAACCCAATATAAGGGTCACATTGAAAGTGTTTCTACGAAACAAATTCTGAGCAGTAAGTGTCTCCATTTTAAAAAAATGAGAACAGAGGAGATTGTTAACTAGCTATCTATCAACACACCTGAAAGCTCTAGAAAAATAGAAGTATCACACCCAAGGAGCAGATGGCAAGAAATAATCAAATTCAGAGCTAAAATAAAACAAAAATAGAAAGAAATCAATACAAAGAATCAAGGAAACAAAATGTTGATTCTTTGAAAACAGCATTAAATTCATAAGCTCTTATCAAAATTAACTAAAATGCAGGGAATTAATGTACAAATTAACAAAATTAACAAAATCAGAAATGGAAGAGGCGATATAAAAAATGACACAGAAGAAATCCAGAGAATCAAAATAGCATGCCACAAAAGCCTCTAGTATTTTCAAAAACTTGGAAAATATAAAAGAAATGGATAATTTTCCTTATAACTCTCATGTACTACAGTTAAATCAAGATCAAATAATTAATTTAATAACCTATGAGCATAAAAATAAAAGCAGTCATTAGAAATCATCTCAAGGCCATATAGTGTTACCACAGAATTCTACCAGACATTAAAAACAAGAGTATGGTTTTTCAAATGTATTTAGGCCCCGATACGCCCATTGTAAGTGACACTAATAGGAGGTTTTTTTTTGGGGGGGGGCAAGTTTAGAGAACTCCATGTTCAAAATATGTTTAGTGTTTCAGTTTACTTTTTGTTGTCTGTGAATCAAGATTTACAATGCTTAACTCCTTCTCCAGTATCATGTTTAACAAACAGTTAATTAAGAACTTCTTGAATTTTCTTTTTACACAAAAGAAGCAGTTTAAACACTACCAAATTTATTCTATGAGATCAATGTTATCCTAATATTGAAACCACAAAAAGACCCAACAAACAAATAATATTGATGTGAGAGGTCCTTCTGTTGCTTTTATTGGTTAGTGAATAAAGACACTGCATTGGCCTGTTGATAAGACAGAACTTAGGTAGGTGGGGTGGGGGGAACTAAACTGAATGCTGGAACTAAGGGCAGAGACAGAAGGAGACACCATGGAGCTGCTGGAATTAGAAGTGCTGAAACTTACTGGTAGGCCATGACCTTGTGTTGATGCACAGATTACTAGATATTGGTTAAATTAAGATGTAAGAGTTAGCAAAAAAGAAGTTAGAGCTAATGGGCCAAGCACTATTTTTAGTAATATAGTTTCTGTGTAATTATTTCAAGTCTAAGCTAGCCAGTCAACTGGGGACAAATAAGTGACCCTTCACCAACAAATTGGTGTGCCAACATCGTTAACTAAATGCATGTAAAACCTGAGAGAACTTGAAAAGGAACTCTTGACACACACACACACACACACACACACACACACACACACACACGCACAAATAAAATAAAATAATATAAAATAAAATAAAAACAATGTTTAGCCACATTTTTTCTTCTGGCAGCTGGTTGCAGCTCCTTTAAGAGAGATTTTCCTCATTCAGCCATAGCAGGAAAAAAAGCTAATTTGAAATGCCAGTTTTTTGAGCCGTCCTGCCAGTGCAACCTCTGGCTCTTTCAGACAAGAGGTTCAGCTACAGAGCATTTGAGTGGGGTTTATGAGAAGACTGGTAGGCCTTGCTTACAATGGTGACAGGGATGGGCTGTGTGCAATGGGGTGGTGTGCATGGCTCTCAGAGGCATAAGCAGCTCCACCATGCTGGACTGAGCAGGCAAGCAGGAAGTACCATTATGCCATAGTATTGGTGCAGTTTAAGTTTCAGATTGGGCAGGCAAGCAGTGAGTATTGTATTTCACCCAGCAAATGGTACAGCTTAAGTTTTAAGATGCACTTAGCACTTCAAAATCACTCTTGGACAGTAAATAATTACAGATAAGCAATAAAGACAAATCCAGATGAGTCACCATGTTGGATAAATGTATGTAGGCTTGAAACAGGGAAGAAAAAGAGTATAGAGTTGGAAAAGAAGTAAATTGTTTTTAAAAAGTAAAGTCTTTAAAAAGACAGAGTATAGACAATCATAGATTAAAGGAATAAAGATAATAAAATAAATATTAAAAAGTAATAGGGTAAAAACAAGCCCTGTAAATATGAAATATACACAAAAAGTCTGGATTATATATATTATTGTGTTATCTTTAACTTTTTGACTGTGAATGAGCTAAATACAATGAGACATTTTATTGTATGGGCTGCTAAGATAAACCAGAATGTATATTATAAAGATAACATGACTTCCAAATTTGGGTCTAAGGATATGTTGTTTTGGAAAAGAGGTTATTCTCTTATTTCCACAGAGGACAAGAACCTATGGATTCATTCCAAGCTAATATGGTTTGATAGAGCATGACCTCCTGAAAGGTTGGCATGAACACCCTCAAAAAATTACTTCACCCAACTGCTGACTGAGATGAACCTAGCATACAGGATATACCATGAAGACATGACTAACAGTACTTCCAAAGAGCAAGAAGCAGTATGGACAGAACTATGTCCATATTTCCAAATATCTTTATAATTGTTTGTTTACATTTAAAGGGGGATATGCTATAGAGATGAATAATTTGCTCTGGTATAGATCTTGGTTTATTGATACAAATTTAAGGTAAATTTTGTTATTCTGTATATTTATATTTCTGCCCTTGAATAATGTATTGCATTTATGTAGTTCATTTAAAAATGGAATGTATATTTAAGAAATATGGGTTTAATAGATAGTCATCTATAATAGTCAACTTTTTTAGTCTTGTTAGTTAGCTTTTCTAGATATATAGAGATATGTTTTAGTTATCTACATATTCTTCAGATCTTTCAGAGACCTTTGGAATATGGCATTTAAAATGTTTTTAAAATGTAGGACTTTTCATGACAGTGAGACACATCTGCTCCTGGCAGCACCAATCTTCTTTAAGAGGAAGATGGGCTTCAAAGAGGCTCCTTATGGAGTTTGTTAGATGAATTTGACATGCAGGATCCACAGAGAAATGACTGCTGAATTTGCCTAAATGTGAGATGATCCTTTAGAGTTCCTGCTTCATGAAAGAGTCTACAGGACATTTTTCAGGATACAGAAGAAAGTGCCTGGCAAACTGCCAATATAGGCAGACCTGTGTTTGAAATTTCCTGCTTCATGGAAATGTCTGCTGGATACTATGGGGCAGTAGGGTGAAGATTTGATGCCCCAACTGTACAGAAAATCTTTGGAAGACTGTACAGGCAGCAAGAAGTCTCTGTCAATTCTAGAGTTTTGGAAGTTGATTACAATGTACTTCTTGTTTACTTAGGTAATATCATATCCTTTTGGAGTCTTTGATACTGTTAAAATTCATATGTATAGTTATAGTTTCCTTAGTTATGATAAAAGATAAAGTATATATAAATATTGTAATTGTAATTCTTGTTTGATATCTGTTTTGTTATATGTAATTTTACTATGTTAAAGTTAAAACCTCCCTATTTATTTAAACACAAAAGGGAAAATGATATGGAAGGTCATTCTGTGTTGCTTTTGTTGGTCAATGAATAAAAAAATTGCCTTGGCCTGTTGATATGGCAGGACATAGGTAGCTGAGGAAAGCTAAACTGAATGCCTGGAGGAAGAAGGGCAGAGTGAGAAGAAGACGGCATGGAGCTGTCACTAGAGATAGACATGATGAGATTTTGCTGGTAGGCTACGACCTTGTATTGATCAGAGATTATTAGAAATGGCTTAAATTAAAATGTAAGAGTTACCCAATAAGAAGTTAGAGGTATTGGGCCAAGCAGTGTTTTAATTAATATAGTTTCTGTGTGATTATTTTGGGTCTAAGATAGCTGGGCAGCTGGGAACCAATCAGAATTTCCCAACAGAATATTACAGAAAAAATTGTCTTATTAACATTGGTGAAAAAATATACAGTAAAATCCCTGCAAAATGAGTCCAAAAAGACATCAAAAATATTATCCACCAAGATCCTGTAGGCTTCATTGCAGAGATGTAGTGAAGGATCAATACATGAAAATCAATGAATGCAATCAACCATCTAAACAAACTGAAAGAAAAAGAAAGCGTGGGTTGGCAGGATTAAGATTAAAAATGGTCATCTCATCAAAAGTAAAAATGGCCATCATACCAAAAGAAATTTACAGATCCAATGTAATTTTTATCAAAGTTCAACACAACTTTTTACAGATATTGAAATTATAATTTTTCAAATGTAAACACAAAACCACTTGAGATAGCTAGTAGAATCTTAAATAGGAAAGCAACTACATGGGGTCTTACTCTTCCTGATTTCAATTTGTACAACAGAGCTATAGTACTAAAAACCATATATTTTTCACAAAAACAAATGCATTGATCAACGGGATCAAATTGAAAACCCAGAAATAAGCACACAACTTTAGACCTGATTTTTGGTAAAGAATCCAGAAATACACACACACAGGAAAATAAAAGACAATTTCAACAATTGTACTTTTCAAACTGAGTGGCTAAATGTAGAAGAATACAAATGGATTCATACTATAATACTACACAAAACTTACAAATAGATCAGTCTTTAAAATAAAAACAGACACAAACAACCTAGAATAGAAAGTGGGGGAAAGCTTTGAGTGAATTGGCATAGGAGGGAACTTGCTGAACAGAACAAGGATAGCATAAGAACTAAGATCAATAACTAATAAATGGAACCTCATGAAACTAGAAAGCTTCTGTGAGGCAAAGGATGCTGTCAAAAGCATCAGCCTACAAGTAGGAAAAGTTTTCCCCCCATCTCTACATCTGTTATAGGACTAATATCCCAAATATATAATGAACTTAACAAACTAGACAGATAAACAATGCATTTAAAGTGTGATATAGACCCACCTGTGACCAGGTGGAGCATGTTCAGTGACTGGTTCAGTTGAACTATGGCTTCAGGATATATGTGACTCTGAGCAATAGCAGGATACCTGAAAGGTGAAGCTCCAGTGATGATCTTATGCTGAAGGCCAAGGACTTGAACCAGACTGACTCATTGAATGAACATTTATGGGTGGGGCTATATGCACAAAAAGATATACCAAGTGATACTTGACAGTTCCCCATGTTAATGGAATGAATCAAGAGGTGCTGGAGAGCAGAGAATGACAAAGAAGTGAGGTGGTTTTCTGTTGGTTCTTTTGTCTTCGGGAGATGTGACAAGGGTGAGGGGCAGATATAGAAGAGACAGAAGGTGAGCTGGATTTGGGTGCATGGTGTATGTAATTCCTAAAGAATTACATTATCAAATATTGGGTACAGATCTAAACAGAATTCACAATAAAAGCAAATTTTTAAGTATCTACCTTAAAATCCAGCTATATCACTCTTGAGAATATACCCAAGGACACTTTATTTTACTATAAGGATGCTTGATTTTCAATGTTCCTTGCTGTTGGATACATAATAGCCAGAAACTACAAACAACTTAGATGTCCCTCAGTTGAAGAACAAAAAGGGAAATGTGTTATATTTACACAATGGAGTATTACTTAGCTGTTAAAAAAAAGACATCATAAAATTTGCAGAAAAATAGATGTAACTAGAAAAAAAAATATCTTGTGTGAGGTCACCGTGACCCAGAGTGATAATTATGGCAGTATTCTCTTATAGCTGGATATTAGCCATTAAATAAATAACACACAGACCCAGAGAAGTTGGATGTAGAGAAAGGAACTGGGAGGAGGAAATAAAAATCTCCCTTTGAGGGGGAAATTGAGTAGATTTTATGGTGAATAGGGGATTGGGTATGGGAATGAAAGTTCAGATAAGAAGCAGGGGGGGACAGGGATGATGCTGAGGGAGAAAATTTCAGGAAAAAGAGATGGAACTGAGGGATGATATAGAAATTCATAGTGTAGTGGAATTTTCCTAAAAATATCTGAAGGTAATCCTAATGAGATCTCTAATAATGGGGGACCTGAAGTTCCAACTGTCCAACTCTTGCCATCAAATGAGGCTCCCAGTAGAGGGACTAGGTTGAATTCAATTGAATTGTTTGCCAAGGAGGTTCCATAGAGAACCCCAAATAGCCTAGACTCTTGCTAAAACAATGGGTTTCTCTTTGTAAACAGATAGTGGTGCCGTATTACTGAGGACAGCATCCATACAACTCACCACACATGTAGAAGTCAAGCTTGTGTCTACATGGACCCTTTGCCCCTACATTCTAATGTCTTTACTGTGGGAAGGTAACTTGCAAGCTACCAAAAGAGAAACTTAAGCCAGCCAAAATACCTTTGATCTACAATCTGTCCTGCATGTAAAGTATACTAGAGCAATGGTTGCACAGACTTGTGGGGGTAGTCAACCAATGTTTGCTTTGACTGAAGACACCTCCACGAGATAGAACTCTTATCTGATGCTGCATGGATAAACAAGAACCAGATTGTAGACTGTCCAGAGACCCAAGTAAAAATCAAACACTATAGGCCTAAAAACAAAACAAAAAATGCAGCAATAAAGCAGCTTCTAATGATATTCTGCTATACTCATTTATCAATTCCTTATTTAGTCTTCATCAAAGAAACTTCCTCCTGCATTAGCTTCCTCATAGCATAATATCTGGCTGAGGGTCCCTACAGTGAGTGTCCTTGGAAAATATAGCTATAAATGTGATATCTCCATCAAATTCCTCTCCTCAAAACTCAGAAAATCTTGGAAAAGTGGAAGCAGAAAGAGTGTAAGATCCAGAGGGAATGGAAGACACCAGGAGAGCAACAAAACTCAAAGAGACTGAAGTGGCAATCTCAGAGCCTAAACAGGTCTGTACTAGGTCGTCTGTAAATATAACTTTCAATTTAATACTTTTATAGAACTGCTAATTAAATTATATTATTTCCAGGAAATTAAGCAAAATAACAGAAAAAAATTACCTTCATTGGGAATAAGAAAATACTTATTTGTATATGACATACTAATAAGAATTAAGAAATCCTAAGAGCTACACAGTACTATGTGAAAAGTAGACCATTTTTTTGAAGCAGAAATCTGATTAATGTTCTCCAAGGGCAGAAAAAGAGGGAAGGATCGACTGCTTTCCAAAATGGTTGGAGAGCATCTTGGGTAGAAATGAAAATGGAACTTGAGAATATTGGAGTTTACACAATTCTTTGAATAGACTTACACCCCATGTTTTACCATGCCAAAATCTTGCATCTATCATCAAATTATACCTTTAACACCTGCTATTAAAATGAAAATGAAGGTGATGTAAGAACAGATGTTATTTAGAGGTGCCTTCCTTTGCTCCATATCTGTGCATTGCTTAGACTAGAAATACAAGGTAATTCTGGTTATAAAACCTTGAGTCATTATTACTAAGTCACTTATGGAACTAAATTTAGTTTACTTTCATATTATTTTTACATTTTATCAGAAAATTCTACCCATTACCTCTCTACAACTTATCCACTCTGTGTAATGTAAATGGCATGAAGGAATTATTTGAGGCATAGAGTAAAAGTAAAGAAATTTGCCTCTGTCTTGTTTTTATCAAGTACTTGTAAAGATATTTACTGCTTGTGATCTTTGTAAGGTTTCAGAATTTGGGGTACTAGAGATGACTGCCTAATAGAAACATTCATATATTTTCAAAGTGTTTTTCTCTATTCTTGTGTACAGTGTGAAGAATTTTGTAGCATAAAAATGTAGAGACATAAAACAGAATTTTTTATTAATTTTGAAACTTTTAAATATAAATGAATAAAATTTACATATATTTATGTACTTATGCACATAGATATATCTATATACAATATAATTAAATAAATCATGAAATGTCATTCATCCAATGTACTACTCAAATTTGTCCCTAGTTCTCTGTTGAGTAATTATTCAGGATAGAGGCCATAGTCTTCAAATTATTCATTGCTCAGTCATCAGTCAACTTTATTTCCTCTTAAGGTTCATTGGAATTAATGATGAATTTCATTTAGCACAACAATAGAATGCTAATTATCTGTAAATTTACAATTTGTTCTCCAGTGAATTTGCACTCCTCTGTTAACTAGACAGTCTTCCTTTTCTATTTCCCTTGATACAAAGGCCAAAAGGAAAAGTCATGGTAGGGTTATTTTAATGAGTTACTAAATAAGTGAATTTTCTGATAGTTCAGTCTCTTCATTAGATTTCAGCACACTTTAAAAAGAGTCTTTAAATATGTGTGCCTCTTCTCAATTACCTATCTTACTGGAGAGGTGCAACAATGTGTATAATTTAAATGGATGTGTGTAGAAATATATCAACTTAGAGGCACAGATGTCTTATGCTTTTTGAATAAGTAAAATTCACATCAAGCAATTACTGTCACGTGACTCTAACAAGTTTCTCCCACATTCTTTGTTACACTCAAATGCAAATTTTTATTATCATTCAGTTTTAAAAAAAAAGGTTGTTAAGACAAATAAAAAGTAAAAGAAAATTGCCATTTGCTTTTTTTTTGTCTAGATGAGTCATATATTTACTTGAATAGAATGAGAATTACAGTAATGATGCCCTATAAAAGTTTGTTGACTACATTTGCTACATGGATTATAATGACTAAAAATGACAAGTACATTTAGGTACCAGTACTGGCATGATATTGAAGATCTACTGTCCTTAGTAGATCTTTATTTATTCTAAAACACTAATTTAAAATTTCAGTATCATTAAAAAACTATGTTGATTTTTACATGCAATGAGACATCCATATCATAAATATCATCACAAAGATATTGTAGTAGACTATATATTACACTGTGTCAGAGTATTTCAAAATGGAAATCAGGGAAATAATTGGAAAAAATAAAACTCTACATAAAGAGTGAAGACAGCAGAAAAATTCTGAAGGAGTAGTGTTGTGTTTGAAGAAAGAAATTTCTTGCAAGATGGAGGAAACAATATGACGCTATGCAGAGGTGATGTGAAAAAGCACTGTGTTTGTCAACGCTGAGTAAGATTAAGAAGAGATTTGATATGACTGACTTTCCTTTGCGACTAACTTGGTTCCTACCTATTCTCCCTAAGCAGGACTTCTGGAATTGTGTTAATATTAGGTGCTATAAAACCCAGCTTTCAGAATGTTCTCATAAATTTAGTGCAAGATAAAATGTTAAGGAGTAGCTAATTTCATTCCTTGTGGGATTTCCAAGTTGTGAAATGCCTAAAGATGGCTATCACACTAAACTTGCTTCTGGCTTGTGATATGTTTTAATCTATTTTTATACTGTTAAAATGATCATGAAATAACACCAATGATAACAAATTTAGTGGTATAAAATTATTATTCCATTTCATTAGAATACTGAGATGTAAAAGTTTGCTTTTATCTTCAGAAAAACTTACATGTATTTTTGCAAATTTCTGTTTCTGAATAATTTCTAGCACCTTGCAAGCTGCAAGTTCTGAGAGTTCATTTACAAGTAATCATTGGCCCCTAAAATAGCAACAATAAAATCCAGAAATTAGCCAGCAGGAAACCAGGAGCTCAATGCTGCTTATTTTATGTATTAATTTGCTTCTGTTTTCTTGTAAAAACAAACTTTAGTGACATTTTATTGGTATTTAATAAATACAGTTTGCCTGAAGGTCAGAAGAGACAGCCACAGTGGCCAGCCTCATATACCAGGGAGCAATGACACACAGTTGAGAAAACTGAGATAATCTATGTAAAGCTTAGTATTTAGCAATTTATAAGTGCCCCATGACAGTAGTATACAGATGAATATTCAAAATAAATATCTGCATCATTAATGATAAAGAAAATGCAAGTTGAAATACTGGAAAAGTAATTTATTTTTGTATGACAGTGCCAAAAAAGCAATAAAAGTCATTTTTTCCAGTATCTGTGATATTAAAATCACTTGAGGGTTTGAGGGGGAAATTTTATCGAAACTAATAAAATGTAAATTTACATCCCTTAGGCACAATACCAACACAGTTAAATTAATGATTTAAATGTGAAGAATAAACATACGAGTCGATATAACCAACACTTAAAGAAAACATTAAGGGATGGAGGGATGACTCAGTGGTCAAAGAGCACTGACGGCTCTTCTGGAAGACTTCCGTTCAATCCCCAGCACCTACAAGGCATATCACAACCTTTGGTACTTCAACCCAAGTGATCAATGATATTTTCTGATACCCCAGGCACCAGGTAAACTTGTTGTACACAGATATACATGTAGGCATGACAGGTCTATATATATTAAACAAATGCATGTATGTAAAGGTTTTTTCTCATATCAATGTCTATGTAACAATGGTGTGGAGGTCAGTGAGTTAACAGAATCTTCTAAAACGGGAGCTATGGTCTTTTGGGAGTTGTCACATAGATGCCCTGAATTGAACCTGGGTCCTCATAGATCAAGTGCTCTTAACCCCTGAGCCATCTCTACAGTCTAATAAATTGCTTTTAAATTAAAATATTAGATATAATTTAAATATCTTTCATGAACATACTTCTTATGTTAGATCTAAATTTTATCTTATGTGACTTTAAAATATTTTACTATTATACAGATGGGTTTTCTGAAGAGGCCTTTGTATAAAGATGTTATTTCCACACATTCATTGTATGAAGTACAATGACACCTACTTAGAGTGTTAAGAAAAACAAAATTTCCATTAATTATTTGGGTAAGTCATTATAAGTAGTATAAAAGGAACAGAGAAATGACATTAGTATTATATGTATCTGATAGTTGCAGAACATGACCTTGCCAATGAAACAGTTATTAAAAGATGAAAGGTCAAACAAAAATAAAATACAGTTGAAATTCTTTTCCATACCTTTTTTTATAGGATCAATATGTGTGGCTTAAAATATTGATTTGGCAAAGAAAATGAAATTTCTTACTTTTAGGAAGAGAAAAATAACATGTACTAAAGATACACTGAAATCTGTATTGCTTTAATTTATTCATTTGTAATAATAGGGGCTGCAGTGTATCAGCCACTATTGGCATGTGGAGCAATAGAGACAATATCCTTCCATATGAAGACTGCATACATGCTGCAGAAATCTAATGGAATTACACAAAAGGCAACAATTAAACATTTAGTGAGCGAGAAAAGATGATAGGTGATGTCAGAAATAATACTCAGTGGATAGCAGAGAAAATGTGAAGTGGTAGAAGAGCAGGGAATCACAGATAAACCTATCCACATAAACAGCAGAAGTTTATGAACACATCTAAAAAATGAACACACAGGTTGTCATTAATGACCATAAATAACCAGAAGTTTCATCATGTATTCAGTTTTCAGTCTCTCATCCAGAAGGCCCATAAGACAGGCTTATCATGGAAATGTCAAAAAGGATAAACTCAGATAAGTCTCATTTGGAAACATTAACCACTGTTAAAAGGGGCATCTTTTAATCCTCGTCATAGCGGAAAGTCACCTTAGCAGAGCACAGGCATGGCCTAGGTTAGAGACTGTAGCGGAGAACTGAAGACACCAATTTACTTGGTACCTCTTCTCTTTAAAATTCTAAAAAAAAAAAAAATTGAGGTTATAGTTTAATATAACATTTCTCCCTTTTATATCCTCACTGCTGAAGGCATTAGTCATCCCACCCCGGTTCGGAGTGATGATTAATAGAATAGTTATATATTTAAAAGGGAAAACTTACAGATCACCGTCCCAGACAACAGCCCTCTGCGCAATCAGAAAAGGAGCCTAGTTGCCAGAAACAAGAGAGCGAGCTGAGGGCAGTTGCTGCTTTTTTAAAGAGAGAGAGGCCACGCTCCAATGGCCTGGTATCTCAGCAGCTCTTGTTTGTCATTAGTTGCTATTGTACACAATGCGTATATGCTTATATATTCCTAAATATAACCTGTTAATTATGTATATTGCTACCTGTATGCATGTTTTCAGGACTGAAAATTTGACACTGGATACCCAATTAATGTGCTTTTCCTTATGAATTTTATCTCTCTCTCTCTCTCTCTCTTTTTTTTTTTTTTTTTTTTTTTTTTTTTTTTTTTTTTTTTTTTTTTTTTTTTTTTNTTTGGTTTTTCGAGACAGGGTTTCTCTGTGGCTTTGGAGCCTGTCTTGGAACTAGCTCTGTAGACCAGGCTGGTCTCGAACTCAGAGATCCGCCTGCCTCTGCCTCCCAAGTGCTGGGATTAAAGGCGTGCGCCACCATCGCCTGGCCTACCTCTCTTGTTTCTAATATTCCTCAATTGTCTTTAGTTCTTTGTGTAGGCTGGAAGACTTGTAAGCTAGAGGACATTGCAGAAAGTTCATGGCTGGCATCTTTTTCATTTCACATTTGGGAATTCACATTGGTATAACTTCTGATATTACTAGAAGACAGTCTCATAGCAATCACTCTAATCCTTTCACTCTTCAATCTTTTCACTCCCACTTCGTTTTGTTTTTATATTTTGTTTTGTTGTTTTTCGAGAATGATTTTCTCGATAGCTTTTGGAGCCTGTGCTGGAACTCGCTCTTGTAGACCAGGCTGGCCTCAAACTCACAAGAGATCTACCTGCCTCCAGTTCAAGGAACCATCATCATTTATTATTGAGTTTAAAGCAGAAGAGTGTATACGAGTGTTGTCTCGATTTAAAAATGTTTCAGGTAGTGCTGAAGAATGTAGAAGGAAACCAGAGTTCTATATCTGAGGGTCCGTGACCTGTTAGTGTTTGTTTACATTTCATATGAAGTTCTAATGTATACTTCTCAATTTGTTTCACATGTGCTGACACATACTACCCAATCTAACTTATTCTCCAGCAGTATGTTCAGAATGAATGTATATATATATATATATATACACTATGTATGTATGTATGTATGTATGTATGTATGTATATTGGCAAGGGTGATAAAATACAAACTAATTATTTTCCAG
>NW_026068008.1:6148039-6154600 GCF_014885135.2 Alexandromys fortis
ATTTATTTATTTATTAAAGATTTCTGTCTCTTCCCTACTTCCCTTCCCCCCTTCCCCCTCCCCCTCCCTCCCCAGTCCAAAGAGCAGTCAGGTTTCCCTGCTCTGTGGGAAGTCCAATACCACCCCCCCCCCATCCAGGTCTAGAAAGGTGAGGATCCCAACAGACTAGGTTCTCACAAGGCCAGTACATGCAGTAGAATCAAAACCCAGTGCCATTGTCCTTGGCTTCTCAGTCAGCCCTCCATGTCAGCCACGTTCAGAGAGTTCTGTTTGATCACATGCTCCATCAGTCGCAGTCCAGCTGGCCTTGGTGAGTTCCCATTAGATCAGTCACACCATCGCAGTGGGTGGGTGCACCTCTTGCAGCCCTGACTTCCTTGCTCATGGTCTCTCTCTCCTTCTGCTCCTCATTTGGACCTTGGGAGCTCAGTCCAGTGCTTCAATTTGGGTCTGTAGTCAATTATTCGAAAGGAATTGATTTTGTATTTGGCAAGTTCCAAGGGAGCAATGGTGACTTAATGCTGTGTAGAAATCACTTGCAACAAATAAACACAGACATGGAGGATCCAATAGCCCTCAATTTGTGCTGGGTGTTATTTTCTAGAACAAAGCTCACCTCTGCAATATTTCTTTTTATTAATTGATTTTTATTGAGCTCTACATTTTTCTCTGCTCTGCTTCCTGCCTCTCACCTTCCCTTCAACCCTCTCCCAAAGTCCCCACAGTCTCAATTTACTCAGGGGATCTTGTCTTTTTCTACTTGCCATGTAGATTAGATCTATATAAGTCTCTCTTACTATCCTTATTGTTGTCTAAGTTCTCTGGGATTACTCTGGGAAACAAAGAAAAGGCTGGTTTTCTTTGTTTATGTTTAAAAACAACTTATGTGTGAGTAAATGTGATAACTGTCTTTCTGTGTCTGGGTACCTCACTCAAAGTGATGTTTCATAGCTCCATCTATTTTCCTGCAAAATTCAAGATGTCAGATATATATTTTTTGGTTTGTTTTTTTGTTTTTGTTCTTTTTCCATGTAGTACTCCATTGTGTAAATGTACCACATTTTCTTCATCCATTCTTCAGTTGAGGAGCATTAAGGTTGTTTCCAGGTTTTGGCTATTACAAACAATGCTTCTATGAACATAGTTGAACATGTGTCCTTGTGACACGATTGAGCCTCCTTTGGAGATATACCCAAAAGTGGTATTACTAGGTCTTGAGGAGGGTCATTTCCTAATTTTCTGAGAAATCTTCACACTGAAATCCAAAGGGGCTGTATCAGCTTGCGTTCCCACCAGCAATGCATAAGTGTTCTCTTTTCCCCACAAACTCTCCAGCATAAGTTGTCATCTGTGTTTTTGATCTTGGCCATTCTTACTGGTGTAAGATGAAATCTCAGATTTGTTTTGATTTGCATTTTTCTGATATGATTTCTCTGATATGATGTTGAACATGTCGTTATGTGTCTTTCAGCCATTTTAGATTCCTCTGTTGAGAGTTCTTTGTTTAGGTCTGTACTCCATTTTTTTATTGGACTATTTGTTCTTTTGGTGACCAGTTTCTTGATTTCTTTGCATATTTTGGAGATCAGACCTCTGTCTGGTGTGGGGTTAGTAAAGATCTTTTCCTATTTTGTAGGCTGTCATTTTGTCTTGTTGACCATGTCCTTTGCTTTACAGAACTTTTCAGTTTCAGGAGGTCCCATTTATTAATTGTTTCTCTCAGTGTCTGTGCTGCTGGGATTATATTTAGGAAATAGTCTCCTGTGCCTATGCGTTCAAGTGTACTTCCCACTTTCTCTTCTATAAGTTTCAATGTGACTGGATTTATGTTGAGGTCTTTGATCCATTTGGACTTGAGTTTTGTGCATGGTGATAGATATGGATCTATTTTCATTCTTCTACATGTTGATATCCAGGTATGCCAGCATCATTTGTTAAATATGCTTTTTTAATTTCCATTTGATATTTTTTGTTTCTTTGTCAAAAATCAGGTGTTCCAAGGTGTGTGGTTTAATATTTGGGTCTTCCATTTGGGTCCATTGGTCTTCCAGTCTGTTTTTATGCCAATACCAGACTGTTTTCAGTACTATAGTTCTGTAGTAGAGTTTAAAGTCAAGGAATGTGATGACTCCAGAAGTTCTTTTATTGTACTGGATTGTTTTGGTATCCTGGTTCTTATGCTTTTCCATATGAAGTTGAGTACCATTCTTTGGAGGATATAAAGAATTCTGCTGGGATTTTGATGGGGTTTGCATTGAATCTCTAGATTGCTTTTGGTAAGATTGCCGTTTTTACTATGTTAATTCTGCGTACCCAAGAGCATGAAGATCTTTTCACTTTCTGGTGTCTTCTCCAATTTCTTTCTTCAAAGATTTAAAGTTCTTGTCAATACTTCCAACTGTTTGGCTAGAGTTACTCCAAAATATTTTTTGCCATTTGTGGCTATTGGGAAGGGTGTTGTTTCTCTGAAATATTTTCCAGCCCTTTTATCATTTGTGTACAGAAAGGCTACTATTTTTTACTTTTTTTTTTTTTTTAGTTTACCTGCAATATTTCAAAAAAAAAAAGCAGAGTATATCACTCTTGGGAATACATCTATTTTTAGCTACAGAAAAAAACTTAAGCGAAATTACTGCTGAGGTCAGAATTGCTTATACTTGAAGATGGAATTTTACTCTAATGAGCTTCAATAGACTTCTTATTCAATGCCCAATATGTGGAAAATACATCATTCAGAGATATGCTATTTTAGAAAGGCATTTAATTTTGCCTTTGTTTATATTACAATTATTTCATGTGGCTCAGGCATACTCATAGTTTACTCTCTCTTTGAAAAGTAATGGACATGTTCAAATTTGAAACAGAAACAAATAGTCCATATAAACTGAAGATATATTTATCAACATTTTATGTACAATATATATGTATATATTTAAATACCTTATGCCTGGAAAATCTGTGTTTGGTTTAAATTGAAAAGCAAACAATTGATAATTATGTGTAAATGAGGCTTTTATTCAATATAACTAACCTTTTATTCAGTACAACATTTTCATTACAAATCAGCAAGTACTCTAAAATTACAAACCATTAAGGTAGAAAGTGATCAGAACATTTCTTGCATGCATGCCATAAGAAAATATACTTATCCTGATTGTATCAACATAATTACTTTTTCTGTACATTTACAACAGACACAAAATTTTTAGTATTCAAATATAAACCTTTAGTTTATAAATTTCATAGACATTAAGAATTATAGGTTAATAGTCATCCATGTTTATCATACTTATAGTTAGACTAATCAGGATCTTTAGATGCATAGAGGTTATATTCTGCATAGTTTTTTGAAGTTTGAAGTGGTAAACTTATACCACTTCAAAAAACTGTAAAATTTTGTATTAAATAACTTAGGGTTCTGTTGATGTAAGACATGATTGCTCCTATCAGCATCAATCTAGTCCTGAGAGAATGTTGAGCACCAAAGACATTCCACTTGAGGCTTATTTTCTTCTTGGCAAAACTAGCCATTGGGCAAACAACTACCCCAGCCTCAAACAGTGAGAAATGCACGGTGTCAAGACTGGACAAACAGGATACAAGACAAAAGACTGTCAAACCTTTCCAAGAGAGGGTTAGATGGTTTTGAAATTTCCCTTCCTCTAAAAATAAACTCTCAGTTATTTTAGGTATTAGCCAAAGTTGATTTCTCAGTTACAAATGAGACTTTGGGTGATTGCTCAGGTAGCTAATTATAGCTGACATTTATTGCACCTTTTTGAAGTTGCTTGATGCTCTACCTGTTTACTCAAGTTATATTTTTTCTCTTCTCCGGTCTCCAGTGGGGTTAAAGACTAGATAGTAATAGTCACTTCCTCCCATTACTTAGTCAAGCTATTTCTAATACAAGATTTAGATTCCTTAAAAGAAGGTAACTATTAGAATATTTAGCATATGTTTCTGCTTGATATTGTTTATGCTGGTTGTAATTCTCATTTTTATACTTGATATTTGTTCTTATTGTATATAGATTTGTGTTAGGCTTAGAATTCTTTTATTTTAGACAAAAGGGGGAGTTTCTGTGGGAACTCCTTCAGCCAATATTCCTTAAGATATTGTCCCACTTTGGACACGATCAAATGTACTATATATACAGATATAAAAATATTCATGGCACCTTGACTGCTGGATTCAGTTCCAGTTCCCCTCTCATGCAGAGGACTGTTGATCTGTGAGTCTACCATTAAATAAAGTAACCTTTATTATATTCCATTCTGAGCTATTGTTGGACTATTTTATTATAATCATTAACACACATATGCATATTCACATATATCTATTAGAATTATACTTCATTTTACTTAATTTTAATTACAGTGTGCCTGCATAAACAAGTTTCTTTTCTAAATGGAAAGGTTTTTGTTTCAGACCTAATGTTCCACACTGGTCACATTTGGTAGACTTTCCCACATCAGGGAACAATCATTATTTAAGCCCTAATGTGCCTCACTGGTCACATTAGGGAGCAGCTTCTCATTGTACTGAAGCTCTTGAATAACTAAAAAATAATATGACAGTGCAAAAATAGTAGCATGAATCCTCTGATATATGTTTTGATGCTTGAAGAATTAAGCCATTATATTGCCATAAATACATATATACATACATACATGTTTACATACACTTATATCCATAATTAAATATATGCATGTGCTTTTTGATAATCCTCTTGAAATATATATTTTATACACATCTAAAATCACTTAATAGCAATCTGAATAGCAAAATTAGAAAAACCATAGGCATAAATGAACTGGATAGATCAGTTCTAGAGTTCTTAGTTGACTTGTGAATGACAAAAACAAGAATAAACAATAGTCTAACCCAGCTGAGACCTGTAACCTAAAGTATGATCTGCCTGGTAAGACATCCACTATGGTATGGTAGTGACACTTTTATCTTTAGTGTAGTCAGCATCTGTGTAATGATCATATTAGTCAGTAAGCTGACATGGATAGGGAAACTCCATAAGGCCCATTCATTCCCTAGGTAAAAGCTTCAGATAATCAACATCTGCTCAGGAAGGGAGGAATCAGATCAGTGTTCCCTGGTTATGGCCCCTCTGAAATAGTTGTCCAATGCCAAACACATACACATAAGAGAGACTTTAAATAAACTTAGGACCTTTGTGTGTGTGTGTGTGTGTGTGTGTGTGTGTGTGTGTGTGTGTGGCAATAATATTTAAGGAAGAGGCTATGATATTGAAAGTGAATGAGAAGATAAATACTAAAATAATTGGAGAAGAGAAGTGAAGGGGTAGAAATTATGACAAGACAGTGATGAATTATAAATTTCAAACAAGTTAAAAAAGAAAAGATAGAAACCCAATTTTGTCTGGAGGGTAATAGTATTGTATTTCAGGTTATTTAATCACTTTATGGTCATTTGGATAAGTGCATAGAACCCAATCCCATTGCATATCACTTACTTTAATAAAATTAGTCGTTTCAGGTAAGCATATAGGGATATAACTATTTTTCTTGCTCTCTACATTTGTTGATTGAATCATGGGCTGAACTTCAATATTGTATTATAATAAACATTGATTCTACTCTTTTACTTTTTACATTGAGTTATATTTTTATGCAATAAAATGTGGTTTTTAAATTTTTCCACTTAATATTCTTTTCTGTTTCTCTAAGGCCACAAAATTATAAACTAATAAAGTGTATATATTATTTTCACCACCCAGAAAAGTCTTGTATATTTTCTTTCAGTCAGTTCTTACACAGATCTGACCCAAGACAGCACTGCTTTATGATCCTGGCCTTGCAAAGTAGTTCTGGCTTTTTTTTAGGAGTCAAAATGGAAATTGACAAGATAAACTATAGTTTCTATCATTTTGTCTACCCAGTGTAATAATTTGGAAATTAACTCATGCTATTGTCCTATATGAATAGTTCATTCTTTTATGTTGGTATTTCTTAAGCACACTAGCATACATATTTATCTAAATCTCATTTTATTATTAGTTTTTTTGTATGAATTAATATGAATAAAGCTATAATCATTTTGGAATATTCAATTTCTCAAAGAAAATATGTAAAATTGAATAGGTGAATCACTAACTGATAAATGATTAACATTTTAAACAAATCTCCATAAAGTTCTCCAATATATTTTATTACTTTTTTGTCCTACAAATAATACCTTGCTATTCTAGCTGTTTCAAATCTCAGTCAAAACTTGATAATGGCAGCTTTTGTAGACCTCTCTAGAGTGCATGGAAGTGTCACACCTTCAACTCTATATCTCACTGATGCCTATTGTATTTCTCACAGACTTAAGAGTTCATTAGACTATAATAATAATGTGAAAACCTTCCAACATTTGAAAAATAGATTTTATAATAATCCTGCTCCATATAGCAAAATTTCAATAAAATTTTCTTACTAATACATACATTCCCAAAGAATTTACAAAGTTGCAGTCACAATGATCATTTTAAAGAATAGACCTACTATGTAAAAGGAAATATTAAACTATTTATATTATTTAATA
>NW_026068008.1:6157053-6211119 GCF_014885135.2 Alexandromys fortis
AAGAGAGAGAGAGAGAGAGAGAGAGAGAGAGAGAGAGAGAGAGAGAGAGAGAATGCTGTAGGAAGTCTTACAATTTGTGGTTATCCAAATACACCAGAAGATGAATAGTGATAACCACATGCAGAGTTTATTTCGTTAAAAACTGAATATGTATGACGAGTCTCCTTGGAAGATGGGTCCAGTATGTTTGTTCTACAGAGGGAGCTCAGTTTGATAACCTGTGCTCATGATGGAAACTTTCATGGTTGAAAGAATACTAAGGTTAATAAAATATCATTGGGAAAGAAAAGTGACCCAGGACCCTGGTTCAGAAATAGCACTGAGAAACATTGGAAGTGCCATAGGAAATCAATGCATGCTCCACCCTGCTCTCCTTCCTGGGTCTTCACATGTATGGATCTATAGAGAGCCACATTAAGTCTTCAAATGTTAGTGCTCCTTGTTCTGTACTCTTTTCTCTCAGACAAATCTAGTGTTGTGGGGTGAATCATCAAGCCATCACACAATGTCCAATAGTCAGCTTTCACCTGTCAACCCTGTTTCGATAAAGCCACTGTTCATGAGGCCTTCCTTACAAATGCTGTACCAAAAGGTCATGTCACACTAACCTGACCTCTGAGGTGGTAGCAAAGTGGCAGGTCCAAAATATTATTAGATGATTTATATTGAGGTTATTTTTTTTCTGTGTTTGGTGGGGGTATTGATATGGAAATGTTTGTCCATTGAGTATCTAGAGGCCTATATATAACTTATGCTTTCATTTGCCAAGTTTTTTTTTTAATTGTGAGACTGTGTCTAGTCAAAGGTCATGCACGGATTTGGTTGCTTTACAGTTTCATATTAAAGTTTATGATTTACAATACATTATTTTTTCTTTTATTTTTTTAATTTATTATATTTTTAAAATATACCAATCCAAATTTCCACTCCCTCCGCTCCTCCCATTTCATCCACCCACCCTCGCACCCCACGCCATTTAATCCTAAGACAGGGTAAGGCACATTGCTTTGTGGAAGGTCCAAGGCCCTCCCTACTATATCCAGACAGAGCAAGGTATACATCCAAAGAGAATAAGATCACAAAAAGCCAGTACATGCAGTAGAGATAAATTTTGGTGCCACTGCCAGTGGCCCCTCAGTCTGCCCCAGCCATGCAACTGTCAACCATATCCAGAGTGACTAGTTTGGTTCTATGCTTGGACCTTCCCAGTCCAGCTGAGGCTGGGGAGCTCTCATTAGCTTATTAAACTGTTTCAGTGGATGAAGCCTTCATGGTCTTGATCTCTTTGCTCCTATTCTCATTCCTTCCACCCTTCAACTGGACCTTGGGAGCTCAGTTCAGTGCTCCAATGTGGGTCTCTCCCTCTGTTTACATCTGTTGTTGGACGAAGGCGGGTGTAGATGGAAGGGTAGAACAGAAGAGGAGGTGAGAAGAGGAGGATTGAGGAGAACTTGAGGTAATGGAATAGTGTGAATGGAAAAAGAACAGAGATGAGAGCAAGGAAAGAGATATCCTGATTGAGGGAGCCATTATAGGGTTAGCAGAAACTTGGCTCAAGAGAAATTCCCAGGAATCCACAAAGATGACCATGCCTAATACCCTAAGCAATAGAGGATAGGAGGCCCAATCTTGACTTGACCTGTAGTCAG
The DNA here is from genome assembly GCF_014885135.2 of Alexandromys fortis. Classification (NCBI taxonomy): domain Eukaryota; kingdom Metazoa; phylum Chordata; class Mammalia; order Rodentia; family Cricetidae; genus Alexandromys; species Alexandromys fortis. Next base: position 6,158,703 of record NW_026068008.1, read on the forward strand.
ACTGATGATTCTCTTGAATATCACAATAAATTATTTTTTAATATTTAAATTGCATATGTTGAAGTTTTTATTTTTGTTTCAGACTTCTGTAAATACAGATTCAAAGATATTGCATACTTATTTTTAAAATACATTTTTCTTATTATATTGTACCTTAACAAATTTGGAGAAAGAAAGGAATGTAATCAAAATATATCATATGAAATATTGTTTTAAAAAATTTAAAGTATAAATTCAATTATTTTTACATTTTATTTTCTACTCTAATCATGTTTTCTTTATTTCAGCTGAAACACAGTATACTACTTCAGCTTTTTAAGAAGTCTAGAAATCAGGTTGAGTCTATCAAATTTTCTTTGAGTCTATCTTGGTCCTCCCAGGTCATCCACATTTTCCAACAATTTGAAAAATCAATATTGCAATTTTCACAAAGCATTCTAAATTTAGAATGTGGTTGTACTGAATAATTTTTTGAAAAGCAGACAGCATTGAATTTTACAATCTGTTATTATTCTATTGATTGTAGCTTTTCATTAATTTCTGTTTAGCATTTTCTGGCCATATTGCACTTTCTTATTTGTGATGAGCACAGACATGTCTTATCTTCAATACTAAAAAAAAAGTGATCAATATAATATCACAGACAAGAACCATTATCAGGCCTGGCAGCATCTATTTGGATTAAATGTAGGATGGTTGGGACTACTTCATTATCCATAACAAACCCTGTCAGATAAAGGCCCCTTCAAGTTGAGGTCCATACAGATTTGTTCATGGCCCATTTTGAAAAAGAAACTATAAAAAATAAAAAATGTGACTATTTTTGTTGCATAAGCCTTAGCAATAATTTATATATTGAAGGTGATTCTAACGGTGGCAGCATTAATAGAGGTGCTATTTACAATGACAGGTTTCCTGGAGAGAATTGTGGAATAGGCACTGACTCTAGAGACTACCCAAAGAGAAGGGTAGTTGTATTCACTTCAGTGTTTCTAATTTGAAAATGTGTATTTTAGGTGTTTCAAGTATCTGAAAGGGTTAAAATGTTCCATAAAAGTCTCAGAACTATTCTCTGCCTAGATTCTAGAGGTCATACATCTTTGGGATCACAGAAAATACTAGGAAAACCAGGAAAGTTGAGCTCCCAAGCTTGTCTCGCCAGCAAAAGAGGTGTGTATACCGGTTTTACACCCAGAAGGCTAGGAGTGGATGCAGTCAATAATCTGGGGACATTTGCAGTCTGTAGGGCCAGGCTACTCCTGTTTCAAATCCCCCACTATCTTTATCCCAGGCTTTCATTCCTCAGGCCTTTACCTCGAACATTCTTTCTCCCATAGAGGAGATGGGACATGTACATTAAAGCTCGGTGACGTCTAAACTATGTGCGTTATGGCGACCATACTAGATCCTTCCTTAGACCTTTAAATGTACTTAAGGTTTACTATGCATATGGTATTGAGAAAATTGTTATCAGTAAACCTTTTTCAAAATTTGCACTGTACTTAAATACCTAAAACGTGGTGTAGTCGGTGTTCACCCAGCTGACTATGTTGTGCTGAATGAGATTTCCTTCCTGCCTTTAACAGATAATACTTTGGTTAATGATCGCATTTGCATGGACCCCCAAAAGAGCATTTGGGTCATCTTTTGGGGGAGTCATCTTTTGACAATTGCCCTTATTTATTACTTTGTCAAATTTATCTTCTCCAGTTTCTTGCTTATGTGTACTGATTTCCAAAACTGTAAAAAAAAAATAAATGACCACAAGAACCCAGTTTGAAACATCAGGAACATACTTTCCCACGGCTCTAGGAGGACATGCACACTGTGTGTACCTGTAATGCTCTGGAAGTAGATGCACATTGTGTGTGCTTGCAGCGCTATGGATGTATGAATGTGATGCACAGTTTGTGTTCCTGCAGTGCTGCGGATGTAGATGCAATTTATGTGCTTGCAGTGCTGTGGATGTATGGACATAGATGCACAATTTGTATGATTGCAGGGATGTGAATGTAAATGCACAGTTTGTGTGCTTGTGGTGCTGTGGATGTAGATGCACTGTTGGTGTGCCTGCACTGCTATGAATATAGGTGAACAGTTTGTGTGCCTACAGTTCTTTTTTTAACTTTGAAAAGAAGCTTTTATTTATTTTGTAGCATGTGCATTACAGGACACAAAACACAAGAAGCCAAGAACAGTCATCCTATCACATGCAGCTCAACTTGATGTGTCCCTCTGGATGCTGTAAGTGTGCATACATTTCGGTAATTGAGGTTATACAGTATGTGCCATGCTTGCCCCCATATTATGAACATTCACCATCTAAAATCCCATGCTCCATGAGTATGTTGATAACCAAGAATACACCATCTCAATCTGTCAGACAAAGCTGGAATCCTGTATTCCTTGGCAACAAAAATTTCTTAGAAGACAAAAATGGCAGCAGGCCTCTTGAAAAAAGTACTGGTGAAGTTACAATTAAAATTCTGCATTCCCTCAATGCTCAGATTACAGGGAAATACAAAGCAACAGACTACATTAAGTACAGCATTCCTAAGTTTATCATCAGATCTATATAATAAAATATGAAGGCATGTTCCTGCTCAATAAATGTTTTCCTATGGAGTACTGAAGATGTACCTATGGCAGGAGTTCTCAGGATGTTAATCTCAACACAGTGCAGTGCTGCTGATCTCACCCCATGAGCCTCTCTCTGTCCCTCCACAGTCAACCTAGCAATATGAATTAACACACACTGTCCAGACATGGCTCAACAATTCCATGTTCAAGAGGAACATTTTCTGTCAATCTGTCAAGCTAAACGTTTAACCATATTCCCTCCTTTGGGTCAAGTTCAGATGTTGTGTAGTGAACTTTGTGCACAATAAACACAAGTCTTTTCCCAGAAATGCATATATGGATCCCTGAGTACAGTTGAAATTGTCTTCTAGATATGGTAGCCCTAGTTAAGAGGTCTTCCCTCATCCGTCCTCTTCTCTGTCCAACTCCTGTTCAGGATGAACCTAGTGGATATTACAAAGGCCACACCCAGAAGACAGCCCTTCCAAAGACTAGTAGGATATTTATAGTGACCATTCTACTTCTATCACCCTTTGGGCACTGGGACTTATCCTCTTATACTTGGCAACATTAATGGAAATGCACAACCGAACAATGGCTGGACAACTGGGAACCAACCAACAGCGCCTGCAGTTTTCTTGTTATAGATGGACATGTGTGAGTTCCTGAGGTAACACATGCTACAAAATAAACAAAACCTTCTTTTCAAATGTGTCTACACTGTCATGGATATAGATGCATGGTCTGTGTGCCTGCCGTGCTATGAATGTAGATATGTGGTTTGTTTGCCAGCAGTGTTGTAAATACAAATGCAGGGCATGTGCCTGCAGTGTTGTGTATTAGATGCACATGGTGTGCGCTGCCTTCAGTGCAATGGATATAGATGCACATTGTGTGCCTTCAGTGATGTGGATGTATAAGATCAGTCTGTGTGCCTCCAGTACTATAGATTTGGGAAAGATCTCTTCTTTCACACTTCAGGTTTCCTGCGCTTGATGCAAGTACATGGCTTCCCGATGGCCTCCTTTGTCTGCATCTATTTCCAATAGTTCTTTTTTTCCTTGGCGCTTCTATGTCTGTTTCTGTCATTTGTACAACTCATCATTTTGAAAAGTTGATGGTAATATCATCAGCTACCTCTTATGGAACAAGAGGAGAAGGTTTGGAAAGAGAAAGGGTGAGGAAGAGGAACAAGACAGCAGGAACAAGACATTATCATTGGGAGTGAGTATTGGCACAGTGCCTGATAGATAATCTCACAACGGAACCAATCAGTTTGCAGAATAACAGTACACAAATTTTAAAGTAACACATAAACCAGGCATATAGGCTCATAAGTGTAATTCCAGCATCGAGAATAATGAGGGAGGAGAATTGAAAGATTGTAGCCTATTTTAGGTACAGAGTAAAATAAATTTATAAAGTAATATGCAGTCTAAAAATCAAATGAAAATCATTTTCTTAAGAAAAAATCACATATAGTATATTAATAAATATACCCAAAACTTATTCATTAATTTATTGAAAGTAAAAATAAATATATTTCCTAAAAGTTTTTCACTTACTGAAACTGAAGCCAGGGCCTTATGAATGTGTTCACCCTCCAATACTGATTTGCAAACTTTCCCTACACGATCTCCTTGTTAAATAGTCTTGTTATTATGAGGTCCTGCATCATTATAAAAAAAATCCAAATTTCACATATTCAAAGTTCATAAGGAAGAAACATTTACGGAGGCTACATGTGTCACAAGTATTTTCTGATTTTTATGAAACAAAATTCAGTCTAAAAATATTTAATTGGATGTATATTTGTTTTGCAGTGTCAAGAAAATGATATGCATGTTTTTATGAGGCCAATGCATGAAATATCTGTGGAATTTCGAATTTAAAATAACACTTTATATTTCTTAGTCAGTGACAGGTTGTCACACCAGCACAAGTGGGACAGCACTGCCACTTCTGTGAGAAGAGTGAGAGTTGCTACTGAGAATTTAGTGTTGGGCAGACAAAAAAAAGTATTGCCTAATATCTGTGCTTTCTATCTATCTACAATGAAATTGCAATTGTACATGAGTGGTGGTAAATATTTGGGGATAAAAAGCATAGTAATATGGACAGAATCAAAAACATCTACTGCTAGTACAGTGTTAAAATTATCAGTGGTGATAGATGATTCCAACTCCAAAGGTCAGAAGAATGTGAATATCTTTTTATTCCTAAGTTGATAAAATTTAAAGTCTGTGGGTAATTATTTTCTAAATAGCAAAAAAAGAACAAACTGCTTTCTGCTTTTATACCAGACCTAGTTTTTCATTTTATTAAAGAATAGGGAAAAAATTAAACACCCAACTTTAACAATTACAAGGCCATTTTGACACACCAATAATTAAATTCTAGATTATTTTAATGGACCCATTTATGTACAATTTGCCAACCTATTCGACAATAGGAAAAGTGTGATATCTGTAGTTGCATTTTATTTTAATTTAATTTTTTAATTGACTATATATTTATTTATTCATTCTTCAGAGTGCTACTGTGATAATAAAGTAAAAAAAAAACTAAATATTGTGGTCATATTTACAGAATTATGATTGCTTAGCTGTGGAACAATAGGCAAATTGCCAAACACAGGGAACTCCTTCAAGTTCTATTATATATGACAATATATTGGAAGTATTTATTTATTTATTTCACAGAGCTGCCACAGTTTCCCCTCCCTCTTCTCTACCCAGTACCTCCTTCCATGCCCCCTTTGTCCCTACCCCCCATTCCACTCTGCTGGGAGCCGATTTGAGTGGCTACCATTACAAGACGGCATTTGGCCCCGGCCTCGCTTGATACCATAATAAAGGTTGCAGTTCTTCCACTAGAAAACAGGATGAGTTGTTGTGATCTAGCTGCCCACACTTCCCCTGACTGGCAGGGGAACTTCCTTGTGGTCTGTAATTGACAGGGATGTTCCCCTGCTTTCTTTCCGGCTGGTGGGTCTCCAGAAAAGCAGTTAAAGTATCAAAGGTTGCTAGGCAGACTCCCTATATAAGCAGCTGCAAATCAGAGCTCGGGGCCCCTTGCTTTCTGCTCTCCCTTACAACCAAGAGGCTCCAATAAAGCGTGATTTGAGAAGAATCCTTGTCTGGTGGCTGTTCCTTCCTGCTGGTGAGGGAGTTCGCCGCACCACTCTTCCTCTGTTTCTGTTTAGGAAAGGGGTGGGTCTCCCATAAGTATCAACAAAACATGGCGTATCAAGTTGCAAGAAGACTAAGCACCTCCCCATGTATTAATGTTGGGCAAGGTAACCCAGTTTAAGGAGTAGGGTCACAAAAGCCAGTAGAAGAGTCAGAAACAGTCCCTGTTGCCACTGTTAAGAGTCCCATAAGAGGACGAAGGTATACAATATACATGCAAAGGGACTAGGCCAGTCCCATGCAGGCTCCCTAGTTGTTGTTTCAGTCCCTGTGAGACCCTATAAGCCCAGGTTAGTTGATTCTTTGAAATTTCTTGTGATGTCTTGACCCCTCTGGCTCCTACAATCATTTCACCTCCTCTTTATTAATCATCATTACATTGACCTTTTTGCTTCCTCCCATCATGTTTGGTTCCATCCTAGGTCTCTGGATAACCTAAGGGTCCTGGTGCTCCAGGAAGTTTCAGGGGTGGGTTTACTCTCTTGGAAAGGTTTTTAGGCTAGACTGGGTCATTGGTTGGCCATTCTCTTCATCTCTAAACCACCCTTACCACACCACATCCCACAGACTGGACTTAGTTAAAGGTTATGCAGTTGGCCGGGTTGGTTTCCTTCACTTGAAGTCTTGCTTAACTACAGGAGATGGCCAGGTCAGGGAATGTATCTACTAAAGACTAGGATCAAAACCAAGAATATTAAAGTATTTGAAGTATTAATGAACCTATCCTTTAGAAAATGGAGGTAAACTGAGTGTCATGATCACAGCATGGTCTAAACTCTAAATCCAAGAGGGTTTGTGCAGTGGAGTAAAAATAAAACAACTTCTCATTTTGCAATTTATTTCTAAAACTTGATTTTCATTCAGATCTATATTTTTCTCGGCTCAACACTCCCTCAAAACCCCTGCCTTTAACGCTCCCACCAAGGTCCCTATGATCCCAATTTACTCAGGAGATCTTGTATTTTTCTACTTCCCATATACATTAGATCTATGTAAGTTTCTCTTACTGTCCTCGTGGTTGTCTAAGTTCTCTGGGATTGTGATTTGCAGGCTGCTTTTCTTTGTTTATGTTTATAAATCACTTATGAGTAAGTATATATGATAATTTTCTTTCTGTGTTTGGAATATCTCATTCAAAATAATGTTTTCTAGCTCCACCCATTTTGCTGAAAAATTCAAGATGTCATTATTTTTTTCTGCTGTGTAGTACTCCATTGTGTAAATATACCACATTTTCCTTTTCCATTCTTCAGTCGAGAGGCATGTAGGTTGTTTCCAGGTTCTGGCTATGACAAACAAAGCTGTTATGAACATAGTTGAGCACATGTCTCTGTGGCATGATTGAGCATCCTTTGGATATATACCCAAAAGTAGTATTACTGGATCTTCAGGAAGGTTTCTTCCTAATTTGCTGAGAAATCACTACACTGACATCCAAAGGGGCTGTACCAGCTTGTGTTCCCACCAGCAATGCAGAAGTGTTTCTTTTCCCCTCAACCTCTCCAGCATAAGTTGTCATTAGTGTTTTTAATCTTGGCCATTCTTACAGGTGTAAGATGGAATCTCAGAGCTGTTTTGATTTGCATTTCTCTGATGACTAAGTATGGTGAATATTTCTTTAAGTGTCTTTCAGCCATTCCAGATTTCTGTACTAAGAGTTCCCTGCCCAAGTCTGTACTCCATTTTTTTTATTGTATCATTTGTCCTTTTGTTGACAAATTTCTTGAGTTTTTTGTATATGTTGGAGATCAGACCTCTGTCTGAAGTGGAGTTGTGAAGAACTTTTCCCATTCTGTGGCCGGCTGTGGTTTTGTCCTGCTAACCATGTCCTTTGCTTTACAGAAGCTTTTCAGTTTCAGGAGGTGTCATTTATTAATTGTTTCTCTCAGTGTCTGAGCTGCTGGGGTTATATTTAGGAAATTGTCTCTTGTGCTGATGAGTTTAAGTGGACTTTCCAATTTCTCTTCTATAAGGGTCAGTGTGACTGGCTTTATGTTGAAGTCTTTTATCCATTTGGAATTGAGTTGTGTGCATGGTGATAGATATGGATGCTACATGCTAATATCCAGTTATGCCAGCACAACTTGTTAAATATGCTTTATTTTTTCCATTTGATGTTTTTTTTTTGTGAAAACTCAAATGTTTAAGATGTGTGGATTAATACTCGCTCGCGTCTTCTATTCAGTTCACTTGGTCCTCCTGTCTGTTCTTATGCCAATACCAGACTGTTTTCAGTGATGTAGCTCTGTAGTAGAGTTTGAAGTCAGGGATTGTGATGCCTCCAGAAGTTCTTTTATTGTACAAGATTGTTTTGGCTATCCTGATTTATTTTTATTTATTTATTTTTTTGAGTATCATCCTTTACGGTCTTTGAAGAATTTTTCTTGGATTTTGATGGGTATTGCAATGATTCTGTAGACTGATTTTTGGTAAGACTGCCAGTTTTACTATGTAATTCTGCCTACCTAAGAGCATGGGAGATCTTTCCACTTTCAGGTGTCTTCTTCAATAGTTCTTGAGGTCCTAGTTAGAACAATTAGACACCAAAAGGAGAACAAGGGGATACAAATCGGAAAAGAAAAAAAAAATCAAACACTCACTGTTTGCTGATGATATAATAGTTTACATAAGCAATTCCAAAAATTCTACCAAGGAACTTCTACAACTCATAAACAGTTTCCGTAATGTAGTGGGATACAAGATTAACTCAAAAAATTATCAGTAGCCCTCCTGCACACAGATGATAAAAGGTCTGGGAAAGAAATCAGAGAAACAACATCCTTCACAATAGCCACAAATAACATAAAATATATTGAAGTAACTTTAACCAAACAGTTGGAAGACCTTGTATGACAAGAACTTTAAATCTTTGAAGCATTTTAATTTTAAAACCATCCAGCTCCAGAAATGTCCAAGAAAGTGCTTGAATGAGTGAGAGAATCTGACACAGAAGACTTTTCTTCAGTGATATTTGCTAGATGGCCTCTTGGGTAAAGTACTTGCTACACAGTTTTTAGGACCTGAGTTCAGATTTCTACAATCAACCAAAAGTTAGCACAGGCTCCTATGCCTGTAACCCCAGTACTTTCATAGTGAAATGAGAGGAAGAGGAGAATCTTCAGAAGCTCACAGGCCAGCCAGGCTGGCCCATATAGCAAGGAACAATGTTGTTTGAAACAAAGTGGAAAGTTAAGCCAACTCTCAAGGCTACATATATTCTGACACATAAACACAAATTCAAATGCTTGACAACATACATGAGAGCAAGGCAGGGAGGAAAAGAGTCAAAGAGTCAGATAGACAAAGACAGAGAATGGAGGGAGAGAAATTTTCAAAATAAATTTTTTCTATCCAAAGGAAAAATATGATGAAAGGGGTACATGGCTTATGATCCTGAAGTGTAAGGCATGGACTTAGTGGATATGATATTGGTAAACACAGAAGGAAAAAAATAAAGAAAAAAAACCATGAGGGCTAAATCAGTATGATCACTTTCAAAAATATTATGGAAAAACAGTAAGCTCCTACAAAATTAAGAAGTGTAATTATAGTAGTTTCTGACAAAATCACTTATGACACTTACAGAATATCCATCCTGATTTCTGTTACCTGCTACAAACTCTTAGTTCTTAGGATCATCCATCTGTTTGGAACAGATGCCAAATTCTACCACAATGAATGGTGTGTGCTCGAGTCATCTACAATGGGACCAGTGGAACAAATATTGGCCTGGCTGCACATACTAGATTATTGCCTTACCAAAAGGTCAGAATAGGAAAGCAGTCTAGATTTGTCTTCAGAAAGGCATTTTAGATCATGACTAATACCATATCTCCATCTGCCTTGGTCTGTCATGGGTTAAGAGTCATGTAGCATCTTTATATGGATTTTTTTAAACAGCCCTATTCTCTTGGAATAGGTAAGGGGAACAATGTAGAGATTTTGCCTTCTGGATCAAGAATTTTTGGTGAACACTGAAGTTGTGTTTCACATGAAGAATAATATTCTATATAAGCTCCTTCTGTTCTTGCTGAAATGCTTTCATGAATCTCTTGACTATGTAAGATCCTTTTATAAAAATTACTAATATTGACTCAGTAGAAAAAGATACAAAAACCATTTGCTTAAGTATTTCGGCAACATGCCTATAAAACATTTTGAAGAAAACTATTAAGACCGTTCATTGTACTTTTTATTGCAGCACAATTTCAAAGCATAAATACATGTTCACTGCCAGTTTATCAAGAAAATGTGTTTATATTCATTTTACAGGTGCTTGTTTAAAAATCTAAATAGAATACCTTGGGATGATTATGGATCAAATTACTTTGATCTTTTCTGTTAAATTATCATGTATTTTAAATTCATCCTCGATGTTGAATAGATAAAAATTAATTGTGTTTGTAAGCATGATATCTGACATATGTTTATATTGCTAATTCTGCAGAGTAAGAGATATATAGCATGGTGAAATCAAGGAGAAAACAAGAGATTTAAAAGTGTATGCACTGACAGTGAAATGTCATTTGCCATACGGAAAAAAAAAATCTGTTCCCCTTCTAGTAAATAATGACTAAATAGCTGGGAAACTAACCCAGAGCACATACAAGTAAAATTTCTAGTGGCCTCTTAAGGCTTAGAATGTAGTTACAAAATGCAAAAAAACAGACTTTGCATTATCACATATGAAATGAAGCTGCAAGTACATTTCACTGTGGATTTTACAAAGACAGGAACAAAGATTAATTGTACACGTTATGAGTTCAGATGATTAATAGACAGTGGCGGCATTACTAAAAACATTTCATTTAGTATGTTTTCTCAATATATGCATGTAGTAGGAATAGACTATAACTATGTATAACCAAGAGAATTTTAATAATGTACCAAACAGTATAATTCTAGAAGTAGAATTATCATTATTTAAAAATCCTCAGCATGTCAACTATTTTTTTAATGTGACATATTTCTATCTCCATTTTAAAATCTTAATTAAGATATCAAATAGTTTATGTTGTCTATGTCAATTTTGATTTAGATTTTTGAAGAACCAGTTTGAAGACAAATATTTCATTTAGTAGAGGTTTGTTCAATTTCCATTAATTTGAAAACTTTCAGTTGTTGTTGATATCAAGCTTTAAATCCTGGCAGTCAGATAGGATGCATGGTGTTATTTCCATTTTATTATATCTGTTGATGCTTGTTTTGTTTCCAAGTAAGTCATCAATTTTAGTGAAAGTTCCCTGAGTTACTGAGAAGAAAGCATATTCTTTTGTGTTTAGATGAAATATGTAAGTATCTGTTAAATTCACTTGGTTTATAATTTCTTCAGCTACTTTCAGCATTTCATTGCTTGGTTTTATCTGAATGACCTGTCTCCTGCTGAAAGTGGTATATTGAAGTCTCACAATATCAATGTGTGAGTTTCAATACATGATCTAAGCTGTACTGGTGTTTTTTCTACAAGTTAGACAGTCCTTGTATTTTGAGCATAGAAGTTAAGAATTGAAATATTCTCTTTTCCTGTGTAATTATGTTTTCCTTCCCTATATCTTCTGATATGCTTATGTTTGAATTCTATTTGTCAGATATTAAAATGGGCACCCTGCATGTTTCTCAGATCCATTTGTTTGGGGGTATATTTTTTTAGACCTTTACTCTGAGGTGACTTCTGTCTTTGGTGTTGTTTTCATGATTGTGTAAGAAGGATGGATCCTCATTTTGTGTCTTTTTATTGAAGAATTTGGAACACTGATGTTAAGAGGTTCCACTGAACAATGATTGTTGACACCCGATTTGTGTGTGTGTGTGTGTGTGTGTGTGTGTGTGTGTTTGTGTGTGAGTGTACACGCACTCATGCATAGTGTGCTTCTTCTCTTTGACTTTGCTGGCCTGGGATTAATTACTCCCTGTGTTTATTGGATTTAGTTAACACCTTCAGGTTGGAATTTACTTTTCAGTACCTTTTGTATGGCTGGATAACACAGTAAAAATATTAATTATTTGGATAGATGACATAAAAATACTATTTAATTTTTTGGAAAAATAGTCTAAATGTTTGTTTATAAATTTGTCCATATGTATTTATTTTTATAATCAGAGAGACAAAATAATTGCATATTTAGAAATTAGAATAGGGAAGTAGAATGAGTAGCACATAAAACACACAGAAAAAAATTTAACAATAACCTAAGTAACAACCGTAATTGATATTTTTAAAGTTCAATTTAATGGCTCACCACAAAAATTTAAATGCAGAGAAGCTATTAGTATGTATGGATTTTCTATCATTGCCTCTGTCCAGGCAATAAGTTGCTACTCAGAGTCCAAAATAAATTAAGTCCATAAACCTGAAGGTTTGTTTTATACTCTTTTGCTGGAATTAGAAATTTTATTAACCATTTAGAATTAGTTCTAAAAGGCACAATTTCTTTTAAAGAAGTAGGAAAATATCATAATTATTTATAAAAATATTTTATTTTCCTATTTCATTAATAAATAAAGTAGATTTCTATTTACTAAACCATAAGTCAAGTCAAAAATCAGTGGATAAATAAAACTATGTTGTGTCATATACATTATCAGCTAAAAAGAGAACAATATTTGTACATATAATTTTCATGACTAGTTATATGACCCAAAACTCTTGATATGTTCCACCAAAAGACCATTTTTGAAATACTTGACTGTATGGTTTTGAGGGAAATTTCAATGAAACACAGGTTTTTGAGATCTAACTTACATGATCACAGGCAAAAATCTCAGGACTGACTTAACACTCTGGGGTATGCTTTCTTTCCTTTATGTTTTTTATTTGCTTTTTGTATGACAGAGAAACAGATATCCTAATTGTCTAGCTGCTTTAGAAATGACATAAAGTAATCAACCATACAGCATGTAGCATGGTTTTTCTACAAAAATAGAGAGATGAATAAGTGACAGTTCTGTTATTTCTATCAGTTAATTTATAAATAAGCAAAAATATATCTTCTAAGCAAGAAGTCACTTTGTATATAAAATTTTATTTCAGATAATCCATGAAATCTCTGTATTTAAATTTCTACTGATAGTATTGCTAATAGAATTGTTATACATGATACTAATAATCATATGAGATGTAATCTTTATAGTCTTCAAGCATAAACTACATTTAGTTATGATGTGTGCTATACTTTTTAAATTACTCATAAAGTAAAATTAATTGCTTTATAATATAGCAGGACTTGGCACTTATTTAATCAACCAGACTTTATTCAACTTTTGCTTCTTTACTCAATAAAATATCATTTATGTGGCTAAGAGTACTATGAATATTTAATAATTTCATAATTTGGCACTATTTATAAATGACTTTTGGGAAATAATATCATGAGAAAATTTGATGTTCACTTAAAATATTTAAGTAACAATAAACAGTGATTCAAATATTTTTCAAATATAAAATTCTCTTATAGAACCATTTATTCTACTATGTGATTCAGTCAGATTTATAAATGCACACAGCACAATTATATATGGCAGTTTCTCTGCTTTATGATTTCCTTCTTTTGTGAAAATGAAATTAAAATTAAGGCAAATATTTTAAAAGAGCAAAATTTTTAAAAAAATAAAATTGTTACATATTCTTGAGTTTTAGAATCAGGAAGGCATAATTTCTCTTGAAGTATCATTCATTTGGGTTTTGTACAAAATAGCAAGGAAAAAGTCTGATGTTATCAACAAGGATTAGAGAAAAGCAAAAAGTGCAAAGGGAAGATGAGCTCCTACGAAAGCCTACTGGACAAGCAATTTCAAAGTTTGCCTCACCATCATCATCCCTGATTTTCAGTTCTACTCTAGAGCTATAGAAAATAAAACAACTTGGTATTGACATAAAAACAGGTGGACCAATGAAATTGAATTGAAGACCCTGATATTAATCCACACACCCATGAACACCTGATTTTTGACAAAGAACCTGAAATTATACAATGGAAGAAAGAAAACTTTTCAACAAATGGTGCTTGCATAACTGAATGTTGACATGTAGAAGAATGCATTGACACAGGGGACTACTTCCTAAATATTACACCAGTAGCACAGACACTGGGAGCAATAATTAATAAATGGAACGTCATGAAACTGAGAAGCTTCTGTAAGGCAAAGGACATGGTCAATAAAGCAAAATGACAGCCTACAGAATGGTTAAAGGTATTCAGCAATCCCACATCTGACAGAGGGCTGATCTTCAATATATATTAAGTACTCAAGACTAGACATTAAAATACAAAACAATACAATTTAAAAATAGGGTGCAGATCTAAAAAGAATTCTCAATAGAGGAATCTCAAAAGACACTTAAGGAATTATTTAACATCCTTAGCCATCCATGAAATGCATATCAAACAACTCTAAGATATCATTTTGCACCAATCAGAATAGAAAAGATAAAAAACACTGATGACAGCTTATGCTGGAGAGTCTATAGAGTAAGAGAAACACTCCTCCATTGCTGGTGGGAACGCAAATCTGTACAGCTGCTTTTGAAATCAGTATGAAAGTTTCTCAGAAAATTGGGAATCAATGCCACTCTTCAGCATGTACCCAAAAAGATGAACACTCATAATTCAAGGACATTTGCTCAATTATGTTCATAGCAGCACTATTAACAATAGCCAGAATCTGAAAACAGTCTAGATAGCCCTTATTCAAAGAATGGATTAAAAAGTGTGGTACATTTATACAATGGAATATTACTCAATGGTAATAAACAATGATATCTTAAAACTTGCATGCAAATGGTTAAGTTAATCCAGACTCAAATGTTCAATGTCAAAAAACTGACACCATCTGGGTAAATTAACTCAATCTGAATGAACTTGATTTAAAAATGGTTGAATGCTACATTCTATCCATAAAACCTAATATTTTCTGTGTGGAAAATATGCATGTGAAAATTATTCTATATTAAATTTGACTTATTTTATATTAGTAAATTGATAGAGAAATGCAAAATGTTAACACAATCTGAAATTGCATTCAGAAAAATAGTGTACATCAAGAAGGTAATTTTTTAAGCTTATGGTATTGTCTTCTAGCAACGACATTCATTCCAAAGTACAATGGCTCCTAAATTGCATTAGTTTTTATAAGAGGCAAAATGTTAAGGAACAATAACATTTGAGTAAGCAGAAGCTTAGAGACAAAAGTCATTAACTCAAAGTATTTACCACTGTGTTCCAAGGATAATGCTAGGCAATGTACCAAAGAAAGAAATGATTAAAGGAATGAAGTGTCGCATATTTTGTTATTATTCCCAATTATTTTTGTACTTGTTTCTGAAAGGCTTATATTCTTCATACCATTTACTTCAAAATTAGCTTTTGAGCTCTGAAGATGACCTGTGCAAAATACAAGTGATACTCATCAGCAGTAATTTAAAATTAAGTGTTTGATTTCCCCAGTTTGGTTTTCCTTAGTCATACTTTTCCTAAAGAGTTTATTTACTCAGCGGAGAACATCCATGCATCAGAATTGATAACACCAAAATTCTTGGGTGTATAGAAAGCAAACTTTAGGATCATATATTTGTTATGGCAACAAATCGTAGTCAAATTTGACTACTGTCTTAAGACTATGCACTTGGTAAACAAAGCATTCAGTTTTTTGAATGGGTTACACATGGAAATAATTAT
The DNA here is from genome assembly GCF_014885135.2 of Alexandromys fortis. Lineage (NCBI taxonomy): Eukaryota > Metazoa > Chordata > Mammalia > Rodentia > Cricetidae > Alexandromys > Alexandromys fortis. Next base: position 6,174,148 of record NW_026068008.1, read on the forward strand.
TAAACTTACTTCAGTAAAGGCTCTAGGCAAGTAATAACAGGATAGATTTGATTTTTGTACAAAGGCAAAAGCTTTATGCATTTTACACCATCTCAATCAAAAATACACACCACCTGTGTATCAATATATATGGATAATGGATTATGAAATATTGCCAGAGAGACCTGCAGAAGATTGCTTAGCTTTGATTTTGTGTATTTACCAACATACACATGACATACACATGAAATCTTCATCATCAGAAAATAAGAAAGGAAAGTTGGAGGTGAATGTCCTTGTTTTTATGTAAATTAGCTCCAAAATACTACTGTTCACTGGGATCACAGGCCACTAGTCAGAATACTTCCGTAGCCATGACAGACTCCGAGGGTGCTAGGAAAAGCTAAAGGAAAAAATCATTGGTGGTAAGCTTTGACGGGTGCGGGTAGCATTAGAAGACAAAGTGAGGTACATATGTGTGGAGTATATGAGAATGTTATTACATAAGACACTGTAACAGAACAATTTATATTGTTGATATTTTTTTCCCAGAAGATTGTGTATAAGGAGAGTCCATGGCCTTACTGTGATAAATTATAGGATATAGGTACATGTTTCTATTCAGGGTATTTCAGCATGTCTCTTTCTAGCGACTTCATGGCAGCTCTCTCCCTGCCTTCCTCCTCCCAGAATTCTGTTCTGTCTTTGCTACCTACCTACGTTTCTGCCCTATCAAAAGGCCAAGGTCGCTTCTTTATTCAACCAGTGAAATCAGCACAATTACAGAAGGACCCTTCTACACCATTTCCCCTTTTCTGTTTAAACAAAAAAGAAAGGCTTTCACATTAACATAGTAATATTACATATAACAAAAGTTATCAAGCAAGAATTATAGTTATATTATTTATATCTATTTTATTTTTTATCATAACAAAGGAAAACTATAACTATCTATCTATTCTTCAACTCCATAAAGACTCCAGAAGGATATAATATTATCTAAGTAAACAAGAAGTAAGCAATTTCCAAAACTCTAGAAATGACAGAGACATTTCACTGCCTGGACAGTCCCCAAAGTTCTTCTGTACCGTTGGAGTATCCATCTTTGGCCTTCAGACCCATAATATCCAGCAGACATTTCCATGAAGCAGGAAATTTTAAAGACATTTCAGTCGCTCTTTTTGTTACCCTGCAGAATGTCTCACAGACTCTTTCATGAATCAGGAACCCCGAAGGATCATTTCACCTTTTGGCGAGTTTAACAGTCCTCTCTCTGTGGGTTCTTTGTGTCCATTTTATGAAACAGTCCAGGCAAGAGCAGTTTCTTGCCCAATGGCTAACCAATTCCATAAGGAGCCTTTTCGATGCCCATCTTCCTCTTGAAGTAGATTAGTGTTGCCAGGAGCAGATGTGTCTCATTGTCATCAAAAACGCTAAAGTAATTAAAACATTTTAAATGCCATATTCTGTAGTCTTTGAAAGATATAAAGAATGCTTATCTAACTGAAATATATCCCTATATATCTGGAAAATTTTACTAACATGACTACAAGCTTGACTATTATCGATGATTATCCATTAATAACCTGTATTTCCTAACTAAACATTACATTTTTAAATGAATTACATAATCACAATACCTTAATCAAGATCAGAAATACATACACACACACACACACACACACACACACACACACACACACACATATATATATATATATATATATAATAAACTTGACCTTAAATTTCTATCAATAAAGCAAAATCCATACCAATGCAAATTATTTATATCTATATCATATCCTCCTTTAAATGTAAAAGAACATTTATAAATAATATTTGGGATTATGGGCACAGTTTTTTTCTCTCCAAACTGCTTCATGCTGTATGGGAGCACTGTTAACCAGGTCTTTCATGGTGTATCCTGTTTACTATCAGTCAGCAGTTGAGCAAAGTATTTTTTTTTTACGGTGTTCACAGGAACCTTTCAAAAGGGTGGGGTCCATGAAACAATATTATTGGTCTGGAAGCAATCCACAGGTTCTTGTCTTCTGTAAAAACAAAGGAAGAACATCTTTTCCAAAGCATCATATCCTTAGACCCAAATTCTAAATACATAATACCTTTATAATATCCATTCTGGTTTAGCTTGGCAGCCCATATAATTAGATGTCTCTCTGTACTTAGCTTCTTCACAGTCAAAAAAAAAGAATGAAAATATAATAATACACAAAATCCAGACTCTGTTAATTTTCCATTTTTACGTGGCTTTTTTAAAATCTATATCTCTCAGTACTCTGTCTCTTTAAAGACTTTACCCTTTTTTAAAGCATTAACTTTATGACTTTTTAATACTCTTTTTCTTCTCTCCCCCAAGCCTACATATGTCTATCTAACACTATGACCCATTTAGAGGTCTATTATGTCTGAATCTTTCCTATTACATTATCTGTAATTCTCTACTGTCTTGAAGAGCTTTTAAAATGCTAAGCATCTTGGTTGTGGCTGCTCTGGATGTTAGCTCCACGTCTCTCCAATTTCAAAATGGTGGACACACCATTTCTGCTAGCTCTGGGGCCGCCTGCAGGAGCCGCATTCAGCACTTTAACTCTGAGACTGAGAGTGTGGCACATAAACTCTTTCTTTCTGAGTTACAGCCAAATCTGCCATGCAGAGCACTGTGCAGCCTGGAAACATCTCTCTGTATGGTGGCAGGAATCCACCATGCTCTCCCACCTGCCCAAGCCTGATTTCTTTGTCTCCCCAGGCAGGAAGAGCTGAGCCATGGGCATGGTCTCAGCTGCTTTCCTCCTGATCCCGAGTGGACACACAAACACCCAGGCCCACAAATGCTCCATAGCCAGAGTTTGTACCTGTGGCAGGTCCCAGGAAACTGCATTTAAAAACCACATGGCTATTGTTTTTTTGTTTGTTTGTTTGTTTGTTTGTTTTGTATGGCTGCTGAGTCAGGAAATTTTCTCTTAAAGGAGCTATGGTATGCCGCCAGCTGTGCTAAACTTTATATTTCTGTCTAGAATTCTTTCTCAAGCCCACCACGTTGGGCACCACTCAGTTTTTATGTGCCACACTCTGTTGTATGGAGAGCGCAGGCTGTGTCCCGCTGCCCAGCTAGCTTATGCCCGAAATAATTTTCTGTAACGTTGGGTGCCATTCTTTAACAGGAGGTCATACTTTTTGGGGTTTCAGTCCTATCCAGTTTCCACAGCTGATAAGCCCCCAAAGAAAGTCACACAGAGGTCTCCATAAGTTATAAACTAATTGACCCTTTAGCTCAGGCTTCTTGTTAATTCTTATAACTTATATTAACCCATTGTTTTATCTATGTTAGACACATGGCTCAGTACCTTTTTCAGTGGGGTAGATCACATCCTGCTTCTTCAGTGATCTGGGCAGGACTGGAAGGAATGGACTTCCTCCTTCCTAGAATGTTCCTATACTACTTCATGTCTTGTTGACCTGCCTATACTTCCTGTCTGGCCAAGTAGCATTTATTTAAAACAATTTATTTAAGACAATTCTCCTGCACCACAAAACAATCCTGTACAATAAAAGAACTTTTGGAGGTATCACAACCCCTAACTTAAAACTCTACTACAGAGCTACAGTACTGAAAACAGCCTGGTATTGGCATTAGAACCATCAGGAGGACTATTGAAACCAAATAGAATACCTGGATATCAATCTGCACATCTTTGACCACCCAATTTTTGACCAAGAAGGAAAAAATATCAAATGGAAAAACAGAAAGCATATTTAACAAGTGGTGCTTGCATAACTAGACATCAACATGTAGAAGAACAAAAATAGACCCATATCTATCACCATGCACAAAACTCAAGTCCAAATGGATAAAAGACCTCAACATAAAGCCAGCCACACTGAACCTTATAGAAGAGAAAGTGGGAAGTACAATTTTATGCATTGGCACAGGGAACCACTTCCTAAGTATAACCCCAGCAGGACAGTCACTGAAACAATTAATAAATGGCACCTCCTGAAACTGAAAATCTTCTGTAAAGCAAAGGACGAAGTCAGCAAGACAAAAATGACAACCTACAAAATAGGAAAACATCTTCACTAACCCCAATTCAGACAGAGGTCTGATCTTCAAAATATACAAAGTACTCAAGTAATTGATTACCAAAAGAACACATAGCCCCCCAAAAATGGAGTACAGACCTAAGCAGAGAACTCTCAACAGAGTAATCTAAAAAGCCTGAAAGACATTTAAGGAGATATTCAACATACTTATTCATCGGAGAAATGCAAATCAAAACAACTCTGGAATTCCATCTTATACCTGTAAGAATGGGCAAGATCAAAAACACTGATGACAACTTATGCAGGAGAGGTTGTGGGGAAAAGGGAACACTTCTGCATTGCTGGTGGGAATGGAGCTGGTGCAACCTTTTTGGATGTCAGTGTGACCACTTCTCAGAAAATTAGGAAACAACCTTCCTCAAGACCTAGTAATGCCACTTTTGGGTATATATCCAAAGGACGCTCAATCATACCACAAAGTCATGTGCTCAACTATGTTCATAGCTGCTTTGTTTGTCATAGCCAGAACCTAGAAGCAAACTAGATACCCCTCAACCAAAAATGGATAAGGAAAATGTGGTACATTTACACAATAGAATATTACACAGCAGACAAAAATAATGACATCTTGAATTTTTCAGCAAAATGGATTGAGCTAGATAACATTATTTTGAATGAGGTAACCAGACACAGAGAGACATTTATCATATGTGCTCACTCATAGGTAGTTTTTAAACATAAAGTATAGAAAACCAACCTACAAAACACAATCCCAGAGAACTTAGACAATGAGGACACTAAGTGAGACTTACTTAGATCTAATCTACATGGGAATTAGAAAGTAGGAAAAGATAAGATTTCCTGAGTAAATTGGGAGCTTGGGGACTTTGTGGGAGGATTGAAGTGGAGAGGGGAAAGGTGGGGAGGATAACAGAAATGTAGAGCTCAATAAATATCAATACAAAATGAAAAAAAAAAGAATATACCTTTTTCTCAGCACCTCATGGAACCTTCTCAAAAATTCACCATATACTAGTTAACAAAGATAACCTCAACAGATATAAAAATTTGAAATAATGCAATATATATTATCGGATCACCATGGCCTAAATTAGAATTTAATTGCAACACTAATTCCAGAAAGCCCACAATCTTGTATAAATTAACAAAGCTCACTTGAATTCTCAATGGGTCAAGGAAGAAGTAAAGGAAGAAATTAAAGATGTCTTAAATTCAAAGAAAGTTACACACAACATAATCAAATTTATGGAACACAATCAAAAGCGGTGTTAAGACAAAAGTTCATAACCCTAAATGCCTACATAAAAATGCTGGAAAAATCCCATACCAGTGAGTTAAGAGAACATTTGAAAACTCTAGAACAAAAAGAAGCAAACTTACCAAAGAGAATTTTGGAAATAATAAAATTGAGAGCTGAAATCAATAAAATAGAAACAGAGAAAACAATATAAATAATCAATGAGACAAAGAGTTGGTTCTTCAAAAAAATCAACAAAATGGACAAATTTTATTTGAAATAACCAAAACTCAGAGAGAATATCCAAGTTAACAAAATCAGAAATGAAAAAGAGGACATAACAAAAGATACAGAGGAAATCACTAGGCCATATTTCAAAAACATGTACTCCACAAAATTGGAAACTTAAAGGAAATGAACAACTTTCTGGATAAATATCACTTACTAAAGTTAAATTAAGACTAAATAAGCAAATTAAGTAGACCAATAAGAGCTAAAAATAGAAACAGTCATCAAAAGTCTCTCAACCAAAAAATAAATAAATAAATAAAATCCCAGACCAGATGGTTCAGCTCAGAATACTACAAGATTTCCAAAGAATAACTAATACCAGTACTCCTCAAATTGCCCATACCATAGAAACAGAAGAAACATTGCCAAACTTTTTTTTTATGAAGCTACAATTACCCTGCTACCCAAACTACATAAAGACATTACTATGAAAGAGAATTAAGACCAATCTCACTCATAAACATTGAGGCAAAAACACTCAACAATTGAATCCAAGACCACATTGAGTCTAAGAACACATCAGAAAAATTACCCAGCATGATCAAGTCAGCTTCATCCCAGAGATTCAGGGACAGTTCAACATATGAAAATCTGTCAATGTAATCCACCTTATAAACAAACTGTAAAATAACCACATGATCACCTCATTAAATGATGAAAAATGCTTTAACAGAATGCAACATGCCTTTATGATAAAGGTCTTAGAGATAGCACAGTTACAAGGAACATGCCTAAATATAATAAAGCCAATATACAGAAAGCCAACAGCCAACATCAAACTAAATAAAGAAAAACTGACAATGATCCCACTAAAATCAGAAATACGAGGTTTTCCATTCTCTTCATATCTATTCAATATAGTTCTTGATGTTTTAACTAGAACAATAAGGCTATAAATGGAGATCAAGTTATTACAAATCCAAAAAGAAGTCAAGCTCTCACTATTTGCTGATGATATGATAGTTTACATAAGCAACCCAAAAAAAATTACCAAGGAATATTTAAAACTCAAAAACACTTTAAAAAATGTAGCAAGATATAAGATTCATTTTAAAAAATGAGTAGCCCTCCTTTACACAGACGATGAATGGGCTCAAAAAGAAATCAGAGAAACATCATTTTTCACAATAGCTACAAATAGCATAACATATCTCAGAGTACCTCTAACCAAACAAATAAAAGAACTGTATGAAAAGAACTTTAAAACTTTGGAGAAAGAAATTGAAGAGGATAGCAGAAAATGGAAAGATCTTCCATAATCTTAGGTGTTATAATTAACATAGTAAAAAAAATGGCAATCTTATCAAAAGCAATCTACAAATTTAATGAAATGCCCATCAAAATTCCAGCAAAATTTTTCACAGATCTTGAAAGAACATTACTCCACAGTACTCACCTTCATATGGAAGAGCAAATCCCAGTATAGCCAAAACAGTCTAATACAGTAAAGAACGACGGGAGACATCAAAGTCATGACTTCAAACATTACTACAGAGCTACAGTACTGAAAGCAGCCTGGTATTGGCATTAAAACTGACAGGAAGGCCAATGGAAGTGAATTGGTCCTCGACCAAATTACCCCTTGGCTGTAGAATGCATAAGGAAAATGGGGTACATTTACACAATGGAGTACTATACAGCAGAAAAAATAATGACATCTTGAGATTTGCAGACAAAAGACTGAATCTAGAAAACATCATACTGAGTGAGGTAACTCAGACTCAGAAAGACAATTATTGTATGCTCTCACTCATAAGTGGTTTTTAGACATAAAGCAAAGAACACCGGCCTACAATTCACAATCCTAGAGAACCTAGACAATAATGAGGACCCTAAGAGAAACATGCATGGATCTAATCTACATGAGAAATAGAAAAAGGGAAGATCTCCTCAGTAAACTGGGAGTATGTGTACCATGGGGGAGAGTAGAGTAAGGGGGGGGGGGAGCTGAAAAAAAAAACTAAATTAATAAACAAATGAATTTCAAACATGTAAAAAAAATAAAATAAAATAAATCAACCTTGTATGCCCAATAGGCTCAATATAAACTGCTGTTGGACAATGGTCTTTTATTTAACAAGGCAGAAAGTATAGGCAGGGCGACTAGGCAGGAAGCAGAGGCAGGGTGACCAGGCAGGAAGCAGAGGCAGGGCATTGAGAACAAGATAATTCTGGGAAGAGAAAAGATTCAGCCTGCAGTCATCTCTCTTCGCATAGGGAATGCAGAAGAGAATGCCTTGTTAATAAAAGGTACCCAGCCACGTGGCTAACACAGACAAGAATTATGGCTTAAGATGTAAGAATTAATTAATAAGAAGCCTAAGCTAGTAGGCCAACCAGTTTTTAATTAATGTAGACTTTTGTGTTTTTCTGTGGTACTGAACAGCTGCCAAACCAGGTGGGACAGAAACTTCTGCCAACCAATGGCACCAATGTAGAAAGTAAAAGCCACTAAAAACCTGAGAGATTTTGGGAAACAATTCTAGACAGAAAAGAACAGAGTTTAGCAGGGCTTTTTGGTAATATTTTCTCAGGTGGCCACTGTTTGCTAGAGGCAAGTGCACCTTATTAAAGAGAGGCTTCGTGACTCAGCTTTAGAAGCAAAAGTCTTGCAGCTCTTTTAAGCGGCCCCACAACCAAACATTTAAATGGTGTTTATTAGTAGCCAAAAGCATGTTTCTTGGTGGTGGCATGGACTATGAAACTCTACAGCCTTTTGGCACTAAACATGGCTCCAGCCAATACCTCTGCCTTTGAGGCTAAACTCTCAGAAAACTAAGGAATGGGCTGGATCCAACAAACAAAGCCACAGCTTTAATCCTAGCCATATTGATTGGCAAATTAAAGACTCATGTGGTCATAAAAAGAGTAAAAAAATATAGTAAAAATAGATTCAGATAAAGAAAACCTCTAAATGGTTTACAGTGTGTTTAACTATGTATGTAGGCATAGGAAAGAAAATAAAAAGGACAGAGTCCTTAAAATAAAAAAAAGAAAGAAAGAGAATAGTTGGGGATTGTAGCACACACCTCTAATCCCAATACTTGGGAGACAGTGGCAGGCAGATCTCTGTGAGTTTAAGGGCAACCTGGTCTACAGAGTGAGTGTCAGGACAGCCAAAGATACACAGAGAAACTTATCCTCAAAAAAACACAAAAATTAAAAATAAAAATAAAAGGAATAGAGTTCAAAATAAAGCCACATAAAAATGAAAAACATACAGAGATTCTGGATGCTGTACATTGTCGTGTTGCCATGACTTGTTTGAATGCCAAGGAAGGAGCAACAGCTTCTAAAAGACATTTGATAATAAATGATGCTGTATTAATCCAACATATATANTTCTTTTGGAGAAGAGGTTTGGCTTTTTTTTTTCCACAGAATTGAGAGGTTGTGGGCTCATTCTGGGCTGAGAAAAATCAGGTGTGATCAATGAAGACCCCCCCGAGAAATCTCCAATGGATCAAATGGCCTGGATGTCTGAGTTCTACATCCAGAACAATTCCAAGACTGCTGGCTGAGATGATTAAGCATCACAGAATACTCCAGTCAGGACTTGATCATAACTCCAAATTTTCTTTAGGACCTTGTAAGATTATCAGTGCTTCTGATCGTGAGGAAGTCGCCTCAAAACTATACCCACATTCCAAAACATGGATTATGGATATTTATATTTGATTAGATTGTTGTTTACAAGATGTAATGGATAATGGTTTGGATAAAAAGCTAAATAAAGGATATTAGATTCAGAGTTCTTCTTTCATAAAAGAGTGGGAAGTGCTGTGGGACAATGGTGTTTTGTCCTGTTACTTTTGTTATTTCTAATAAAATGCTGATTAGCCAGTAACCAAGCAGGAAGTATAGGCAGTATGATGAGAACAGGAGAATTCTGGGAAAAGGAAAGATTCAGTCTGAAATAATCACCCAGATGTAGAATATGCAGAAGAGAATGTCTTGCTGATGAAATGTACCAAACCACATGGCTAACACAGACAAGAATTATGGCTTAAGATGTAAGAATTAATTAATAAGAAGCCTAAGCTAGTAGGCCAACCAGTTTATAATTAATATAGACTTTTGTGTGTTTCTTTGGGATGAACGACTGTGAGACTGGGCATGCCAGAAACTTCTGTCAACAATCAAACTTTAAGTCAGCATGAATATGAATCTATAGGACCCTGTAAATAGATACTGTACTTGCATTCCCTGAGCCACCCACACCCAAATAATCACATAAAAACAATATTAATCACAGCATTGTTTCACCTGTGTCTCTGGTGTATTTTTAGTTAGTTCATATATGTTAAATTTACCCATTTTATTTAATTTATATATTGCGATGAGGCTGTGGCTTACTGTTAAGATTCTGGTGTCTTTTTCCTTTGGCAGCTAAATGGCATCTATCTGGCTCTGCCTTCTTTCTCCATACATTCAATTTAGTTTTCCCACATACCTGTATTCTGGCCTGCCATAGTACAAAACAACTTTTTATTAACCACTAATAAGAAAACAGATTCATAGCATATATAGGGAAATCCCACATCAGAAGTCAAAGCAAGTGGGGAATGTAGTAGTTAAAATATCTCCATTTTGACCAAATCAACCACTTTAAAGGCCTGTAATTGTCATAGTTAGTTTAGCCCTGAACTTAACTTGTTTGCGTTTGTTCACAGCCTAATAGGAGAAGAAGAAGAAGAAGAAGAAGAAGAAGAAGAAGAAGAAGAAGAAGAAGAAGAAGAAGAAGAAGAAGAAGAAGAAGAAGAAGAAGAAGAAGAAGAAGAAGAAGAAGAAGAAGAAGAAGAAGAAGAAGAAGAAGAAGAAGAAGAAGAAGAAGAAGAAGAAAAGAAATATTTATCTCAAATAATTTAGTCTTCCCTGTATAGAAGGAATAGTTCCACTTCCACTCCTGTTGTCCTGTTATCACTAAAGTAGCGAAGCTGGTGGATGGAGACCAAAAAAGCCCTATAAATTTTATAGAAAAAGTTCAGAGTCCATAAAAGTGTGAGCATTGATTATGGTTTGTTGTAAGATAATCTTTTTATACACTGTGAAGATGTGGCTCTGCCAAGTACCTTCTGATTGATTTAATAAATAACTGATCACTTGATAGCTAGGCAGAAGAGTATAGGCAATACTTCCAGGCAGAGATAAGAAATCTGGGAAGAAGCAATGTGGAATTCACCAGCAAGATGCAGAGGCAGTTAGATGTACAATATGGAGGACAAATAATGAGCCACCTTTCAGAATATAGATGACTATAAACAGGTTAATTTAAGTTATAAAAGCTAGTTGGGAACAATTATAAGCTAAGGTCATGCTTTTATACTTAATATGAAGTCTCTGTTTCATTATTAGGGAGTGGCAGTCTAAAGAAAGTCTTAGCTTTATTTATTGGCTTGCAAAAGAGAAACCCTTTTAAAATGCAGTTTTGGAAAATTGGTCATCTACAGGCATAACAATCATTAATAGTAATAAAACAGCAACAACAATAACAATAATAATATTAACATTAAGAGTTTGAAAAAAGGAAAATGGGTTGGGTGGTGATGGTACATGACTTTAATCCCAGCACTGGAGAAATGGACACAAGTAGGACTCCATGAATTAAAAGCCAGCCTTGTATACAGAGTGAGTTCCAGGATAGGATCCGAAGCTACATAGAAGTCTTGAAAAATAAAAACAAAAAACAAAAAAAAAAGGAAAACTACATACATTTTACCTGTCATGGTTAAGTTCATATAACCTTACATATAACTGTAAATACAGTGCTATAAAACAAGGTAATATAATAAAATATACAAAATCTCAAATTTGACAATGATTTTCATTATAACTACAAGCTACAAAAAAATAGTAACTTAGGTTTCACTACATTCACATATTTTGGTTCCATTAAAGACACTGTCAAAAATGCAAGAATGTATGTGTTTCTATACCTTTAGCTTTCATTTGTTGTACTCCCAAATTTGATCTAAATAATATGACAGTTAATAACACAGCAGCAACAAATAAAAATAAATAAGAAGAAAACATATTAACAAAAAACAAAGATCATTTCTAAAGTAGTAAGAGTCTTGCCATGGCATTAGCACTTCACATGGATTAGGGGAGAGTATTGCAGGTCCCTTAAAAAATATACTCCTTTTCAGTTAAAAGGATGAAAAGTACTCCTGGGATGGGGAGACTAACTATACACTCTAAGATGTCTAATACATGCAGTTTTATCCAGTGTCTTCATTTGGATTTAATTGCTCTGAAGAAACACCATGACCACAGCATTCCTTATAAAGGAAAATACATAATTGGGACTGACTTACACTTCCTGGGTTCAGTTCATTATCATATTAGCAGGAAACATGACAACATGCAGGCAGACGTGGTATTGGAAAAGGAGCTGGTGGTTGTACTTCTTGATCTGCTGGCAGAGGATGGAGACTGCCCTACTAAGCCTAGCATGAGCATTTCGGGTCTCAAAGCCCACCTTCACAGTTACACACTTATCAGACAAGGCCACACCTGCTAATAGAGAAACTTCCAATAAGCCAAGTATTTAGGCACATGAGTATATGTGAGTCATTTCCATTCAAATCACTACATCCTTTTAGACCATTCAAACAGTTGGTGAGGAAACAACCAGCAGGAAGGCAAATTCACTTAATGCCTTGCTAAAGAGTTGAGAGGAGTAGTTATCAAATCACTGGAATCATGCACTTTCCTTTGCATAATCTAATCTCTGTACAGTCACTACAGAACCATTATGAGGATTTGGTGAGGGATGCCTGTTTTTCTTTGTAAAATAAGTTTCCTGTGTCTAACTTTCTGTTTCCTTATTTTGTATGCAGCAAGACCATCAGTATTCATTCCTTTGTATTTTGGGCTTTTTTATTTTTATTTTTTACTGAAGATGCATTCCTTTGCCAAATGGCTAATCTCTCTCATGCTTTGTGGTTGCTTGCTGCCTAAATTTACTTACATGTCTGAAAAAGCAAGGCTTTTTTTTACTTTCTTTTTTCTATCACCATCCTCTAGGCACCTGCAGAGATTTACAGTGTGCCTGCCAAGTTTTTGTTGTAATTGTTTGATTGTATGTTTCAAGATTTAAGAAACCTTTTACTTAACTAACTTGTGAGTTCATTCTACAATTCTTTAATTAACAAGATTAAAATTTTATGTTTTGTGGTTTGCGATCACTGAACGACCATATGAACTCTGCTGAATTTCAATCAGATGAATTTTATTTAAGCAGAAACAGATTACAACACTCGTGTTTGGACTTGGGATTGTAAATTTATATATGTATTATATATATATATTCATTTATATGTAGAAATTAATTTCATACATATGAAATATACATATATGCATATATAAAATTTTCATAACCTATTTTTCTGTTGAGGGACAGTGAGATTGATTATAGTTTCTAGAAATAATTAATGAAGCAGCAATTAACAGGAAGGTACAAATATATCTTTGATAACATATGGGAATTTCTGGAATTGTGGCCAAGGGTAAATATTTGATTTTTGTGATAACACTCATTTTAAATTTGAGTAATCTTCAAACTGTTTTCCACATTTGTTGTATTAAATTTTACTACCACCAACAATGAATGAGGGTTGTTTTATCTCCCGTCTTCACCAATATTTATTGTCATTCTTATTGTGTTAGGTGATATATCAAGGTAGTTTGAATTTAAATTTGAATTAACTGAATAAAATTACTGTTGAATAATTGTATGCAATTTGTAACTGTAAATATTCAATAAATACACAAATTATTTTAAACAGAGTATGAAGTTTATCATATGACAGTGATATGGAACTTTTATCAATCTGATTTATTAATAGTATTAAAAGTAGTAGAAATGTTGACAAGGATATTGGATACATTAAAAGTTATATAAGGTAAAGTGAAATCTATTTAATTATGTTATCATAATTTTAAATGAAGATGAAAATGACCTTAGTATAAAATAAGAGATATCTTTCAAAAGTATATGCAGAGAAGTGATCTAAAGAAATTTTATAACATGATAAAAACTAGTAATGAGGAAAATTCATGTTTATTTGAATAACCCATGATCCACTGAACAGTTCTAACTGTGCTGAAAATTTGTTGTCTTTTGCACCAAGTGTCCCCATTAGTTTTTATGAACTACAGAAACACTTAAATTGTGAGACTGAAAAAAAAAAAAAACAATTCAATGTAAAGATATTTAATGTAATAAATTTGTTATTTACTTATGTTTATATGGAAAAGAGAAATGAGAACTTAACTGAAGTGTTTTTTTTTAATTGATTTCATTTAACAACACAAATCAGAAACATAACAATAGTAATTCAAAAGTTTACTACCTAGAACAACAGGAATTATAGCATCTTTTCTCCTCTCAAATATGTGTGATTGACAAGTATAGTTAAAGAACTAGAAATGACTGACAGGAAAAGGCAGACACTGAGGTCCTCAAGAGACTAAAGAAAATACCTTAAAGCAAAACTAAACTCAAATATATTTAAAAGCAAATGCCTAAGACTGAATCTAAGATCAGAGATCCATAGCTTTTGACAGAAAGCTTGAATGCATATAAAGGAAAAGCAGCAAAATGTCTGTGAGAGGAAATGGCAGCAAGATGCTCAGACAAAAGAATATAAAATCAGTGAATAGGAGTATTGAAATAGAGTAAAAAGCCAGTTGCTAATACAAAATCCAAAGGAAAGGAAGAAGAAAGACACAATTATAAACAGTATGCCTTCTGACAAATTTATAATATTGGACACCTATATGTGCTCTTTTAAATTGCAGAAGTAATGTATAAGATAAAATTGCACTTTAAAATAAGAGTAATAGAACAAATGAACAGAATAAAATGAGCGCTGAAAACAACTGAGTTTTAATAATTACATGTATTATATGAGAATTATATACAAATTCATTTAATATTAAAAATATAAGAACACAAATTTATTTGAAATACAAATGCTTTTAGGGTTATAATATTCTGCTAAAAATGGAAGACTTCATGACTACTATTGTCATAGAAAACTTTCTTCTATACTACAGTTGCAAAACTGTCAAGTATTTTAGTAATAAAAATTTTAGTAATAAAAATAAATGATAAAATAAATGAAAACATCTAAAAAATTAACATATAACAAATTTTACAGTTATTTAAGTGTGCATATAGCATATCAGAAATATGTGGAGTATAATAATACCCAGCTGTATTGCATGCAAAACACTTTTATGGATTACTACTATGTGTTTTTTTATAGAGTTGTTTAAATAAATATGTGTATTCTTGCAAACCCAGGAAAAAGACAAAAAGAGTGCTACTGCCAATATTTCCTGTTTCATGTTATAATAGTTATTAATTTGAAAAAAATATTAATATTCCTCATCTCTAACATTATTTTGCTATGTATTTTTAGAAAGGACTTTCTTATATTCACAGTTCATAGAATTAATTAGTGTACTCACAGTAATAATAATATCCTAATAAACTAATAAAAATAAATCCAGAAAAATATGTTATTATAATATTTTATAACAGTTCATTTTTGGATTTCTAAATTCATATGAATGGCAAATTGTAATTATGAGGATTTGACCTGAGATCAAATAACACTATTTACTATAGAAACAATACTTTAAATAAAATTTTAAATTACCCATTTATTGTTCAAGGCTTTTCACACAAATATCAATCATACCTTGTCAAATTTTCAGATGACCTGTGAGATCTTGACTGCTAGATTTGGGATCTGAAGACCTAAAGAAATGAGTCAGACTATAACCTAATGCTGTAGAAAATCTTGCTTCAGTTTAAGTATATTTATATACAAACAATGTAATGAATAAGGCAATGATACAAGGAAGGTTTGAGTTCAGAAAAAAAAAACATAAAATAAGTGCCACTAAGTACATACTAAATATTAACAAACAGCCCTTTCCTAGAACTTTCTCAGGGAAGTCTAATTTAACGATAATTTTCTGAAAAATACTATAGGGTACATCGGAGAAATCATGGAAGTAAGGCAGAAGGCAATATCCTGATTCAGGGCACATAGACCAGACTGACTTCTATAGTTAAGTTCTGTTATTCAACAAGAATAAACATGTTTTATAATTTAAATGTGAATATGTAACACAGAAGGCACAAAATCACACCCAAGGACATTCCAGGGAACAAAATACACCTGAAGCAAAAAACCTGCTGCTATTTGAGGCCTTTTATTAAAGATCCCCAAGACAGTTTCCATCAGGCATCATTTTTCTGACAATGTTTCAATATGCTTTGAATAGCATGAGCCAGTTATTTCAGGTTCTGAAATACATGTAGAGAAGACAAAAAAATGGTGAGTGCAGCTGAGAGAGTGACAGCCCACTATATCAACTCAATGAAATGAACTGGAGTGACTTGCCTATTACCCTTGTAGAGAAAGGGATGATGTATTTAATCCAGGAAGGGTCAGTCTTTGAAATATCTGTTAGTGGATTAATTGACTTAATTCTTACTGCTGTGCTGATTGATTAAATCTAAATTGTATTCTTTAATCACTACAGTAGCAGAGTCATATGAGGTAATGAATAAATGAATACATTATCAGGATTGCTATATAGAATTATAAAACTAACATAATGAAAAACAATTATTTGTGTTTTAATTTTTAAAAATATATCCTGTAAGAATCAAAGACTAACAAAAAATTTAGTATCAGGCAATAGAAGTCTTCTTGTATATGGTTGTTCAGGTAGTCTGAGGATAATAAAGGGTTATTTATTTAAGGGTAGACTCACAGATTACAGTCCTCTGCTCGAATGGGGAAGAGCAACCAAAATCCTGCAACCAGAAACAAGGCCAGATGCATGCTTTACATCAGCATTTATAGTATAAGAGGCCATGCCCAAGTGGGGGGCGGGTAACTTAAAGGCTACTGATGGTCTGAATTCTTAAAGCACCAACCCCTTTTGTTTAAATAAGAAAGTTCTAAACCTTATACAAAATTATATACAGTAGCAACAAATATCAGGTATAAAAATTAGAATTACAACCAGCATTAACAATATCAAGCAAGAAACATGATAAATGTTTCAATAATTATCCTGTGAATTTTTTTTTCGAAGCAGGGTTTCTCTGTAGCTTTGGAGCCTGTTTTGGCACTAGCTCTTGTAGACCAGGCTGGCCTCAAACTCACAGAGATCCGCCTGCCTCTGCCTCCCTAGTGCTGGGATTAAAGGCGTGCGCCACCACCGTCTGGTTTATCCTGTGAATTTAAGTCTTCTATAATAAATAACTTGGCCAAGTCATTAAAGGATAGTTAACTACAGCTATCTAGTCATCAATTTCATCAAAGACCTGAGAAGGGAAATATTATTTATTGAGTAAGCAGGAGTACAATCAAGCAACTTTCCAAAATGTGCAACAAATAACAGAGACAAGTGTCTACAAGGGCAATCACCCAAAGTCTCATTTGCAATGTTGGACCAACCAACTTTGGCTAAGGCCTAGAGTAATTGACAGACCATTTTCAGAGGCAGGAAAATTTTCAAAACCATCTTACCCTGTCTTGGCAAGATTTGACAGTCTTTTTTTTTTTTTTTTTTTTTTTTTTTTTTTGGATCCTGTTTGTCCTGTTTAGCCATCAGGCATTTCCTCAGTGGTCCATGCATAGCAATTGCTTGCCCAAAGGCTGTTTTGCCAAAAAGAAAACCAGCTCCAAATGGCATATCTTTGGTGGTCAACATTCTTTTGGGAATATATCTATGTTGCCAGGAGCAATTGTGTCTCACATCAACAGAACAATAAGTTATTTAAATGCTACATTCTGCATCATTTTGACATGGTTGAAAATTGCATATCTATGCAGAATATAATCTCTATGTATGTAAAAACCCTGATTAGTCTAACTATAAGTATAACAAACATGGAGGACTATTGACCTATAAATCTTAATACTGATATAACTTAAAGACTTCATATTATAATACTAAATATCCTTTAAACAACTGTGCAACAAATGAGGACAGTGACCTCAAAATGTAAGCAATGTATAAGTATTTTGGTCAGAGGTAGAAATATATATTGCAATACAATAAACATATCCTAAAACTGTATCAATATACAAAATGTTTTAAGCAGAGATAGAAGCATGCATGCTTACAATATGACAAAATATTCTCAATTAAGGCATTGTGATTGTGTAGTTCATTTAAAAATGTAATGTATAATTAAGAAATATAGGTGACTAGAGAGTCATCTGTAATAGTCAAGCTTGCAGTCATGTTAGTTAGATTTTCTACATGTATAGAGATATATTTTAGTTGGATAGGCATTCTTCAAATCTTTCAGAGCCCTTCAAAATATGGCATTTAAAGTTTTTTAATAACTTAGGACTTTTCATGACAATGAGACACATCTGCTCCTGGGAGCACCAATCTACTTCAAGAGAAAGATGGGTGTTAAAGAGGATCTTATGAAGTTAGTTAGCCATTTAAGTGAGAAACTGCTCTTGCCTGGACTGCTTCTCTGGGCATGCAGGAACTGCAGAAAAATGACTGCTGAACTTGCCTAAAGATGGGAGATGATCCTTTGGGGTTCCTTATTCATGAAAGAGTCTGTAAACATTATGCAGGATACACAAAAAGGTGACTGAACTCTCTTTGAAATTTCTTGCTTCATGGAAAAGTCTACTGGATACAATGGGCCTGTAGCCTAAAGATGGATACTTCAATGGTCCAAAAGAAGTTTGGGTGACTGTTCAAGCAATAAGATGTCTCTGTCAATTCTAGAATTTTGGAAGTTGCTTACAATGTACATCCTGTTTACTTTGGTAATATTATATCTTTCTAATGTCTTTGATGGAATTGAAAAATTTATAGTTATAGTTTTCCTTAGTTATGTTAAAAGATTAAGTAGATATAAATATTGTAACTGGAACTCTTCCTAAAATTTTACTATGTTAATGCCTTCTTTTTTGTTTAAACAGAAAAGGGGAAATGATGTGAGAGGTCCTTTTGTCTATGTGTTGCTTTCATTGGCAAATGAATAAAGAAAACTGCCTTGCCTCTTGATAGGGCAGAACTTAGGTAAGCAGGAACAGCTCAATGGCATATTGGGAGAAAAGATGCAAAGTTAGAGAGAAGCTGTGGAGCTGCCAGAGATAGACACTGGGAATTTTACCTGATAAGCCACTGCCATGTGATGATGCACAAATTAATGGAGATGGGTTAAACTAAAATATAAACATTAGCCAATAAAAAGTTCAGAGCTAATTGGCCAAGAAGTGATTTAATTAATACAGTGTCTTTGTGGTTATTTTGGTTCTGGGTGACTGGGACAAACAAGAGGGCCCTCCTCCTACAATGTGCCAGTGGGGGAGGTGATCTGCATAAGCTTGGGAAATTTCCAAGTTGCCACAGGCAGTTAGTTCCACTGTGGCAGGGTTTTTACAAAAAACTGCTTAGGTAAAACAAAGCCAGGTGGGCATGGGTGGGAGACTTTCTGGGCTATGGACTTGTTAGGCCTTTAAGCTGATTCCACCCAGTAAGTGTGGAGTCTGGATCCATGTGGGCACCAGATGAAGATGGCACTTAAAGAAATCCCACTTAAAAGAACTGAGTATAATAGAGGGTTATTTATTTGGGAGTAGACTCAAAAACTATAGTCCTCTGCTTGAACAGGGAACAGCAGCCTGAAGAAAGGCCAGACGTGAACTTTATATCAACATTTACATATTATAGTATAAGAGGCCATGCTCAAGTGGGCAGGTAACTTAAAGTCTACTGGCAGTAGGAATTTCTGCAGCAGTCTAAAGGAGTTCAAACACACTGTAGACTATTGATATAATCCTTATTTGACTCTCAGAGGTTGAAGGTAAGTTCCTATAGATGACGACACCACAAATTTTGAACAGAATTCAAGTGATTGAAGCTAATCTAACCTTAAAACCTGTTTCATGTGGTTTAACTTCCAAAGTTTCACAAAATACTGTTCAGGCTTCCAAGAAAAAGGAGCAGAAATAGTACTACCAAGCTGCATCATCTATGAACCACAAAATTACTGTCATAGAAACACATCTGTAAATGTTCAACAAGTGGCATTCATACATTAATAGTAACAAAAAGCTGTCTAATTGGACTTCAGGTCCAATAAATATGAGGAGCATCATGATGGAGGGGTGTCATCTGTCTATGTGTTACTTTTATTGGATAATAAAGAAACTGTCTTGGCCCTTTGATAGGACAGAAAATTATGTAGGCAGAGTAAACCAAACAGAATGCTGGGAGGAAGAAGGCAATGAGACAGACACTATAGCTCTCCTCTCCAAGATGGACTCAGGTTAAGATCCTCCCCAGTAAGCCACCACCTCGTGGTGCTACACTGATTAATAGAAATGGGTTAAGCAAGATGTGAGAGTTAGCCAGTAAGAGGCTAGAGGTAATGGGCCAAACAGTGTTTAAAAGAATACAGTTTCCATCTAATTATTTTGGGTAAAGCTAGCCGGTGGCCGGGATCCCTCCTGGGCAGTGGGAAGCAGCCTGCCGCACCATCTACAGCATCATGCCTAGTTTTGGAATCATAGCCAACTTCTAAAAGCTGGTGAGATCACGAAACTTAGAATATAATCTTTGACTGCCACTTTTCTAGACAAGAATAATTATAATTATATCTTAAAGTTTATCTTTTTTAAACTCACAGATTAGTATAGCTAGCATCTTTCCCAAAGAAACTTTCTTTTAAACATCTAAGTAGCGAACATCATAGAAAATTACAATTGGATGCATGCATAGATCAATAGATTCCTAGAAACCCTGCCCCAATAGCTATATATGTATCAAATCTCCCAAACTTATGGCTCATGTTACATCACACAAGAGGCCATGGAAAGATTATAAGAGCTAAGTTATCAGGAAATCTGATGATGAACATGCACTCTTACAGCTGCATAGCCAAGACTAGAACAATGACAATGGCAATGGATATGTTAATATAGAAGGCAGAATACTTCATGGGACTCTATTCCTTGACAAAATCATAGGCAAATAATGACTATTGTGAGAGGGAGAATTAGCCTCTCTCTCTTTAGATTCTTTTTTTTTATGAAAGCATCACTAAAATACTGTATTTATTTATATTAAATAATATACAATCCAATCAAATAGTCCATAGCAATACTATTTCCATTCTATTTTTTGTTTATAAAATTTGGCCCAATAATAACTCTATAACTTCAAAATATATGATTTAATTATATTCCCACGATAGTCCAATAAAATTAATTTTTGTAAGACAGAATTTCTTTATTTTTTAATTATTTATATATTTATTTATTAAAGATTTCTGCCTCCTCCCCGCCACCACCTCCCATTTCCCTCCCCCTTCCCCAATCAAGTCCCCCTCCTTCATCAGCCCGAAGAGCAATCAGGGTTCCCTGCCCTGTGTGAAGTCCAAGGACCACCCACCTCCTTGCAGGTCTAGTTAGATGAGCATCCAAACTGCCTTTTTTATTGAAAATTTCTACCTCCTTCCCACCTCCCACTTCCCTCTCCTTCCCCCAATCCTCCTCCTCTTCCCTCTCCAGTCCAAGGAGCAGTCAGGGTTCCCTAGATTTTTTTTAATGGTTATCGCATACACAGTGGTCAGTACTAAAAGCATATTATACACAGAAACAATGAAACAGACTCATTGGATTGTATACACACACACACACACACACACACACACACATATATACACACACATACATACAAGCATATATGTATACACATATGTATGTATACACACTATATGTATATATATGAACTTTAGCCCCAAACTTGGGAAGCAACCTACTGCTTGACCAGCATCCACCAATTCAATCATAAGTTCAGCCCTCAAAGTGAACAGAAACCCTCCACTCAATTACAGTGTATGGAAACCAGAAAATCATAGAGAAAATATAAATTAAGGATGAAAATATCCATCCAACAAAGACATATCCAGAAATTACTATAAACACTTCAAATCCAGATGTTTAAATGTAAGTGTAAGAATGAAAGCAACAATATTCTGACCAATATGTCACCAATGGAGTCCAGCAATCCTACTACAGCAAACACTGAATATTCTAATACAACAGAAACCTAAGAAAATGATCTTAAAACCAAATTTAGGATGATGATAGAGGTCCTAAGAAAGGAAACAAAAAGTACCTTAAAGAGATTGAGAAAAGGAGAACCAAAAATTAGGCTAAAACAGCAAATCCCTTAAAGAATGCCAAAAAAGCAAAGGAAAGCCAAACAGGTGGAGGAAACTATTCAAGACCTGCCAATAGAAATAGAAGCATTAAAGAAAACAGAAACTGAGGGGATTCAAGAAATCCAAAATCTCGGTAAGTAAACGTGAACTATAGAATCAAGCTTCACCAACAGATTTTAAGAGATTGAAGAAAGAATCTAGATTTTGAAAGCACAATAAAAGAAATAGATTCATCAGCCAAAGAAAATGATAGATTTAGAAAACGCTAACATGAAACATCCAGAAAATCTGAGATACAATAAAAAGACCAAAATTAAGAATAATAGGAATAGAAGGAACAGAATCTCAGGTCAGATACCTAACCTAAAGACGGATATGACTATAACATACAAGTAACTTAAAGAATACCAAATAGATTGAATCAGAAAAGAAAGTTACTATATCACATAATAATCAAAACTTCAAACATAGAGAACAAAAAAATAATATTAAAAACTTCAGGGGAAAATAAAACAAGTAATACATAAAGGCAGACCTATTAGAATCACACCCAACTTCTCAATGGAGAATTTAAATCCGGAAGGGCCTGGAATGATATCTTGCAAACTGTAGAAGACCTTGGATGCCAGCACAGATAAATAATCTCAGCAAAATTTTCTGTAAAAGGAGACTGCTCATTCATTTCGTGGCCACCTAGGCCTAAATAATCACATCGAAACTATATTAATTACAAAACCTTTTGGATGATGACACAGTTATATTTCTACCTATCCTTACATCTTAAATAAACACATTTCTATTAATCTATAAATTGATACTAGGGTGTTGCATACCAGTATATGTTCTGGGAGTTTTTCTTCTTTTATTTTTTTTTGGTGGTTTTAAATCCTTTTATTTCCATCACTTAAGTATGTCAATACTTTTTCTTATATGCTTTCTTTATTCTTTTTAATTAATTAATTTATTTTTTATTGAAAAAAATATTCTGCCTCCTCTCAGCCTCCAATTTTCTTACCCCTCCTCCCACTCCTCTTCCTCTCCACGCACTCCTCTCCCCCTCCCTCTCCAGTCTGAAGAGCAGTCAGGGTTCCCTGCCCTGTGCAAAGTCCAAGGTCCTCCCCCCTCCATCCAGGTCTAGGAATGTGAGCATCCAAACTGGCTAGGCTCCCATAAAGACAGAACATGAAGTAGGATCAAAAACCAGTGTCATTGTCCTTGGGTTCTCAGCAGCCCTCATTGTCCGCCATGTTCAGAGAGTCCGGTTTTATCCCATGGTTTTTCAGTCGTAGTCCAGCTGGCCTTGGTGAGCTCCCAATAGATCAGCCCCACTGTCTCAATGGATGGGTGCACCCCTCGCGGTCCTGACTTCCTTGCTCATGTTCACCCTCCTTCTGCTCATCATTGGGATTTTAGGAGCTCATTCCGGTGCTCCAATGTGGGTGTCTGCCTCTATCTCCATCCATCGCCAGATGAAGGTTCTATGGTTATATGCAAGATATTCATCAGTATGGCTATAGGATAGGGCCATTTCAGGTTCCCTATCCTCAGCTGCCCAAGGAACTAATTGGGGACATTACCCTGGGCACCTGGGAGCCCATCTAGGTTCAAGTCTCTTGCCAACCCTAAGATGGCTCCCTTAAATAAAATATAATCTTCCCTGCTCCCATATCCACCCTTCCTTTATCCCAACCATCCCATTTCCCCAAATCCCCCCCATCCTCCCCTTCTCACTTTTCTCTCCCCATTTCCCCTTACCCTCATCCCACCCCACCCCAAAGATCCCAATTTTTGCCTGGCAATTGTGTCTACTTCCAATATCTGGGAGGATAACTACATGTTTTTCTTTGGGTTCACCTTCTTATTTATCTTCTTTAGGATCACAAATTACAGATTCAATGTCCTTTATTTATGGCTAGAAACCAATTATGAGTAAATACATCCCATGTTCATCATTTTGGGTCTTGCTTACCTCACTCAGGATAGTGTTTTCTATTTCCATCCATTTGCATGCAAAATTCGAGAAGTCATTGTTTTTTACCGCAGCATAGTACTCTAATGTGTATATATTCCACACTTTCTTCATCCATTCTTCCATTGAAGAACATCTAGGTTGTTTCCAGGTTCTGGCTATTACAAATAATGGTGCTATGAACATAGTTGAACAAATGCTTTTGTCATATGATAGGGCATCTCTTGGGTATATTCCCAAGAATGGTATTGCTGGGTCCTGGGGTAGGTTGATCCCGAATTTCCTGAGAAACCGCCACAATGATTTCCAAAGTGGTTGCACAAGTTTGCATTCCCACCAGCAATGGATGAGTGTATCCCTTCCTGCACAGCCTCTCCAGCAAAGGCTATCATCGGTGCTTTTGATTTTAGCCATTCTGACAGGTGTAAGATGATATCTCAAAGTTGTTTTGATTTGCATTTCCCTGATCGCTAAGGAGGTTGAGCATGACCTTAAGTGTCTTTTGGACATTTGAACTTCTTCTATTGAGAATTCTCTGTTCAGTTCAGTACACAATTTTTTAATTGGGTTAATTATCGTTCCTTGAGTTCTTTATATATTTTGGAAATCAGAGAGACTCAATGTCCTTTATGGCTAGAAACCAATTATGAGTGAGTACATCCCATGTTCATCTTTTTGGGTCTGAGTTGCCTCACTCAGGATAGTGTCTGTTGCAGAGTTGGTAAAGATCTTCTAGTCAGTAGGTTGCCTTTTTTTCTTAGTGACATTGTCCTTTGCTTTAACAGAAGCTTCTCAGTTTCAGTAGGTCCCATTTATTCAATGTTGCCCTTAATGTCTGTGCTGCAGGGGTTATACATAGGAAGCAATCTCCTGTGCCCTTATGTTGTAGGGTACTTCCCACTTTCTCTTCTATCAGGTTCAGTGTGTTCAGATTGATATTGAGGTCATTGATCCATTTGGACTTGAGTTTTGTGCATGGTGATAGATATGGGTCTATTTTCATTCTTCTACAGGTTGACATCCAGTTCTGCCAGCACCATTTGTTGAAGCACCGTTCACGATAGCCACAAACAGCATAAAATATCTTGGGGTAACTCTAACCAAGGAAGTGAAAGATCGATTTTCCAAGAACTTTAAGGCATTGAAGAAAGAAATTGAAGAGGATACCAGAAAATGGAAGGATCTCCCTTGCTCTTGGATTGGGAGGATCAACATAGTAAAAATGGCAATTCTACCAAAGGCAATTTATAGATTCAATGCAATCCCCATCAAGGTCCCATCAAAATTCTTCACAGATCTTGAGAGGACAATAATCAACTTTATGTGGAAAAACAAAATACCTAGGACAGTGAAAACAACCTTATACAATAAAGGAACTTCTGGAGGCATTACCATTCCTGACTTCAAACTCTATTACAGAACTACAGTAATGAAAACAGCATGGCATTGGCATAAAAACAGAAGTGGACCAATGGAATCGAATAGAAGTCCTGGATTTTAATCCACAAACCTATAAACACCTCATTTTCGATAAAGGAGCTAAAAGTATACAATGGAAGAAATGGAGTTTTTCTTCTTTTCCAGCTACATGGCATCTCCTTTACATGGTCTACTATCTCTATTTTTTCTGTTTAGATTTCCTGCCTGGTTTTATTCTGCTCTGCATAAGCCAAAGTGGCTTCTTTACTAACCAATGGTGGTAAAACATATTCATAGAATATAGAAATGAATCTCACATATTCTCCCCCTTTCTGTCTAAACAAAAAGGAATGTCTTAACTTTAAGAAATTAGGTATCAAGCAAGAATTACAATTACAACATTTATTCACTTTGTATTTATTTTATTTTTGTGAGTCTAAAATTTCATATCTAATTTATGTTTTATTATAACTAAGGAAAACTCTGTCTGTTCTTTAACTCTATCAACATCCCCAAAAGTTTATAATATTACCTATGTAAACAGGAAGTACATTGTAAGCAACTTCCAAAACTCTAAAATTGTCAGAGACATCTTGTTTCCTTAACACTCACCCAAAGTTTTTTTTGCAGTGTTGGGGCATCCATCTTCAGCCAACTGGCTTATAGTATCCAGTAGACTTTTCTGTGAAGCAGGAAATTTGGAGGGCTCTTTCACCTATATTGGCACTTTCTCAGTCACTTTCTTCTATATTCTGCAGAATGTCTGACAGACTCTGTCATAAACTATGGAGCCTAGAGGACTCTCTCACCTTTTGGCAAGTTCAGCAGTCATTATCCTGTGGGCCTTAAATGTCCCATTAAGCAATGCAGGCAAGAGAAGTTTCTTGTCTAAATGGCTAATAAACTCGATAAGGAGCCTCATCAATGCCCATTGTCTTGAAATAGATTGGTATTGCCAGAAGCAGACATGTTTCACTGCTGAAAAAGTGAAAGTCCTTAAAACCTTTTAAATGTCATATTCTGTAGGTCTTTAAAGTGTTGGAGATTATCTATTTAACTGAAATATATCTCTGTATATCTACAAAACCTAACATGTCAACAAGTTTGACTATTATAGATGACAATCTATTTAATCTGCATTTTGATTATATATGACATTTTAATGTAATGATATAATCACATACCTGTATAATCATAATACCTTAAACAAGAGCAGAAATACATATATACAGTGTGACATAGTTGGCATTAAACTTCTATCAGTAGCCCAAAATCCATACATCTGCTTCCCTGTAGCAAACACCTAAGAAGATGTTGTTGCCAAGAAGCCAAGCTTACACCTGAGAAAACGTTGTTACCAAGAAGCCAAGCTTACCTCAGTTATTTTGTGTCTAGAATTCCTTCCAAGCTCTCTCGGGTTTTATGAGAATGTAGCTGCCACACATTGGTGAGATTTTGTAACTGGAGACTGCATTTCATTTCTTAGCTGCCAAGACCCAAATATTCATACAGAAACTATATTAATTATAATATACTGTTTTGCTGATGACTCAGGCATATTTCTATATAGCTCTAACATCTTAAATTAAACCATTGCTATTAATCTGTGTATTGCCACTAGGCTCCAGTTTAACAGTAAAGGTTCTGAGCATCTTTTCTCTTCAGCACCTACATGGTGTCTCCTTGATTCTACCTACTATCTCTATATATCTCTCTTTGGATTTCCTGCCTGGATTTATTCTGCCCTGCCATACACCAAAGCAGCTTCTTTATTAGCCATTGGTAATAAAGCACAATCATAGCATGCAGAGAAGAATCTCACATAAATATTCTCCACAGAAGGAGAAAAAAAGACAACTCTTGACAAAGTAAAATTTTAAACAATATTTGTGACGAATCCAGTCCTACATATAAATTAGAAGAAAAACTCCCATCCAAGAAAATTAACTACACCCAGGTAAACACAGACAATAGAAAATATAAAATCATAAAAATCCAAAGAAGAGAAATATGTACTACCACTATTACTACAAGAAACACAGTAACAGGAACAGACAACCTTGTCATTGACATCTTTCAATATCAATGGACTCAATTCACCAATAAAAGGATGCAGGCTAAGAGAATGGACATGAAAAGAGGATCCATTTTTCTGCAGCATGCAAGAAACAAACTCCAACATCAAAGATAGATATTATTTAAGGGCAAAGTGTTAGGAAAATATTTTTAATGAAATGGAACTAAAAGGCAAGCAGATACAGTTATCCTAATATATAACATAATAGACTTCAAACAAAATTAAAAGAGATGGATAAAGACATTTTATGAGCAAAGAAAAATCCACCAGGATGATGTATCATTTTTCAGCATCTATGCCCAAATGCAAGGGCACCCACATTTCTAAAATAAACAATACTAAAGCTTGTTACCCAATAAACTCCACTCCTTAATAGTGGAAGACTTGAGCACCCCATTCTCAGCAAAGACCAGGTTGTCCAAACAAAAACTAAACAAAGAAAGAATGTATCTAAGAGAGGTTTTGTAACAGCATACCTAATGTACCTAGAACTAGAACAACTGCAAAACAGATACCAAACTCAGGGATGAAATCAGTAATAAACAAATAAAACAATACAATGAATCAGTAAAACAGAGAGCTTGTTCTTTGAGAAAACAAGATAGACAAGCCCTTACTCAAAGTAACTAAAAGGCAGAGAGAATATCCAAACTAACAAAATCAGAAATGAAAAGGGGACATAACAGCAGACATTAAGGAAATACAAAGACTGATTAAGTTATATTTTAAAAAACCAGTACTCTACAAATTTGGAGAAAGTAAAAGAATGGACAGTTTTCTCTATAGACACCATTTACCAAAGTGAAATCAAGATCAGATAAATACTTTAAGCAGAACTATAAGAAAATTGAAGAAGTCATTAAAAGTCTCCCAACCATAAAAATCCCAGGATCAGATAGTTTCACTGGAGAATTCTGCCAGACCTTCAAAGAAGAGCAAATGTTATTCCTCCTCAAATTGTTTCACAAAATAGAGACAGAAAGAACATTTCCAAATTCATTTTAATGGGACACACTCACCTTAATACCCAAACCACCCAAAACTCAACAAAGAAACATAATTGCAGACTAATCTCCCTCAAGAACATAGATGCAAATGTACTCAAAAAGGTATTTAAACAAAATCTATGAACACATCAAAGAGATTATCTACCATGATCAGGTAGACTTCATTCCAGAGAAGAGGGGATGGTTCAACATACGAAATTTTTCAATGTATTACACTATATAAACAAATCAAAAGAAAAAGAAAACACTTTGATCTCATTCAATTTTGAAAAGCCTTTGAATAAAATTCAGCAACCTTTCATGATAAAATCTTTGGAGAGAACTGGGATATAAGGAACATTCATAAGTATAATAAAAGTAATATATGGCAAGTCAATTGCCAACACCAAATTAAATGTAGAGAAATTCAAAGCAATTCCTCTAAAATCAGAAAGTAAACAAGACTGTCCATTCTTTTCATATCTATTGAAAAAAGTATTTGAAGTTCTAGCTAGAGCAATAAGATAGTGAATATAGGTCAAAGGGATTCAAATTTGAAAGAAAGATGCCAAACTATCATTTTTCACAGGTAATATGGCAGTATACATAAGTGAATTCAAAAATTTTACCAGGGAATTCTTACAGCTAGTAAACATCTTTGGTGAAATTGCTGGATAGAAGACTAGCTCAACAAAATCATTAGCCCTCCAGTATAAAAATGATAAGTAGGCTGAGAAAAAATCAACACCCTTCGGAATAATGACAAATAATATAAAATATCTTGTACTTCTAAGTGAGAAATTGAAAGAACTTAAAGTCTTTGAAAAAAAAAACATTGGAGTTTTTTTTGTTTGTTTGTTTGTTTGCTTGATTGTTTTGTTTGCCACCTGTGGCTTGTCCTTGTGATTGTACACAGCTTGAACTCATGCAAATTTTACTCTTGTGATTCATCTTTACCCTCAGAGTATAAATTGTCTGATGCTCTGAATAAAGTTGGCTATTGCATGAAAAAAAAAAAGAGAAAAAAAAACATTGGAGAAGATATAAAATGATGGAAGAATTACCCATGGTCAGAAGTCATGAGGATTAATATAGTAAAAATGATCATTTCATCAAAAGCAATCTACATATTCAATGCAACGCTCATTACAGTCCCAATTCACAGAGCTTTAAGGAGCAATATTCAACCACATACATAGAAACAATAAACTCAGGATATCTAAAATAATCCTGTAAAATAAAAGAACATCCAGAGATATCACCCCAGATGTCAAGCCCTACTGCATGACTATAGTAGTAAATAATCAACTATTTCCTTTAAAACAGGCATTTGGATCAATGAAAAGGAACTGAATATTCACACATAAATCTATACACCTACATATGCCTGATTTTCAACAAAGAAACTAGAATTATACAATAGAGAAAAGAAAATCTCCCCTTAGCCCCATTTCCCCTTAGCCCCATGCCACCTTACCCCCAAGTTCCCAGTTTTTGCCCGGCAATCTTGTCTACTTCCCATATCCAAGAGGATAACTATATATTTTTCCTAGTATTCACCTTCTTATTTAGCTTCTCTAGTAATGTGGGAGTGTCATATATCAATCTGTTGATTTCATTGGTTAAGTAATAAACACACTGCTTGGCCTCATAGGTTAAAGCATTGGTGGGAGGAATAAACAGAATAGAATTCTGGGCGGAAGAGGAAGTGAGGTCAGACTCTGCTCTGCTCCCAGAGAGACACCATGCTCCTCTCTCCCAGGATGGACGGAGGCTGGAATCTTCCCGGTAAGCGCACCTTGGGGTGCTTACACGCATTATTAGAAATGGGCTAGTCCAGGTGAGAGAATTAGCCTGTAAGGGCTAGAGTTCATGGGCCAAGCAGTTCTTAAATGAATACAGTTTGTGTGTTGTTATTTCGGGCATGAGCTAGCCAAGCGGCCGGGGTGTTGGAGACGCAGCCCCGCCGCTCCTATTTCAACACTCTAGGATCACAAATTATATGCTCAGTGTCTTTTACTTATGGCTAGAAAACAATTATGAGTGAGTACATCCCATGTTCATCTTTTTGGGTCTGGGATACCTCACTCAGGATAGTGTTTTCTATTTCCATCCATTTGCATGCAAAATTCAAGATGTCATTGTTTTTTTACCGCTGAGTAGTACTCTAATATGTATATATTCCACACTTTCTTCATCCATTCTTCCATTGAAGGGCACCTAGGTTGTTTCCAGGTTCTGGCTATTACAAATAATGCTGCTAAGAACATAGTTGAACAAATGATTTTGTCATATGATAGGCAAATGTGAGAAGGGGAGGATTGGGGGATGGGGATGGTTGGGATAATGAAGGATGGATACTGGAGCAGAGAAATATATATCCTAATTAAGGGAGCCATCTTAGGGTTGGCAAGAGACTTGACTCTCAGGTGTCCAGGGAGATGTCCCCAGATAGTACCTTGGGCAAACGAGGAGAGGGAACCTGAAATGACCCTATCCTATAGCCATACTGATGAATATCTTGCATATCACCTTAGAACCTTCATCTGGCGATGTATTGAGATAGAGACAGAGACCCAAATTGGAGCATCGGACTGAGCTCCTAAGTTCCAAATGAGGAGCAGAAAGTGGGAGAACATGAGCAAGAAAGTCAGGACCATGAGGGGTACACCCACCCACTATGGCAGTGGAACTGATCTATCGGGAGCTCACCAAGTCCAGCTGGACTGGGACTGAATAATCACGGGATGAGACCGGACTCTCTGAACATGGCAGACAATGAAGGCTGATGAAAAGCCAAGGACAATGGCACTAGGTTTCGATCCTAATGCAGGAACTGGCTTAGTGGGAGCCTAGCCTGTTTGGATGCTCACCTTCCTGGACCTGGATAGAAGTGGGAGGACCTTGGACTTCCTGCAGGGCAGGGAATCTGGACTGCTCTTCAGTCTCAAGAGGGAGGGGTAATGGAGTGGGGGGAGGGGGAGAGGAGTGGGAAGAGGGGGAGGGGAGTTGGGGGTAGGGGGCGATGTGTGGGAGGAGGGGGAGGGAAATGGGAAATGGGGAGGAGGCGGAATTTTTTTCAAACTAAAAAAAATAAACAAAACAAAACAAAACCACAAAAAAGAAAGAAAGAAAGAAAATATCTTCAATTAATGGTGCTGGTATAACTGGATATCCGCATGTAGAAGGACACCAATAGATTCATATCTATCACCTTGTACAAAGCTCAAATTCAAGTGGATAAAAGGCTAGGATATAAATTCAGATACACTAAACCTGATTTAATACTTGATGTTAGTGTCTGTTCTATTGGTGGAAGTTGTCTCCTGTTCCAATTATTTCAAGGCTATTTCTTATTTTCATCTAAAGTTAAAAGGTTCATAGTTTCCTGTTGCAGTTCCATTAATTCTTATAGATACAACTTCCACCTTTCCTGACACTAAGCAAATAATTATCTTATTAAAATCTCTTGAAGCAAACATCTAATAATATAGTAGTTAAAACACTGTTGAAGAATAGAAGGGGAAATAATGTCCTATACTTCTATGTTGTCTATAAGCCTTTTAAATATGGAAGTTTACTTCTTTATTGTTTCAATAGGCTCTAATTAATTATACACATTTTTGTCTCCTATATAATCTCATAAAAGTTTTCTTTCCATCATTTTCTTTGATACTTCCCCCAAATCTGAAACTAGAGTGACAAATCAGGACTCTCTGTCTTCTCAAATAAACTCTACATTTTGAACAGCAAGTACATCAAAGCTTATTATTAAAGAATCTTAAAGTATAAAGAGAGATCTAAAGTAGAATGAGTCTTTTCCTTTTCTAGAAGTCCATAGAAGTAAAAAGCCAACAGAATGAATAACCTACTGAGCATCATGCTTTCACTCTTTGTGTGTGGGGAGGGCACTTCCAGATACCTCTTGGATGTGAGTTCCAAAGTTTGTACCACACACATACACACATGCACACACTCACATTTACATATACATATATCTGCATTTTTATATATTTATATTTATGTATATGTATATATACATCTTTCTGTGGTTTATTTTCTGATAAATTATTCATAAATGCTAGGCTCAAATATTATATTTTGTCAACTAAAACCTAGAAGCCTCAAGTAGATAATGTTTCAGGAAAGAAAGGCTTTAATGAGCTCATTTAAATATAAAGCTTCTAGAACACTTTCAACTGGAATTCTCCTGATCTTGTGTATGAGGCAGGAAGCCAGATGTTATGATTTTCTAGAGAAATTCTTAAGCTTTAGAAGAAAATACGATCAAAAGCTTTAGAATTACTTTGGTGAAGCAGAGAAACAGTAAAAAGAGGAAGTTACTTATATACAGAAATGTTGGTGTAAAGGCATCCTCATTATATAAGAAAAAAAAAACTGTTAGACATTGATGAACTAAATCAATCCCCCAATAACCTCACTGGAAGACTCCTTATAACAGACAAATAAAAATGTAACAATAAGGGTAGGGCAATGTCTCGGTGACAAAATGCTTGCCTAGAGAGCTTGAGGCACTAGGATCAAGAAACAGGACTTTCTTCTATACTTTACACCATAAATGTACACTGAGACACACTACATGTTCTTTCTCTTTTTGTTTCTTTTCCTTTTACAAAATCATTTTTCACTTCCAGCTTGTGTAGGATTGTGACTCTAAAGAGAAGATAATTCTCAGTGATTAAATTGTGAATTTAACTCCTAACTATTCTTTCTTTACATTTTCAGAACCCAGAATATTTGATGACTAAAACATTATACAAAGGACATGAGTGTGTGCAATATCATCTTCCTTATCTTTGTTCTCTAAGTTTATTACATCAAAACACATAAATTGCTGTGGGATTTAACATGTAAAATGGCAATACAACTTAGCTAAAACTATCCCAGGAGATTATACTCAATTGTAAATACTCTTTTAAATGTGTGGGGACAGTATACACACATACTCTAGATAATGATGACATTGCTCAGCCTGTAACTTTTCTAGCATTTTACACCTTCACCAACAAAAGATCATCTGACCTACCAGTTTCTAAGGCTGTAATTTGAGGACTGTGTCTTTCATCTTCTCAGAGCTATCTTGAAAAAAGAATGATTTTCTTCTTAAAAATTCTCATCTCCCCTATATTGCTTTTGGAGATGTAAGCACTCAGGACCGCGAGGGGTGCACCCACACACTGAGACAATGGGGATGTTCTATCAGGAACTCACCAAGGCCAGCTGGCCCGGGTCTGAAAAAGCATGAGATAAAAACGGACTCGCTGAACATAAAGGACAATGAGGACTACTGAGAACTCAAGAACAATGGCAATGGGTTTTTGATCCTACTGCACGTACTGGCTTTGTGGGAGCCTAGGCAGTTTGGATGCTCACCTTACTAGACCTGGAAGAAGGTGGGAGGTCCTTGGTCTTCCCACAGGGCCGGGAACCCTGGTTGCTCTTCTGGCTGAGGAGGGATAGGGACTTGTTTGGGGGAGGGGGAGGGAAATGGGAGGCGGTGGCGGGGAGGAGGCAGAAATCTTTAATAAATAAATAAATAAATAAATAAATGAATGAATGAATGAATGAAAAAAACCTAATGTACTGGATTTTATCTACAGTCTTTTCTTTCTATTGCAGCAAATGATGGCAATTACAATTGAAGTATAATCTCTGTGTGTTCAATATAAATTTTTCTGCCTCCCTATTACCTGTTAGCTATCTTTTAAAGAGGAAATTGAATGGAAATAATTTATTAAATAAAATTATGTGTGGAGAATTTTTTTTTAATTTACACATGAATTAACAATACTCCTAACAAATGCTAACATTTATATTCTCTTTGTTCATGTATACATAATGCTGAATTACAGTTGTCTCTTTACCTAAATTACTGGCTGCTGGAAGAAGGAATGTGAAAACTGTAACAGATCTCATCAAGGCTTGTGATTCTGAAGTATCCACACTATTGAAGAGGACTGCTGCATGTGGCTAAGAAGAGTTACTAATGATCAGGTATAATTGCCTTCCTGACACAGCAAAACATATGGGACAAGAGTTCTTAAAACAATGAATGTAAGCCAATGTATATCAATAATTTTGAAAAGTGAAAGAAATCCTAAAGCCCACTTATAATCCTCTTATCACTTTGGTCCCTTTGAAAGAGCCCTTTCACTTTTTTTTTTCTATTTGGTCTCCTCCCATTCCCTTATACTTTCTGCTGAACAGTTTTTCCCTTGAATCTTGTCAGCCAGACACAGGAGCATGCTGCATTATGAGTGTCCCTGAGGAGGATGAAAAAATGGCGCATCCCAGATAAGCAGATTTGTATTTCCTAAACCTGTCTGTCATTCTCCTTTCCAGTAAAGAAAAGCTGTTGCCAATCTTGAAACTTAACAGCTGCAATTATGTATGCTGGGGGAACTCCTTCAGCCAATGGCCTTTAAGATGCTGAGCCACATTTGGTGTGGCCTTGGGTACCAAATAAACAGATGTAGAAGCGTGCACACTCTTTTGGCTACTGAATTCAGTTCCCGTTCCCTGCTCGTTCAAAGACTGTTAATCTGTGAGTCTACCCCTTAATAAAGAAACCTTTATTTTACTCTATTCTGTTATGAGTTAGTGCGGTACTACTTTATTGTAATCACCAACATCTGATGCCTAACATCGATCCCTGGTCCACACCTACCAGGACCAACCCAGAAGGTCCACACATGCTTCCCATGGCTGTCCGCTCTTGGCCCACCTGCCTGAATACGCTTCCCACCCTCTACTCTCCCAGCCACATGGTGACTTAGATATCTGGCAGCACAGACTTTTCTGGTTTGCATTTGTGGCTTGCTAGTGCCTGCGAGCTTTGGGTTCCTTGATATGCTGGCCAGCTCAATCCTTCTCCATATATGAATATGCTTCTCTTAACTAGTTAACTAAATTTCTTAACAATTAAGTCTCATATGATTCAGATACAGGAAGCTGCCTTGACAATGCCACTTACATGCACCAGCAATGTGACACCTGCCGCCCCCAAAGAGATTATTACACCTACAACAACTTACTGAATATTAATAACAGAGATAAGTTTACTCGATTAATAAATAAATCAATAAATTTGAAAGTTATATAATTGCAGACAATATCAGCACCCAGAAATTTAATAAAATTTTGTTTTTACTATGGGTGGTATTTTGCAAGGTTTTTGTGTTTTTTTTTCTTGATAAATTTATTTGTGTAACATTGGGACTTATTTATATCCTTAAAAATGGTTTGATTACAGAATCAAGAATGAGGCACTTTTAGAAATAATACAATCTCTACAGACTAATAATGAAGAGTTAGCTGACAAAATTCAAATCATTGAAAATCAACCTAAGCAATTAGACTGAAATTTGGTCTTAAAGAGTATCAATACAACTAGAATAACAAAAATACAAGTTAAATAGTTGAGTAATAAAAGGGAGGATGTCTCTATTTGAGGTCAAGTTATTTGACATAGTATAGTAAAATAGGTAATATCAAAGTTTAAAAATCCTAGTAAGATACTTTGAAAATTATTTAGTGAAGAACAGAAAAATTAAAATAATGCACAAAATATGTCACTAGGGAAATTCCCTGGAATCCACAAGAATGACCCCACCTAAGACCCTAAACAACAGTGGAAAGGACACCTAAAATGGCCTTTTCCTTTTATCAGATTATAGAGTCATATGGACAAATAACTTTTTTTTTACAAAAGATTATCTTTTCACATGCATAGACATTTCTGATGCAGGTGATGGGGTTCTTTATATTTCTTCTCCCGTGTTGACAGGGTAGATAAAGGAATGAATAAAAACACCTCATCTTAGAAATCTGGAAATCACAATAATAAAAATAGCTCCGATTTAATCCATTATGTCTCCTTTAGTTTAATTTTACTTTGAGTATAAAACAATACCCTGCAAATGAAAAAAAAATTTGCTGCTTGAATGCTTTCCTCAAGTCATACTCTGCAGTAAGAATAAAATATATTAATTTTCTGTGTATTTCATTTTTCTGTGATAGTAATTTTAAACCTCAGTTAATGTCCTTAATAACTCCAGATAATGAATATGATGTCTCATCATTACAAATAATAAGTCAATTTTGATAGCCCAAATGAAAATCAATATCACTCTGTCAATGAAGTTGATAAGGTCAGGAGAATACTGTGTGAAATATGTATTCAACTCTTAGTCTTGAAAGTGGAGATCATGGCAAAGCATTAGAGGAAAACAATGTTGGAAAGTAACTCTGCTTTTTATTCAGAAGAATATCAATGTAGAACTTTTAGAAATATTCATAAAATACATTAAACATCCAAAAGTAATAAAATGTGTCTGTATAATTATAAATATGTCAAAAGGTTTAGTAAATATATTTCATATTTCATATACATAAATGCATATAAATGTAACATATTCATATATATAATATTGTAAAATATATTCATACATGGTGCAATATACAATTAAATAGCATTAGTAAATTCTGGGTAATAGTGTTCCTGGCTTTCTTTTTTAAACAAGATATACTTTGTTTCTAGATAACCCACCCCTTCCTTACATTAAGGAGATGTCAGTGTCACAGAAACCAAACATTAAGGAACTAAGGGATGTTTCTATCTTCAAAAATAAGTCTGTCTGTATGACCAAAATAACCCACTCAAAAAGGCAA
>NW_026068008.1:6211259-6213048 GCF_014885135.2 Alexandromys fortis
AAATAACAACACACAAACTGTATTCATTTAAAGACTGCTTGACCCATTTCTATCTAGCCTCTTCTAGGCTAATTCTCACATATTAATTTAGCCCATTTCTAATCATCTGTGTAAGCACCCCAAGGTGCGTTTACCGGGAAGATTCTAGCCTACGTCCATCCTGGGTCGGAGGAGCTTCATTGCATGCATCTGCCCGGGAAAGAGGAGCATACCTCTCTGTCTGAGGCGTCTGGCTCTGAGAAGAGCTGCATTACTTCTGACCTCACTTCCTCTTCCTACCAGCATTCTCTTCTGTTTACTCCACCCACCTATGTTCTAACCAATAAAATGGGCCAAGCCAGTTTCTTTATTAGCCAATGACCTTCCTCCATCAATACTCCATTAGGAAGTCTGCATTAAAGCAGGGTTTCTGTGTCCAGAACCCATGAGTTTCTCACAATAGAGGTTGGGGGCATGTGGATTAGAAATGTAGAGCTACAGGAGCAGAGATATGAAATACATGTGGACACATAGGATAGAACAGGGAGGGCCATCCAGTGAACACTGAATACTGAAGGCACACACATTTATTTTCCATATGCTTACAAAGGGGCAGGGGAAAGAAGGCAAACGACTGCTTTAACATGACACAAAGTACAAACTGAGCAACTACTTGATTCAATACATGAGACATCAAGTCACTATATGCTGAGTTAAGTAGTCTGATGTTTTAGGCAGGACAACACCTTAGACCAAATATCCTGTAGGCAGCCATTCCATGGGTCATTTTGTCTTAGAAATGAAGGAGCAGGGACAGGCTTGAATTCTCTGATCTTTGGTCAAAGTGGAGCAGAGCCACTTCTATGGGGCATCCTAACATCCAAAACACCAAGCAGCCACACTAGTACAGAAAATCTTATTTGTAGTCATTCATTAAGTCAGACTTCATGTCAATAACTTTGAAATAGCAAGAGTAGACTTAAGTCAGACATTCAGCCAAGGTGTAGTAGACCCACTTCTGTGGGTCACTACAGCAGGGCATTGAAAACCACTATCCAGCCTTTCTCATCTTTGCAGGCCCAGGATTCCTTTCCATGGTTCCCCCCACTGTTAGAGACCAGCATAGATCTTTCTCAGAGCAAGAGTTCATAAGTCCATCCACCAACCAGCGGGAGTATGTGATTGGACCTCCACATCTAACTTTTCTATAGAGACTTGGACTCCTAAAAAGCTCTTATCTTTTTATTATACCTTGAAACAATGATCTACCATGAAAAAACAGAGAGGAAAATAGCATTTGTTAAGTTTTAATTATGTTGTTTGTACAGTTTTCAAGGAAATAGTCCATACTTATTGATTCCTTGTGTCTCACAATTACCTCTTTGGATGTTTACACGTGGACCCAGGTGAAGTTAAAAGTGCACATAATTTGTATGTTTATTTCATCTAAATAAATTGGTTTTAAACCACAGATGAAGTAAACAAAGTATCGAAAAACACATTCTGTGAAATTACAAGCGAAACAAAGAGAAAAGAAGGGTTGTGATGCCAAAGCACATAGGAGATCTTAAAAAAGACCTATGTTCAAGTTTAGCCTTTGGCAGCTGGTGTGTAGAATCATTATAATAAGATGACTATAGCATGAGAAACTAGACACAATAAAAAATACATAACAATTACACAATTTAAATGTTTATTATAAATTAAGTGTGAAAATATTCAGAACTTTTAAAAATGGATTTTAGATATTAAACTAGATTTGGCTCTGATTCTAAGGAAGAATTAACTTTATAATCAGAATGTCATATAT
>NW_026068008.1:6213268-6232690 GCF_014885135.2 Alexandromys fortis
GTGTCTGTGTGTGTGATGTTATGTATACATATATATTGTTATATGTATGTATATAGCAACTGTTAATGAAAAAGGAAGCCATGAATTTGAAAGAGAACAAGGAGTGGTATATAGGTGGATTTGGAGATGAAAAGTAACAAAGAAAATGATGCTATTATAATCTAAAAATTAAGTCCTTGTCTCAAAAAGCCAAAAAATAAAAATTAAAAAATTAAAAACTAAAATGCCTTTTAGAATAAATGAACTTTAAAGGACATTTGAATATTCAAAGAGAGAAGGACATGGGCTCATATGCATATATATAGTACTATGCAAATTTGATATTAACTTGAGAACAAGTTTAATAATAATTTCAAACTAAGATAATTTCCAAAGCATCACAAATAACAGGATTGAAGTAACAGTTGGAAACAATTTGGGGATTATAAAGATTAAACCTCCACTGGTGAAAACTTGAGAATGTGAAGAAATGTATTTGCTTGTTCAACTGTTGGAATAAACATTATAAAATCATTATTTCTTTACTTTGATAAATACAGTTCTCACAAAATTTCCTGCCAAAGTTGTGATTTATCATACACTAATGTCTCTGCTCTACAAATTTAAGTCAAGGAAAATAGCAGAAACTGCAGGTAGAGTTGAGATTGATGGAACCAAAAAGCTAATGCTGAGACTGTGCAAACCACTAAGGATGCAGGGATGGCTGATTTAGAGTGTGGTGATATCATTGTATGCATTTCAAGTGTTTCCCATTGACTCATTGACTCATATACTTGTGTCCCAGCTGGCAGACCTATTTTTAACACGAGAGCCTTTAAGAAGTGGGGCTTGAGTATTGGAAGTAGGTCACTAGAGGATCGCCTTTGAAGTTACACTGAGCTCCTGGTTCTAATAAAACATCTTCTGCTTCTTGGACCCCATCATTCTACTGTTACCATGGAGCAACTCTTGCCAGTAGGCCTTCCCTATCATGAGAGGTTGTTCTTAAATTTATCCTTCTTCCTTTATGTTCCTTCTGTCAGGCGTTTTGTCAGAACAATTAATGAAACAAACTATTACACAGAGAGAAAAACATCTCACACGAGGAATGAGCACCCAGGCAAGGATGTCTGTGCTGATGGAGCCACTGTGACAGGGAGCTTTAAAAAACTTCCGTTGTGTGTTCATGTCCTGGAAGACGGATAGTAAAAATTTGGTAGGAGCTACTTTTTCATCTGAAGACGGACACTTAAGAGAAATCCACACTAGCTCAGTGAGTATAATAGAAGGTTATTTATTTAAGGTTAGACTCACAGATCACAATCCTCCGCTGCAACAGGGAACAGCAACTGAACCCCGTAGCAGGAATAGAGGGCGTGTGTGTGTTTTACATTGGCATAAATAGTGTAAGAGGCCATGCCCAAGTGCTATTGGCAGTAGGAATTCCTACAACATTCATCTGTTAATAAAATAAAAAAAAAAACACATTGTAACAAAAGTTTCCTGATTATTACAATGTGACAGGAATCTAGTGAATTTTTATATTTTATTCATAGATTCAGGTCTTTTCTTCTATTTATTTGCTTACAGGTATTCTTTATCCAAATTTTGAATTAGAGAATTAAATTTATTTCCATTAAAAAGTAAAATAAACCCAACATGGAAAATTTAATTGCTTGAAAAAAGGTGCATTGTTTACTCACTTGAAATCAGATTTAGCTTACATTTTCTCATGATCCTTGAGCCAACCAAATAACATATTTTCTATGATAAATAATCTAATACATCCTAGAAACATGTCATTTTTTTTAAACAGTGAAGAATCCATTTTACACATATAACTAGAAGTGATTTTAAAGTTCCTTCAAAAAACATCAAAACAGTCTGCTGTCTGCTTCTAATTTAGGCATTTTCATGAAAATTTATTTTTTCAATAGGAACTTTCTTCATGAAAGGGACTCAGTGCTATTGGTAAATCACCATGTGAGGACAATGGCATAACTCCTGACAAGTGCATAGAGAAAACGGCAGGCCACCGCCTTGTGACAAGAGACCTGAGGCTTTCACTCAACTTCAAAGTTCTATAGTGTCTCCATTGTGAAAGGACTGCTAGATGCCTCAAGTGCTACTGAAAAGGCCTGTGAACAGGGTGAAATAGGCCACCACCCTGTCAAGTTGGTTTTATTAAGCTAGAATTTCACAATTATAGCTGTCTGGATCTACCAATGACAACAAAAAGAAAGCAACCTCCACTTTATAGAAAATGTTGTTTTCCTTGTAGTCAGATACAAAGACATTAGAATGAAGCCTTTAAATAACTAGTCCTTTGTTCCTTTCCACAAGCAATAGACTTAATAATCTTTAATGTGGAAGAAATGACAAATTCATCCCTGAACAAAAATGTGTTTTGTATTCTTCCCTTAGTAATAGTTATTCTGTAGAGCTATGGTAATATCCTACATTCAACCATTGAGTCCCAGAATGAAGAAAAAAGAAGGTAGACCATTGGTTACACTATAAAATAACTACAGTGCATACCTGGGCCAAATGATGACAGCATCTAAAGAGTGGCTATTGTATTATACTTAAAATGTTTGAGTTTATTGCTTAATACAGTAAAAATTGACTTCTCTCCTCACACCTAATTGTAAAAAAATCTAGTCTATATTAACCATGTAAATTTGTGTGCCTGAGAAATGATTTTGTGTTATTATTTTCCATAAGCAATTTTATGATAGAAAATTTATAGGGAGAGTTATACTCAGTCATAGTGATGAATGGCAGTTACCAATAAGTTGATTAGAATGAGGCCAGAGGCTGATAATTTTGGGGATATCCCCTAGGCAACAAAAAGATAAAATAGGAAGGGAACGAAAATATAGTGGGTTTCTTTATTTGATTGACAGTCATGAGAAAGTACACTGTTTTGGGGTATTTGCTTTTTAATTAGTATAATGAAGTTAGCACCAAATAAGTAACAACTTACAAAATATGCAAATATATGAATTTAAAAGATGAATATTTTCATAATGAAGTTGTTTTAGTCATTTCTTTGAGTTTTAGACAACTATGGTTTATATCAGTGGTTCTCTACCATCCTAATGATGTGATCCTTTTACTACAAGAGTTTCTCATGTTGTGTTGATCCACAACTATAAAATTACTATCATTACTACTTTCATTACTGAAATTTTCCTACAGTTATGAAATTGTAAGGTAAATATCGCTGTTTTCTGGTGATCTGTTGAAGGTTGTTATAGGTTGAGAATCACTGGGCTAGAGATGACACAACTCTGGGTCATGGTGACACCAGGAGTGAAGACACCAATGAGCATGCAAACATGGAGAGGGGAAACACTGCACAGCATCAACCCCAGAGAAAGGACTAGAGGTGACTGGAGAATGATGCGGATGGCAGAAATGCTGTTTCCAGGGATGAATTCTCCAATTGGTTACCCAATACCAAGTAGTCATCCCTGAGATCATATACAAACATACAAAATTGTATGGACTAAGAAAATTTATTTATGTATTTAGAAATATATATATGTATGTATACATGTGTATATTTATGCATATTTCTAAATACATTTGTATATTTATACATAACGTGTTAAAACAGGACATGGATTCAGGAAAGAACATGTAGGCTGCATGGAAAGCATCTGAAGAAGGAAAGAAAAGAGGAAATACATAATAATATTACAATTTAAAAAATTAAAATATTAAAGCAAATTAACATTTATACTATTTATTTATTTATTTATTTTGAGACAGGTTCTAAAGTAGGCTAAGCTGAGGTCAGACTTACTATGTTGATGAAGACTTATTGGCGAATACTTTGATTTTCTGATCCACCTGCCTTCTCCTCCTTAACGTGAAGATAATAAATGTTTGCACTTTGTATGGCACCAGGCCAGTAGATCTCAGCACTTCTAATGTTGTGATCCTTTAATTCAATTGCTCATGCTGTGGTGATTCCCAATCAAAAAGTTATTTTTACTGTTACTTTATAATTATAATTTTGCTAGTTTTAAGTTGTAAGCAAATACATTTGAAGGCAAAAGTTGACCAAAGTGATCATGACATGCAAATTGAGAACTCCACTAGGCAATTTAAGATTATTTATTTCAATTTGTTTACTTCTGTGCATGGACGTGACTTCCTCCATATTTGTATATACACACCTTGGGTGGCTTCTGTCCCCAAAGGCCAGAAAGGAGCATCCAATTCTCTAGAACTGGAATTGTCATCTGCTGTCTGGGCTGGGAACGGAAGCAGTGGCCTATGAAAGAGCAGCAGCAAGTGTTCTTAATCACTAGGCCTTGGCTTTGGCTCAATTCTTATATTTAATACTAGGAATAATCTGAGTACTATTTAAGATGTTAGACAGCTGAATTTAAATTTGCACTGATGTCGGAAGTCCTTCTGTATATATGTTGCTTTTATTGGTTAATGAATAAAGCTGTTTGGGTTTAGCAGAGAAAGGCCAGGCAAGAAATACAAAAGACATATAGAGA
The DNA here is from genome assembly GCF_014885135.2 of Alexandromys fortis. Taxonomy (NCBI): domain Eukaryota; kingdom Metazoa; phylum Chordata; class Mammalia; order Rodentia; family Cricetidae; genus Alexandromys; species Alexandromys fortis. The sequence continues at coordinate 6,217,768 of NW_026068008.1, forward strand.
AAGAGTAGACAGAGAGTCAAAGAGACTTCATGTACCTGTCCGAGGACACAGACATTCCTGGAATCTTTTCAATAAACCATGAGACTTGTGGTAAAACACAGCATAATAGAAACAGGTTAATCTAAGATGTTAGAGCTAGCTAGAAATAAGCTTAAGCTATTCACCAAGCAGTATTGTAATTAATATAGTTTATTTGGGGTCTGGGCAGCTGGGAAACAAGCAATCCCCACCTACAGAATGCTCTCCAATGTATGTTTGGGGATGATGCACACGACCCACTTTGGGTCTGCATGCTTGTGTGCCCACTTGGGGTATGGAGGAAAGTAGCCGAGACCATGCTTATGGCTCAGGACTGCTAGAAGTGCACAGGCAGGAAAGCGTGGTGAATTTCCACCTCCATACACACAAATATTTACAGGCTTCACAGTGTACTGTACGGCAGATTTAGCTTCTACTCTGATAAAAAGGTTTTATATGATGCATGATGCTACCCAGAATTGAGGTGGTGAGTATGACTACCACCTGGCAGTCCCAGAGCTGGTGGTGAACTACCTCTGTCATATTGAAAGCCTGAGAAAGGAGGAGCCAACATTCAGGGCCTCTGATACCAAGCTACTTATCATTTTAAAAGTGCTCCTCAGCAGAAAATTACTACAGATATGCAATAAAGACAAATCTAGATGGAAAAGATCTCTAAATGGGTCACAGTGTTGAATTAATGTATATAGGCTTTAGAGAGAGAGGAAAAAGAAATAGAGAGTTATAAAAGGAAGTAATGTTTTTTTTTTTTTTTTAAAAATTAACCAGTCATTAAAGAAACAGAGTACAGACAGTCGTAGATTAAAAGAGTTAGAAAAATAAGCCACGTAAAGATGGAAATTACATAGAACATCTGGATTATGTATAATATTGCGTTTTCTTTCATTTTTTTGACTACAGAGAAATATTTGATTCTGAGGGATGCTAAGCATACATATTTTAAAGGTAGATATAATGACTTCAAAATTTGGATCTAAGGATAAATTGTTTGGAAAAGTGGTTTTTCTTTTGTTTACACACAGGCAGAGAACCTGTGGATTTCTTTCTGACTATTTTGGTTTGATGGACTAAGAACCACCTAAAAGGTCTCTGTGAACCCCAGAAATACTTTGCGCAAAAAACATCAGGAACCAGTTTGGAGAAAACTGCACCCAGATTCCCAGAATGTTTGTTTATAAATATTTGTTTTCATTTAAAATGGGTTGATCACAAGTGATTAATGGTCACAGTCAATTTCTTAAAAAAAAAAGAAATGGGAATATTATATAGAGATGAATACTTTGCATTTGTGTGGATCTTGGTCTATTGTTACAAATTTAAGGTTGAATTTGTTACACTCTGTATATGCATTTCTGCTCTTGTCTAAGGTTTTGTGTTTGTGCAGGTCATTTAAAATGTAACATATAATTAAGAAATACAGATTAATAAATAGTCATCTATAAGAGTCAAATTGTAGTCATGTTAGTTAGGTTCTCTAGATGTACAGAGTTATATTTAGATGGACAGATATTCTTCAAAACTTTCAAATATCTGCAGAATATGGCATTAAAATGTTTTAAGAACTTAGATTTTCTCAACAGTGAGACACGTCTGCTTCTGGCAGTACCAACTACTCCAGAGAGGATTATGGGCATTGAAGAAACTTGTTATGAAATTTGCCTTCAATATGACAAGGCTAGCCAGTTGTGCAAGAAATTGCTCGTGCCTGAACTGCTTTATGGCATGCTATATGAACTGAATAGTCAGGACCCACAAAAGAGTGACTGCAGAAATTTTCAAAAGACGGATGGTTTTTCAGGGTTTCTGCTTCACAGAAGAAACTACCAAACATTCTTCAGGACATAGAAGAAAGCAACTAATGAACCTTGCCATTACAAGTCAAAGAAAGATCTTCAAATTTCCTGTTTCATGGAAAAGTCTGTCAGATACTATGGACCTTTAGGCTGAAGATAAATACCCCAACATTATAGAAGAACTTTTGTTCACTATCCCAACAGCAAGATATTCCTGTCAATTCCAAAGTTTTGGAAATTGCTTACAATGAACTTTCTGTTTACTTAGGTAATGTTATATCCTTCTGGGTTCTTTGAAGTGTTGAACTATTGTGACTATAATTCTTGCTTGATAACTGTTTTGTATAGATAATTTTACTTTGTTAAAGTTAAAACCTTTCTTTTTATTTAGACAGAAAATGGGAGATGATATAGCATGTCCTTCTGTATTTGTGTTGCTATTATTGGTTAATGAATAACGCTCTTTGGGCCAATGGCTTATCAGAGTAAAGCCAGGCAGTAAATCTGAACAGAATGTGCCTTATCCCACATGTAATAATTAAAAGCACTATCAAGTAATGGTACATTGAATAGATAATTCAGCAGGACATAAACTATAGTAAGTGTATGGAAATCTCATTACTATTGTTGATCCTCATTCCCTGACATAAGAAAATACTCTTCTTGGTTGCTCTGTCCTCGAGGACATCTCACACCTCCTAGGCTACCCTGCCACCCTCATGCTCTAGTATATTAGTAGGGCTGAATGTGCATAAAGCCCTCCCTCATTCACAAGCTTACTTTCAGTATTTCAGAATATCATTTACAAACCCTGCTTCACAACATAGAACTAAGAAGTAAAACGACTCATTTCTAGTTCCTCATTCTAGTCACCTCCAAAAATGCACTTGGGAACTTTTCATGGGAAAGTTCATTGATCATTTTTACCTTCTTCTTTCACCGCTTTCAATTGTATTTTTGTTTATTCTAAGAATGTATAGAAAATATTTTTTAACATGAAAATAATAATAAATTCTTCAGTGTTATGAACATTATAGTGATAAAATCATGTTTGTAATTATATATTTTTAAATTTTACTCCTCTGAATAAATTCCTCCTGGCAGAGCTTATTCTATGCTTGCTCACTCTGGCATAATTTTATTAAGCCTCTACAGGTAAGCCTCAATGCCTTATAATATGCTGTTTCTAATGAATGAATTGAGGCACAGAGAAGTTAACCACAGTCCCATAATTAGAAATGGTCAGAGGCGTCATTCCAAGTTGTTGTGGTTATAACATTCATGCTCTTCACTGCTTCAGGCCTGCTCAACTAGAGGGTGCCCATGGAATAACACTGGGTAACACATCAGGGAGGTTTCAAAACTTCTTAAAATAGAGTAATTTATCAAGAAGCAAAAGACCATTCTACATCTAAATAAATATTTTTATGCCATGTTTTAGAAAAAAAATTGCCTTATTGCTATTATTTATGTTCCTTTCCTACGTGGCACTGGACTTCTTCTTGTGGTTCCCAGTTATTGGTGAGTATCATGATGGATGATTCCCAGGTTCTGAAGTCTTGGATGCTTGTCTGTTTGATGACACTCTCTGAGTGGATAGCCACTTCTGTTCTCATTCACAGTTCCTGATATCAGACTAGCCAGAAATGATAACCTGGCTCACACATATCTCAACAACTGAGGTAATAACAACTACTGTCAGCATAGCATTATTCTCAAGATGGGCATTTGGTGACTCAAATAATGGAACCTACTAATACTATGCAATCTTTTATCCCTGTAATATGATCTGCATAATGTTACATAAAAACATAGATAGTAAAAATTGAATTTTGATACAAGCATATTTCAATTATTTGTGTGTAGTCAGATCATGCATCAGTTCACATGATTCACTGACCCAAAAATCTATTAGTGGTGTGTTGTTGTGCTTCAATGAGTACTTATGCTTGAGCTTAATTTCTCATCATGAAACACTTTTGAGTCTTACAGCTATTTTGTTTATAATTTGATCTCTGTATTTTTCTTTTGTGTAAATTCTTCTTAATGCAAAATATACCCTTAAGCAAGCAAAAAAACCCTCCTAACTACAAACATGATTTTAATTTTCATTTTCTGTCATAAAGACAGCAGCTTACATACTTAAAATGCTTTGTGAAGCACATCTGAATATTTATCATAACTCTATTAAGTAAATAAAAAAAAAGAATGGTGAGATTCACTTAGATTGATATCTTCCCTTTGTTGATAATGACATCAATTATCACTTCCAGGTTGCTTCACTGAAATACGATTTATTCAAAATATTGACTGACTCAGCGTGTGTGCTGCAAGTGAGGGTGAAAATTCCATTAGGAACATACTAGAGCTTAATATTCTGAACAGGCACATCTGCCACAGAAAGAAGATTAAAATGCACCTCACATTGTGTAAATTGGAATCTTTATGTTCCTAATTGTAATTTAATTGAATTTCACTTTAATTTAATTGTTAGACCATATCAAAAATGTTTACTTAAATTTGAGTATTTGAGAGAGTCTATGACCAAGTACGGGATTCTAGTTAAGTCTATTAATTAAGCAGAACTTCCATGTTTTCTAAGACTACAGTTCTTCTTCAAGTGCACCACTTAGTACATGTGGGAAATAGCTTCTGATGCTGTTATCATTAAACAGAACTTCTTTGGTTAAAAAAAAAATAGCCACAGAAAATTTCTAAATTATACTACTGTATTATACAATTATTTTTAAACAATTGAGAATGAAATAAAAGGTCTAATTTATTTTTTAGCACTATAGATTTTTTTATATTTTAGAAAAACACTAATTTTTTCAGCTAATTTTCGGGTTTTGTCCAGCTTTTCTATTCTCTTCGGCTTTTAGCATAAAATTTTAAATTGAAATTTAATCAACACAGTCTTGAAATCAATTGCTGCACATTCTGTCTAGCTAAGCCATTTTGTTTAAAATAATTTGCTGAAGGCTATGACCCTCATCTATTTTACAACCACTTTACAGGACCTTTGTTCTAAGTTCCTGAGTACGTTTTTTAAATTTAATTTTGTGCAACCTGTAAGCAAGAATGGTTCCTTATGAATTATGAATCATTCTGCATAAGGAGCAGAAACTCCCAATAAAGCCTATCATAAACCACAACTCTCAGTAATAATAGCTGACACTGCTGCCTCAGCTGTTTGTCCACTCTCCCCTTTCATTTAGTAGCTTCCAGTCTCCTAATTCACATATGTATTGCTGACAACGTTTAGGATATGTGCCATGTGTGATGAAAGTAGGTAGGCACAGAAGAAAAACAGTAGAATTCAGTACATACAGCCAGATTTCTCTGAGATAAAGGTCACGTCATCCTGTGGTAACCTCAGGTCTATTCTTCAGAGGCTGTCGGTCTACATTATTTCCTGTGAGAAGTATACATAACATTAGTTGACTACTTTTTCTTCTCTTTACTGCATACACAATACATGAAAGTTTTTATCTCAGATAGAATATTTATTCTTTGATTATTAATTGCTCAAATAAGTCTGGGTGTTTATACTGCAAAAATGGTAGCTGCTTCATGCATAGTCAAGTTGGTAAAAATTCCTTTGAGTTTCATTCCTTGTCATCATAGTAGGGTTTCTTCAAAATACTATAGAAGTTCATGAGACCATTATAAGATATAATCCTAACCTAGACAGAATTTTCAGAGTCGAGGATGGCTGGAATATATAGGACATAGATAAAGCTAAAGAAAATATGTTTACAGGTGAGATTTTAGAACACCATTCTTCCAAAGTATAGGGCAATAATCTTAAGACAATAAAAAAGAATTTCTGGAAAGAGGACAATAAATTGGGAACTAAAGGTAAAGAATTTTGAGAACATAACAGGTCAATTCTATCTCAAATTCCCAGTAGCTACAATGGAGGTAAACCTCATAGGATAATTAAAGGCCAAAGGACAACCATACCTTAGCAGAGAAGTTAAAACAGTTATCCCAGAAACAAAATTACTATTTAAAAAAAAATAATCACAACCTACATAGCATTTTCTATTGAATAATAATCTACACATGGGCTGGAAAAAATGGCTCAGTGGTTGAGCATTGTCTGCTCTTCCAAAGGTCCTGAGTTCAATTCCTAGCAACCATACTGTGGCTCACAACCATCTCAACCATCTGTAATGGGATCTGGTACCCTCTTGAGGAAGAGACCTAATAAGTCATCCTCATCAACTTAGACCATGAAATCCAATATGGACAAATTTATCAGACAACCCCCCCCCCACATTGAATCCTATTTTTTTTTTAATCCCAGAATGGTGAATTTACTCTATTGGGCTAAACTCATACCAGGATTTAAAGGAAAAAAAAAAAAAAAAAAAAAAAAAAAAAAAAAAAAAAAAAAAAAAAAAAAAAAAAAAAAAAAACTTTAGCCACTGGGAAAAAAATACTGATAACATAACCAAAGCCTATTTCATTATGATAAAATTTATACTGAGGAAAAACTTAATTGGCTAGCGTAAAAGAAATGATTATAGTATGTAGAAGTAGGTAAGTAGGAAACTTATGTTACAGACTATTTTTTGTTAGTTTGATTGAACATCCAGAAAAATCAAAAATAAGGAGAATGTAAGAGATGGTGTAAATGTAGAGTTGGACAAAGAAGTGTCTGTGAAGTAAGAAATCAATGTGTGCTGTGCAGGGATAGTCAAATGATTTTTGCAGTCTTTACACAGAACACTTGCTACTTACCATGTTTCACTATTTCCCAACTCTTCTCTTCAATTTATTTTCCTTATGGCTTCAATCATCACAAACAAGCAATTATTGGAGACTTCAACTTTGTATCTCCTTGATTTTATCTTTCACTCTCTAACGACTTCACATGGCTATGATGATTCTTGTCGTATGATCTTATCACTGTGTAGTAGCTCTGATCCATTCAAACAGGGATTTTGATATTTTCGCTTGATGTCATAGAATAGCATACTCCTATTAGATATAAACCCAAGGCAATCTAACCCCAGGCACCAAGTCACAACAGGTTTCTGGATTTAGAGCTAAAAGTTCTGAAAAGCAGCCTTTAAACATCTCTATATCATTAACATGAAGACAAAACCATATCACTCAGAATGCTCTACCAGTGATCAGAATGAAGGAGAACATGTAAAGTGCCAAACTTCACTGTTTTCCATTGAGAAATGCTTTTCCTTCATGTCACTTCAATTAAGCTGTAAAATATGTTTATCACAGAGACAATAGTGCAAATCACTGCGGATCTACAGAGTTAACAATGAAGAAGGGAAAGGAGCAGCATCTGTGATGCATTTGAAACAACAATAAATGCCTACGTTAAAATCAAGATATAAATAGTGCTCTTAATGATTATAGGCTCTTAGAAAGCTGAGTAATTTCAGATTTCTGTGAGCAAAATGTGTGGCAACCAAAGATAAACTTGTGATATTTTGTTATTGTAAAAAATATTTATTATCAGAATACTACCATGATATTTTAGGTAATTTTTTTTCAGTTAACATGAGAGAATTGTCTTGAGACAAAAGAAAATCTTACTGTATATTCATGCAGCTTCACTATAATCTTCAAAACTATTAGAATAGAGATTTAAAGTTTTTATTGAAAACATTATAGAATATTGTTTCACAAGAGTGATTTTCACATTTTCAGAAAGAAACAGCTTTTACACCAACTTGTGAAAATTATTGAACCCATTGAAAAACACATAAGCAAGAAAAGACATGCCCTTATCTCAAAAACTACAGTTTACACAGATGTCCACAGTGCACCAGGTGAGCACTTACTCTCAAGCTCAGAAATCAGAATGTACCGTGGCGTGAGGAGAGGATTTTCTGCAGAGCTAGTGACAAACAGATGTTCTTGTGTGTCCATGTAAGAGAACTGTTATAGAAGGATAATTCGGATTATCATAAACACCATCAAGGTTGGCAAGAGACTTGAACCTAGAGTGGCTCCCAGGAGCCCAAGGCGATGTCCCCAGTTAGTCCCTTGGGAAGCTGAGGATAGGGAACCTGAAATGACCCTATCCTATAGCAATACTGACGAATATCTTTCATATCACCATAGAACCTTCATCTGGTGATGGATGGAGATAGAGACAGAGACCCACACTGGAGCACTGGACTGAGCTCCTAAGGTCCCAATGAGAAGCAGATGGAGGGAGAACACGAGCAAGGAAGTCAGGACCACGAGGGGTGCACCCACCCACTGAGACAGTGGGGCTGATCTATTGTGAGCTCACCAAGGCCAGCTGGACTGTGACTGAAAAAGCATGGGATAAAACCGGAATCTCTGATCATGGCAGACAAGGAGGGCTGATGAGAAGCCAAGGTCAATGGCACGGGGTTTTGATCCTACTTCATGTTCCGGCTTGGTGGGAGCCTAGCCAGTTTGGATGTTCACCTTCCTAGACATGGACGGAGGGGGGAGGACCTTGGACTTTCCACAGGGCAGGGAACCATGACTGCTCTTTGGATAGGAGAGGGAGGGGGAGAGGAGTGGGGGGAGGGCGAGAAGAGTGGGGGGAGGGGGAGGGAAATGGGAGGCTGGGAGGAGGCGGAAACTTTTTTTTTTCTTATTCTCAATAAAAAAAAAGAAAAAGAAAAGAACAAACTGCAGAAAACAGACATGGTTGGTGGTGTAAGTTAATAGTGAAACACTTGCCTACTGGTTTAGCAGGCACAGAGCCTTAGGGAAATAAAGGAGGGCATAAAAGGGAAAAAGGACCAGAGGGGAAAGGAGAAGGATGCATTCTGGAAAGAAAATGCAAACACAGAGATTAGAGAAGTGGAACAAACCTACAATTTTAGTACTTAAAAGGTGAAATCAGGAGGATTAGGAGTTAAAAATCATTCTTAGTTATAGAGTATGTTTGATGGCATTATGAAATGTATGAGACCCCACTTCCAACAAAACAAAAACAAAAATGCAGGTATACACAGTGGCAGTAAGCTTATCTTTAATTATGTTCATATGATACAAAATTAAATCTGGAGTTAACTAAACAATGTTTCGGTTTAAGTCTCTCATTCAACATATGTGAAATATTTGTATTATGAGTCTTAATCATGGTAGTAAAGTTGACTTAATTTGGAAATACTTAGAAAATTTGTAGAACATATTTCTGGCTATAACTTGGAGATATAACTGACTATAACCTAGAGATGATTGTCACTCACATTATCAAAAGAGGGAGCACAGCCTATCTTAATGTGGGCGAGCCTCATGCCATAACTGGCTTTGCTTCCTGTTTCTGCTGTGTGGTACCTTTGACAGTGGTATTCTTTTTTTCTGCTGTGCAGCAAGCACCATGCAGTAAAGGCTTCTCTGCCCAGTTTAATCTCTGCTTTGTTTCCTTCCATACATCATATTCTGTACAGGGATTTAAGAGTACCTCCCTGTGGTTCTATGTGACAGATTGTGCTAAGTGACATTAAAGTAATGTTTCTGAGCCACTGCAGGCTATGACCCTTCAGTGTAATCATATCCTGTATTTGTTCAAATATCTACTTCACATATTTAAGTTGAGCATTTTTTAACCTATTGAGATTAAACATTCATTCTGCAATGGATGACAATATTGTTTAAGTTAAATAGACAACTTACACTAAGACAGATAAAGTAGAGATTGTCTCTCTTTCTATAGGATATGCATAACAAACACAGGTTCAAAAGTAGATTTTAATGATAAAAGGACTAGATCACTCCAATGCATAACCTATATTCTGGAAGAGTTGGTAGAGAGGCAAGGCTTGACTACCATGTGGAATACCTTTCCTTCAGGGTATTGGTACTGGTATTAGGCTAATTATGTTGTTTGGATGGAGACTGTCTTCTGTTTTGGCAGTGGAAGTAACTACTACCAGCAACCACACACTCGGAGCTCTCACTGTTTTCCTTTGTTTTAGAAACAGGGATGATCTATTTCTTTTTTAATTAATTAATTTATTCATTTTTATTATTTAATTAAAATTTTCCACCTCCTTCCCTCCTCCATTTCCCTCCCGCTCCCCCATCTCCCTTCCCCTCCCTCTCCAGTCCAAAGAGCAGTCGGGGTTCCCTGCCCCTGTAGGAAGTCCAAGATCCCCCCCCCCCTCCATCCAGGTCTAGGAAGGTGAGCATCCAAACAGACTAGGCTCCCACAAAGCCAGTACCTGCAGTAGGATCAAAACCCAATCCATTGTCCTTGGCTTCTTAGTCAGCGCTCCTTGTCATCCACGTTCAGGGAGTCCGGTTTGATCACATGTTCCATCATCCAGCTGGCCTTGGTGAGCTCCCATTAGATCAGCCCCACCGTCTCAGTGGGTGGGCGCACCCCTCTCGGTCCTGACTTCCTTGCTCATGTTCTCCTTCCTTCTGCTCTTCAAACTTGGAAGTTTGTTTTATAAGAATATTGATTACTAACTGTGCACTTGTGGTGCATTCCTTTAATCCCAGCACTTGGGAGGCAGAGGCAGGTGGATCTCTGTGAGTTTGAGTCCAGTCTGGTCTACAATAGCTAGTTCCAAGAATGGCTCCAAAACTTCAGAAAAGTTTTGAGTTTTGCCTGTCTTGAAACAAAGCAAAACAACAACAACAACAACAAAAGAGATCTCCTCAGGCCCTAATTAAACATCTTTGTAAGAAGTGTTGCTGGACCCATCAAACAGAGTGGTTGAACTTCTTCAGGATCAGAGTCAAGGTTTCCTGCCTCTTAGGTAAGCAGAGAGACAGCACTGGATCCAGGTTGTCTTTGCATTAATTGCCATCCAGTGGAAAAATCAGATTCTCTTGGCAAGGTTGTAAACAGCACTAATCTTGGGCTATAAGGATAAATATTTAAAAGGTAGCTGAATATTGTATCAGCTCATCAAAATGATACTAGTAAGTTCTCTCCTAAACTATGGCTTCGTTGGCCATAGGTTCATGTCAAGAATTATGATACTATGATATGCCTCACCCTACAGAGTAGGCTTTGAGTCTAATCAGATAGTCATTTGTTATCTGAAAAACCTCCATACCGTTATAGTATCATTGTATAACCCTTGACAGTCTGGTGAATATTATTGCTCATAGAGTTTACATGTATTCTTTTACTTTCAAACTTACATGAAAAATACAGAAATTTTCATGGGAAACATCAATTATGTCCTGAACCTGCCTTCAAAATGAGATTTTTTGGACTAACAAATGAGGTTCATATGTTTGAAAATTAAAATGTTCTAATATGTTACTTATGATAAAAATAAACATGAAAATGTTCCATAGCATAGCCATCGTTAAGAATATAATGATTTCCCTTATACTCTCATATTTTTTTACCAATGATGAAATAAATAGTTTAAATTTAATTCATGTTTCAAGATTTAAGGCATAGCAATTTTAACTTCGTAAGATCAGCAACTACCTTATTTAAAGCTTAACAGCTTGAAGGCAGTTGTTTTTGATACTTGGATACTTAAAATGGGCCACATTTAGGAGATAAGAGTTGGGATTTATTTACTCACAAATTTTTGAGATTACACTTTGGATTATCTCAATATATCATCAAAGGCAAACCAGGTTGTTGAATTTGCCTCTCACTAAATCCCTAAGTAACTATGACAACAAGAAAGGAACCACACTGACAAAGATCTTTCATCAGACTCTCTTTGTTTGCAAAAAGATTAGTTCCACTATAGTGATACTGTTAAATTTCATCAGATTATCTGAGATTTGAAAGAGTAAAATAGAAATGAAATCACTACACATTCTTATTGTATATAATCAAATGCAGTAGCAATTGAATACCACACTCCCAAAATGCAATTTTGTTTCTTTACAGGATTTTCTGAAAAGCATCAATGAAGTAATGCATGAAAAGTTACTTTGTAAACCATAAAATGCTGCAATAACAGAAAACATTATTAGTAGTGTCAGGTAACATATAACTGAAGAATATCTTGAAAAATTTTGTACTTAAGTTTGCATCAGACATAGCATGTTTAAAAGAGGTAATAGCATCATAATGATGTCGTGTCATGTGTGGATTCATGTCATCACCTACTGTACTCATTGTTACTAGGTCTAAGCATTCATTATCTTTTTCATAATTCTTCCTCTTCCTCCACCTTTGTGTTCCTTGAACTTTTTGTCATGGACATATATATGCTTTTGTCCAGATGACCATCTTATGATGCATTTAGGAGGATTCTTCGAGACAAACATCCTTAGTTATGTACCCTACTGTTTCAGAATTTAAAGAAATAAATCTCTGTTCTTTGCCCTTTGTACACTGTGCAGCATTTTGTTAAGATAACAGAAAGCAACTGAGGCATCAAACAAAGCCTGAGTAGCTACACAGTCAAAGACCTTTAGATATATTATCTTATTACAAATGTGATACCCTTGGATACTGACTGTGGGGCCTAGCACATGCTAGGCCAGTGATCAACTACTGATGCACATATCCAGCTCCTACCACTATAATTTACCTAGGAAGTGGACTGTGAATTAGCGTTTAATGATACTTTAAGTATATGCAAATAAAGAGTGAAAGAAACAAGTACATTAATAGTTTATATTCATAAAGCACATGGATAAAGCTTTAGTCTATTTATCAAACTTTATCTAACACTTATAAATTTTAAAACTTAATTCCCAAAAGGCATAGTACATTAAAGCAAACAAAAACTTATCATTTATGACAAAAAAGTGCCATTGAGTCCTTATGCTTTCTTAAAACATGTTTTGTGTGTACGCTTATGCATATTAAAAGCACTTTGAAAGAACAAATGAGCCAGGAATTATATAGATTTAGTTGAAGAAGTATATGCATAAATGAAGGAAAGTGTTGAAATTTAATGGCATTATGAAATGCATTGTACCATGTAGCCCACAGATAAAGAAAATAATAAAAAAATGTAGAATCAGTACATAAATATACACTCATGAACAAATACAATTATGAAGAAAGAGGCGCTTGTCAAGATGAATGCTAACAAATGTCAAGAATAACATGATGACTGTATAAAATTAGCTGGGAGCATCGTGAATCACTTTGTCTTGCTACTCCTGTGAGATCGTTTTCTACTAACATTGCTTTAACACCACGTGACAATGATATTCCTTCAACTCACAAATTTGTCCTGCCTATTGATTGTGAAAGGTGAACAACTGCTGTTCTTGCATATAGAGCATAGTCAATATATGTAGTTATGTGATAATTACTATCAATAGTTTTCTGTTCCACTACTGATTTTTAATTAAAAATTAGCAGAGCTATTGTTATAGAGAAATTTTTACTGATGGGTTTCGTTCTTAAACCAACACTGTACATGTGTTCATTATGTAATTATTTTTTCTATTAAAAATGTGTCTGTTGCTTGATTTTTTTATTGTTATTGACTTTACAAGTACATTTTTTTGTATTTCCTCTTATATTCTTACAACCCATATAAAATGTATGATTTGTCAATAATTATCCCCAGTTAATGAGAATATTTGACAGCATCTAATATAATTAATCCAGCCTAAAAAAATTCCATTAAACATACTATCCTAAATTTTGATAAAACATGTTTAAAGTTAACTATGAAGAAAATGATAAACCTAATATATCTTTAGGAAATGAGGATCTAGGTTAGGTAAATGTTAAGACTTCTAAGACCTGATCAAGAGATTTGTATAATATACAGTTAGGTAAGCTATTTTAAGAGGACAAAGGGATGACTCAGTGGTCAAGAACACTGCTTGCTCTTCCATAGGTCCTGAGTTCAAATTCTAGCAACCATATGGTAACTCACAACCATTTATAGTGTGATCTGATGCTCTATTCTGTCATAAAGCCATTCATATAGATAGAACATGCATATGCATACAATAAATACATATATCTTTAAGTATATTTAATATTTACATAATGATATGTGATTATTTTTAGAAAGAAATTAAAGCATGAAATAATTATCTATAATTAGTGCCTTGTGATATGTGTAAAACTTAGATATTTCTCTGGCATTTATGTGTTCAAAATATGTAAATTAGTACATATGAGTATGTCTCTTATGTTTCCTACTTAGTTTATTCTATGGCCAAAAACAACTGGAGGAAAATTTCTGAACACTTCAATAAAATAGTGTCCTTTCCTTTTTTTTTGAGATTGTAATAAAACTAAACAATTTCCTCCTTTCTTCTATCAAATGCACCTGCATATCTCTTGTTTTTATCAACTTTATGGCTTCTTTTGTCACTACTTGTCACTGGCCACACACACACACACACACACACACACACACACACACACGGGCACACACACACACGGGCACATACACTCCTAACACATAAGTACAACCTGCTCAGTTTGTATAATCTTATTTGTCAGAATTTTTTTCAGTACTGATCAGTTGGTATTGGATAACCAATTGGTGTGCTCTTGTGCTTTGTGCTGAGGAAAATTATTGCATTTTCTTTTCTTACCACTTGTATTTGACTTTACTTGAGATTATTGATTAACTAATGATGCTGTAACCATTCAGTGAGAAACACATTGATAGACACAGGTCAAATTTAACATGATATAATTTTATTAGACACAGATTATTTACTTTCTATCATTTCTCTACAGTGAAAAGTATAGTTCTCAAACCCCAGAGACACTTGCTATTAATTTTAAATTCTAATAAAAGTCTTAAAATTATTATTATTTTTTTTTTGAGTACCAATAAGTCTTTATTTTCCCAAGGAAGAAGGGAAGGGAAAGTCAGCACGTGTTACAAAATGATTATACGATAGGAATATAAGTACCCGGGTACAGTAAAAGTCAACCATGAAATAAACACCCCCGTGGTGGGGCCACCAAAGCCCAAGGGGGCTCAGTCTCCTGCAGTTCAGGGCAGAGAAGGGATCAGGGAAAGGACAGACAAGTACACACTTTCCCCACCCCTCCTCGAATTTCCCATAAATTCAAGATTTCTCACAAAGCTTTGGTTTCTAGCAGTAAACATGGAGTTACATTCGTACGTCTCCTAGTAACAATCTTGTGGCCACTTTGACATAAGTTTCTTGCACCCTGCATTAAGTTCCTGAGTGACTTATACATT
>NW_026068008.1:6236313-6309584 GCF_014885135.2 Alexandromys fortis
TGGGGGGAGGGGGAGAGAAAGGGGAGGCGGCGGTGGGGAAGAGACAGAAATTTTTAATAAATAAATAATAAAAAAAGAAGTTCATTAAAAAATCAAGACTTGTGTAGAGCTAAAGCCGTTTGGGCTTTGCCCCATGCAATTTTTCATGCTTCTTTTTGTTGTCATTGTTCAGGTCACTCTTGTTTTCACATTCCTTCATAACTGTAGTCCTCTATGCACACATTGGAAACTTTTTTTATTACAACAGATGGAGATCATTTCAGTAAACCACAACCATTCAAGATGCAGAATCATGTTGTTCATTCCCAAAAAATAATCTATAAAACATCTCCCATACATCAGGCTCAGGGATCATAAGAGAATAGTGGAAGACCCATAGGGTCAGAAATCTCATAAAACATTAAACTAAAAATCACAATATATACACAAAGATCCTGATTCTGACCTTTGCTTGCCCTTCATTCTCTGTGTATGTTGCTTCAGTCTCTGTGAGTTCATATGATCTTTGAATATACTGATTTAGAGGTCCCTGTTTTCTTAGTCTCCTTTATTCCTTCTGGCTCTTACACTCTTTCTGCATTCTCTTCCATGGGATCACTAAGCAGTGAGGAAAGGAATTTGAAGTAGGCATCCCATTTAGGCTGCAAGGTCTCTTACTCTCTACTTAATGTCTGTCTGTGGGTCTAGGTTTGAGTAAGATCCTCTGATGATGACTGAGCCAGGTTCTGATCTATGATTAAGAGAATGTCATTAGAAATCATTTTATTGCTATGTTTTCATTGTTGGTTGGTTGTTTTGTTTTTAGAGCAGTATTTCTTGGTTTTACTCTAGGTCCCTGAGATATCCAGTTTCTGGTTCTTTGTCACTCAAACTCTACCATACATACATAGGTTCCAGCTCATGGAGAGGATCTTAACTCCAAACACTTATTGATTTGCAACTCCCACAAGCATTGTGCTATCGCTATACTAGCTTATCTTGAAGACATGAAACCATTTGCAGATCAAAAAAAAAAAAATTGTGGCTGGGTTGCTGTTCATGTTTCTCTTTGGTAGAATGAAGAATACTTTCCTGTACCAAAAACACTAGAAAATATAGCTAAAAGCTCTATGTAGGCATGAGCTTGACTTCTCCATGTTCAATGAAATGTGTTGGTGCTGTCTTTAGCAATGGGAACTTGCGATCAGTTTGTGAAGAGTCACTTACAGTCTTGGAAACAGCCTGAATTCTTGAGGGATTCCCATTGAACACCTTTGTCCAACAATTCATTTAAATGTCGTCTAATCCCAGGACTAGAAACTTTATTTGGTAATAAAAGGCAGTCTGTTGTGGCTCTGTCTCCCCAGTTAGCCAGTGAATTTAGCATTCATTTCTGTACATGAATGCTGAATTCAGTGAATATATATATATATATACAGTTTTCCATATTACTTCTCAAATAGACCTTAATTTTAGCTGTCTTATCGTATTGTATTCCCTCACTCTTTTCCATTTCCTCTCTTTTACCCCAATTGATCCTTTTATTTTAGTTCCTCCCATTGGCTTATACCTATTCTATTTCCCTTTCAAAATTAAATCTACCTGTATCCCCTAGTTCTTCATTCTGTAACTAACCTTTATTTTTTATGAATTGTTGCTTAGTAATCCTTAATTTAACAGCCAATTTCCACATATAAATGAATACATATCATATTTGTTTTTCTGTGTCTGTTTCTTCCCCTAGGATGAATTTCTTTTCTAGTTTCTTCCAATTACATAAAAATTTCATGATGTTATTTATTTTAAATGGCAGAGTAATAATTCATTGTGTAAATGTACCACATTTTATTTATTCATTTTTTTTTTTTGGTTAAGGGACATCTAGGTGGTTTCAAATTTATGGCAATTGTGAGTAGAGCATCCGCAAACAGGATTGAGCAAGTGTCTCTGAGGTAGGAAGAAGGGTCTTTTGGGTATGTATCCATGAGTGGTACAAATAATTCTTGAGGTAGATATATTCCCATCTTCCTGAGGCCTGCCATATTGATTTTCATAGTGACTGTACAAGTTTTCTCTCCTACTATAAATTAATGATTGTTCCCCTAACTCCAAATCTTTACAATCATGAGCTGTCACTTGTCTTATTGATCTTGGTCATTCTGACAGGTTTAAGATCTCAGAGTAGTCTTTGATTTGAGGTTTTCTGATGGACAAGGATGCTGAACTTTTTTGTTTGTTTGTTTGTTTCTTTGTTTCTCAGCCATTTGATCATCTTTTTTACTGGTAATTATATGACACGTTATTTTAGAACAGTGACAAATGATGTCTTCTATATTACAAAGTAAATTTCTTAATCTTGTTAATGAAAGGTGCTTTCCTACTGTAAAAGTTACAGTATTCCCAGTACAAGATTTTATTCTCTTTCTCAGGTATATTTTAGTGCAACAAAAGTGTGAATATTAAAATATAACAGTAGGTAAGTTTAGTATACACTTTTGCTCCTAAAATCATAACACCATCACCACAGTTTATATGAATCACCTTCCTGTTATCAAACTTGTCAAAGGTACCTACTAATTTGTTACCATGTTTGGAGGTTCTGGAATCTCATGAGAACTATGAAAATGAACCTATTCTGCATGAACTTACACTTATTTTATGTGATCTCTGTGATTTTTTTATTGTTGGGGGAGCAGATTTCAAGACAGGATTTCTCTGCAGCTTTGGAGCCTGTCCTAAAACTTGCTCTGTAGACCAGACTAGCCTCAAACTAACAGAGATCCATCTACCTCTTCCTCCCAAGTGCTGTGATTTANCTCTCTCTCTCTCTCTCTCTCTCTCTCTCTCTCTCTCTCCTCCTTACTTTTTCTTTCTGAATGGGCTGATTGGATTACAGGTAGACCAGGCTGCTCTTGTATTTCTAAGTCATTTTCCTTACATTATTACTGTGGTTTGAATTGACTGCTAGTGTCTGTTAGGTTGCTACATCCTGGGACATTTTTCAGTGAAAATAATTTTTTGAGATTAATCTTTTCTGCTTTGAATATTAATATTCAGTTTATATTGATGAGTCATCTTGATAGATAACATACATAAGAATTTACTACTATTTTTTTATACTGGGCTTATTGATATGGTTTAGTTATAATAAGGAAAGCTGTACTAACTATTAAAAATAACTTTTTGGATGAACAAGTTTTCCTTGATCTTGAGGAAATATTTAGGAGTAGAACTCTCAAGTTATGTGATAACCGTACATTCAGTTTTCTAAAAAGTTTATAAAAACAAATTGAAACTGCCTATAATTTGCAAAAATAAAAACTTCATAATGAATCTAAATGAAAAGGTAACATAAAAATCACTGTTTTTCAACCACCAAAATTATATTTTCTATAGTTGTACAAATAGATGTTTTAATCCTTAAGTGATTTTTTATGGAAAACATGGTAATATGTCCCTAACAACATACAACTTTTCTTCCTTTTAAATACATCAGAAGTAATAGATGTATTTAATAAATACATGCTGTGTTCTCAAGTCTCATAATAGAGATTTGCAGATGATAGACAAACTGATGGGAGAGAAAATACTGCACACAGTGCCTGTACAGAATTGCTTCCAAAATATCTACCTAGAATCTTATTTATGAGCATATAGAAAATGGACATATTCTACAAGACACATTACATAAATTCTTTAAAATTTTGTAATAGGGAGTGATAGATGACAAAGAGTACAGAAATGATAAAAAGACTTCCACAGTGTACAGTAAGACAGAGTTGGCGATATCATTGTGTCATCAGTAAAAAAATAAACTACTAAAATCACTTTTTTTTTTTTAGAGTAAAAGAAGCTTTTATCTGAGCTAAATATAAGTGACCATGTCTCACAAAAACAGACTGGGCTACCACAAATGACATGTTCCAAAGTATACTCAACAACATGAACTTTTTAAAAATTTCTTTTATTATTTCAAAAACGAAAACAACCTATTTTTTTTATTATACAAACCAATCCAAGTTCTCTCTCCCTCCCTTTCCTTCCACTTACATCCCCCACGCCCATCCTCTCCTCAGAGAGGGTAAGACACATTGCTTTGGTGAAGGTCCAAGGCCCTCCCTACTTTATCTAGGCTGAGCAAGGTATCCATCCTAAGAGAATAGATTCCCAAAACACCAGTACAAACAGGAGGGAAAAACCCTGATGTCATTGCCAGTAGCCCGCCCCTCAGTCTGCCCCAGCCATGCAATTGTCAATCACATTCAGAGGGAATATAGTTAAAATATAAATTTCTATTACCTGATGAGTTTTAAATAAGTTTGTCTCAAAGGTAGATAAAAAATCTGCTTTGATCATCTGTACAACCAAATAATATCCACTTTATATAATCGAACAGTTTTATATAATGCAACTCTTGACTGCTAAGTGAGGTAGGGTTAGTCTCTTCCAGATGTGCTCTCTTATTGGTTCTCAAATGTGGACTAGTCAACTTTAAAACCAGAAATATACTAACAATTAAAAGTGGAATCTTTAGATTTTATATATATATTTATTAAATCAAATATATTTGATTACATTTATTGTATACAAATTGGTATGTATATATACATGTAAATATTATGTAACAAATATAATCAAGGAACAGTTTTTATCAAATTGAGAATGGGGACAAAAGTGTTTTGTATAAATTTCCTTTCATCTTCAAATTCTTTAAATTTGCATTTTAATTATTATTTTAAAATTTGTTTTATGCCATGAATCTTTCTAAAATCTTTGAAATATAATTTTTAAATATGAGGCATTGAATTTAGACTCTCATAAATAAGTAAATCCTCTGCTACTGAGTATCTTCAGCTATGAAAGGGCAATGCTTATGTTATCTTATGTACATATTATACAAACTCTGCACTTGAATAATAATCTTAACTTTATTTTATTCTAAAATATACATTATGTAATAGTCTATGTAATGTTATATTTTAATACTTTTTAATATACATCCATTAAGTCCATATCATGTTATAGACAGTGTGTCTAATTTCATTCTTTTGCATGTGGACATCCAATTTCCATAGCACCACTTATTCAAGATGTTGCAATTTCTACATTACATGTTATTTTGTGTTTCTGTCAAACATCAGATGGATATTTTTATGAATACCTATTTTGGGTATTTTATTTTATTTCATTGATCAAAATATCTATTTTTGTACCAGAACAGGCACATTTTTGTTAACACTATAGCTCTATATAATGTATCTTGACATCTGGCATAGCAATTCCTCCAGTATTCTTTCTGTTCAGGATTTCTTTGACAAGTTCATGTCAAGCAGAAGTTGTCTAATTGGACTTAAGGCTTCATCAACAAGAGGGAAATCATTCCTGACAATGAAAACAAAATTTGTATGAAGTAGGTTTTTTTCTAGAAATGACTGTATAAACAAAGCTGAAACTGTGGCAATATCAATATAACATGGAAAGGGGAATTTTTGCTTTGATTGTTTCAGATCCTAATCAAAGAACTAACAGCAACTATTGACTTCTGAGAGAAGTAGAATTAGTTTCTGCCAGTTATTAACCACTTTACTTATGGTCTAATGCAGAGCACTCACCCTTGAAAACATATACAACAAATAACTAAAACAGCCTTAACTAATTATGTTTATATAATATGGTTGTTTAAATGAAATAGTCAGCACAGGCTCACATAACTGAAACCCCTTGAACTAGGCCTCCATAGTCTGTGTTGTTCTCAGTACTATTTACTGTTTTCCAGGCTCCAACCAGGATGACTCACCAAGCATTCCTCTGGTCTTCAGCTGGTGGAACTGTTTGGAAAGCATTAGCATATCTACTATCATTGGAGAAGATGTGTCCTTAGGGGTGGTTATGACATTTCAGATGCCCACTCCACTCCCAGTTATGTCTCTCGGTTTCATCCTTGTTTAGTAAGATTTAAGTTTTCAGCACTGCTCCCATGCCATACCTGTTTGCCTCCTGCAGTAGGTCCCACAATGATGATCATGGATTCCCACTCTGAAATTCTTAGTTTTAAATAAATTATGTGTTTTATAAGTAGTTTTTGATGTGGGAGTGTCATATATCAATCTGTTGATTTCATTGGTTAATTAAATAAAGAAACTGCTTGCCCTGATAGGTTAAAACATAGGTGGGAGGAGTAAAGAGGAGGAAGAGGAAGTGAGGTAAGACTCCTCAGACAGACTCGACAGCTCTGCTCTCTGGAGCAGAGACGCCAGGCTCCGCTCTCCCAGGCAGCTCAGACCCAGGATGGACGTAGGCTAGAATCTTCCCGGTAAGCACACCTTGGGGTGCTTACACACATTATTAGAAATGGGCTAAATTAATATGTGAGAATTCGCCTAGAAGAGGCTAGATAGAAACGGGCCAAGCAGTCTTTAAATGAATACAGTTTGTGTGTTGTTATTTCGGGCATAAGCTAGCAGGCGGCTGGGATGCTGGGGACGCAGCCCCACCGCTCCTTATTTCAACAAGCTTTGGCAATGTAATCTTATCACAACAACAGAAAAATAGCCAAGACAGAAGTTGTTGTGGTATTGCTGTGACTGATACGGCTCTGCTGCTTTTAGGAGAAATGTTGAAAACTGTGACTTTCAAAAAGAAAAGCTCTTGAATGCTATAAGTAGGGCTTGGTGAGCCATCCTAATTGGAGCTTGAAAAGCAGAAAGTAGTGCTGAAGTCACTGACTATGGAGGCCTGGTTCCAGATGTTTCATAAGGAAATAATATTTGAAACTAGGAGAGATATCATTTTTGTTATCTTATGATCGATAAGGTTTTCACATTGTTCTAAGAATCTTTCTCAGTAAAAATTTAGAAGTTGGAGCTAATTTTATGGTAGAAGTGTTCAACAGCATAATATATCTACTCTGCTGTCTAGCTGTTACGAAAAATTCTTAGACAGATCTACAATGGAAAAGACCAAGCAGGCTAAAAAGAAATACAAAATGTACAAATTGAGGAAAAAACAAACACCAGAAAATCTTAAGTTGGAACCAAGTTATGTGTTGAAACAGATCAGAGTCTGAAAAGAAAGGAAATAAAGAGAATGGTACTCTCACAGGAGGGTCCCACATAGTTAATATTGAGTTTTGAAAGGACTTAGAATTTCCTGATCCTAAACATTACATCAAATCTTAGCTCCTGTAAATGTATATAAAGAGTGATTAAGGCTCCATTCTAAGCTGGTAACTAAACATGAAAGGATCAGCCATATGGGTCTGTCTGTAAAGTCGTGAAGGTAAAGTCATGAAGGATAGAGAAGAAAAGCAGTTGTGGAATCTTTCTCTGTTGTTACAAGGAGAGCCCTTAAGGCGAGTCCCTGCTTGGAAGGTTTGAGTAGCCATTGCTGAAAGATTTGGAGTTTTCCATCCTGGGTTTCTGTCTTGCTTTGGTCCAGTATTTCCTCACCATTTTCCTTTCCTCCATTTTAGAAAGTTAAAATATATTCTGAGAAATGCTGGAATTTAATTTGCTTTTGATTTCACAGAGGTTTACAGTCATAAAGTATTATGATTCAAAATAGATTTTGTGGTATTTGAAACTGTTGTGAGATTATAAAAGATTATGGAAACTTTTGAAGTTGAACTAAATGTATTTAAAATTTTAATGCTACCATGAACCTCTGGGGTTCAGGAAATAGAATGTAATAGAGTAAATGAGAATGGCCACAATAGACTCATGTTTGGATGCTTGATCCAAGTGAAGGGGTATCATGAGGGTGGGCTCTGAGCCTTCAAATTCCCATGCCATTCCCTGTTAATTTTCTATGCCTAGGGCTTATGGCTCCATCAATATATAAACTTAGTTACTTCTCGAGTACTATGCTTACCTGCCTGCTACCATGCTCCTCAACATGATGGTAATTAACACCACCTCACATACAGTAAACCCCAAATAAATTTTGTCTTCCAAAGCTACATTGGTCATGCAGACTTATCATACCACTTCAAAAGTAACAAAGGCATGTTTATGTTCATGCATGCATGTGTGTGTGTGTGTGTGTAATGATAACAAAGAAAAAGAAGAGGATATCAATTTGATAGTGTGAGTGAATGGAATGATTTGAAGGAGGCTCAGAGAGGCTACAACAAGTAAATAGGGGAGGGATAGTGATACAATTTTATATAAATTACAGATGCCTTTAAAATAATAAAACTACAGTCAAAAACAAAATAAATTGCAGTGCATAAAAAGCTGTGTCTTGTAACTTTGAGGTTAGTTATAAACCAACAGGAGCTTGTACCTGGCCATGTATCTGTACAGGAAACTGTAGACAGAAAATATCATCACTGGTGCCTTCCTGGACGAATGCTAACAAAGGTCAAATATAGACTCAGAGTAATAAATGTGGTTAGGTACTTCATATCTGAAAAGTAAAGACCAAAAGCAATAAAATCATATTATTTCTTCCTTGAGATGGTGAAATGCAGATTTGCTCCCCAAATTCAAATTGCTGTAGACACAATACTTATACACAAGTACATAAAAATTTCCATTGACAAAAACAGGAGGCATTTGCTCTTTATTTTCTACAATAAGCCCAGCCTGACCAGTCAAGGTGCATCTTCAGATATTACTTTAACATTTATATGTTAAGTTAATATGCATTATAAAATGAAATATATATATTATCGGCATTTCATTTTTAAAGTGATATTATATCTTGTAAGCACAGTTCTGATATATAAGGAAATCAAGGAGAAAGGCTGTTGTCGTGCGTGACTGACTTTCAGACAGAGAAAACAAACAGTGACAATGTCTTTGTCTTCTGGATACATAAACAATACTTTCTGTGTGCTGTTCTAATTTTGGGATTTTGTAACATGTTCTCTGTTTCTTTTTTCTAATTTCATTATACACGATAATGAACTCTCATTTCTCGTCACTTGCCATTGTACTATTTAAACTTTATTTTGTTTTAAATCAAGGATTTATCCTTCTTTTCTACTCAATGATTATATCCATATAATATATAACAGATGTTATTTCCGGATAATTTTATACTGTATCGAACTCTTGCATTATTAGATTGAAATTTTTCTAGTATTTCGTTGTGAATTTTTCATCTCACTCCATGCTATTCTGTTATCTACTACTTTAATATCCGCGAGGCAGTAAAATGATTTCAATACAAATTACTATGTGACATAAAATAAGAACAGAATAATAGAATATCTTTGGCTGTTAATATTCTAACTCCTTAAATATTTTGATGATTAGAAATGTGTTTTGAGTTTCTACTTTGGCTACTTAAATCTAATGCAGAAAAGTTAAAAAAATCATATTGTTTAATAGCTCATAAAAATCACTTATTTTCTAATATACATTGTTTGTTTCAAGTCTTAATGAAAAGTTACAATGTTTGAGAGACCTGCACATTTAACAGATTAAATTATATGCAAACATTTGACTAAGCTGTCTTTGATCTTTAGGTCTTTCTTTTGATAGATTATATAGTATCAATTACTTATAGTTGGGGTTGTCCTCATCTTTCCTTAGTCAATTGCAGAACATATAATAATCCCTAAACACTTAAAGATTTAAGGTGCAGCCAGTACTTTTAATATTTCTATTGTATTAATTTGATTATTTTTTCAAATAAATATGCTTCTTTATATTTTAATGCAGCATCCTAATATCAACCAAGAACTAATATTCTTTCCTTTTTCTTCCTATTACCTTTTGAATTTTAATCTTTCACTTTCATTATGAGGAGGCATTGAGATGCCTCAGTATGAAAAATTATTTGCCACTAAACCTGACAAAATGAATTTGATTCCCCAAATCCATGTGTTGGAAGAAGAGAACCAATACTGTAGTATGTTATCAATACACACAAGCAGAACTTTGCACAAAATAGGTGAAAATAAACAAATAAATAAGTAAATTATGAGTTTTTTCTATTCATGGAATATGAACCCAGAGTCTCACAAAGAAAAAATCTGAATCAAGAAGAGAAAGAAAAATTAGAAGAATTATTTGCACATTCCAAAACTGAAGTTTACATTATATTTTCAATCCTATCTTTTTAAAATTCATGTAAGCAACAGAGAAAGAAATATTCGAGTTTAACTTCTCACTTTATAGATATTTTTATAGGATACACTTCTTAGGATATATTTTTAGATCATAGCCAAACCCTCTAAGAGATGTAAGGAATACTGGATTTCAGGTTTCAAAAATTATACTATCCTCAACACTTTGGGAAATAGAAAGAATCACAATCTCTTTGAATTCCATTAAAAGTAATGCATCTGTCATTTTGATAAGAAGAGAAACTGTTGATAATATGTTTCAAACTGAAAACATACAAATATGTAAACATAACTTTTGGAAATACCCTGGCATTGTACCCAAGGAACACTGTTACGAGTGGGTTTTGTAATGTTTGTCTTGTTTTGTTTGTATGTATGGGTGTTGTACATGTCTATGCAAGTAAGGCTAGATGCCAACAGATGCGATCTTCTACTATCTTCATTTTGCTTTTTTTAATTTTCTTTTAAAAATTCTTTTCTATATTGTTTTGTAAATTTTTTTTAATTTGTTAATTGAGTTTATTTATTTACATTTAGATAGGGCATTACTATTTGTTCCTGATGTGAACCTCACTCTGTAGGCCAGGCTGGGCTAGAACTTTGAGCAATCTCTTTGTTTCTGTTTATGCCTTCTGAGTGCTGGTATTACAGACATGAAGTCATGGACAACCATAGACAATCTTCTTTCATTTATTGTGAGACAATGTTTTTTCCTGAAGTAGAGTTCTTCAATTGTCTATTCTGTCTGACCAGGAATCCTTCTGTTGGAATCCTCTTTCACTGTCCCACCAGCTCTAGAGTCACAGGCATCTGCCTTCACTGACATATTTTTGAATGCAGGATGGTGATCTGAGCTCAGGTGATGGGGGAAGCTCTGTTAACCAATCACCTTTAAGAAGTGGAGCCTAGTTAAGGCATGGCTACATGGAGCCCAGAAAGAAAAACATGGACAGACCAGGTGCATGCTCTCACTCTGGGTGATTCCTGCCGGACACAGTGGAACTCGAATTTCCCATTCTTGTGGCATGAGTTTCCCTTTATAACAGTTGAAAGTATAATTGTTTATCTTTAAGCTAGCCTGGTTATTTCCCTAATCGAGCTAGCTTCTACACTCAGGTTCACAGGCTTGCATTTTATCTCCCCATACCGACTCTCACTTCAACTTTTGAAGGAAGGATAGCCACATTTTCACTAGCAGTAGCCTTCCTCATTTTGTTTTGAGCCTGTGTCTTACTGTCCAGCACTGATGGGGTTTCAACCAGAGGTCCCCCTGCTTCACTTCCCATCAGTCTTGCCTTTTGTGGTCATAGATTGTGGAAGATTCAGTAGTAGTCTGTTGTTTTCCATTTTCCTCTGCCATTTAAATTCATATAGACAGGTAGTCTTTCTTTTTTTTTTTTTTTTTTTTTTTTTTTCTTCTGCTCACAAAGAGAAAAAGACCTGTGCTCAGTGAAATGCCATTCTTGGGCCCATTGTACATTAAATATTCAAATAGCCCAAGGGGAGTCCACTGTCGGTTCTCACAGCTTACGATGTTCTACCTAATGATAGCCTCATCTGCAGCTGTTACTAGTATTGATAGTTGCTTTTAATTTTTTAGATTGATGGATTCATCCTGCCAGCAGTGTTCACAGAAGTTTTCAATTCTTGTTACTTCAAAACCTGAAGTCTAATCTTCTGAAAGTAGAAAAAGAAAACAAGACGTACATGCACCATATTCCTATGACTTAAACAAAGATCCAATTTTTGCACTTTTGAAGAGGATAAAACTGTTGTGGTTGTTAGAAACCCTTAATTGAGCATAGGTAAAACTAACACTATAAAAAAAATCAGCGGAAATTAATGACAGGGCCTGAGTGTTATGAACCTCTTTATTGCTAATTGACCCAAGCGTAGGAAGAATGCGGACAGCTGAATCATGCTGCAGAGCCGAAATATCATCTTATTTACAAGGAAACTGCCACAGAACTCCCGCGTCAGCACTTCTCACATAAAAGTGTCTTCAAAAAGTCAAAAACAATATAAAATGCACATCTCATAAATGCAAGCCATATAAATAGCTGTCAAGCCTAAAAGGAAATAAGCCTATAAGAATGCTCTACTGAAATGAAAACAAAGAGATAAGACTAATAAAAAAAAAATGACTTTGATTTTTCAAGACTGTCAGTGGGTAGACTCAATATTTAAACATATTTTCATATGCATAGTTTACCATTAACAGACACCAACAATAAATCCCAGTCATTTAATTATGAGTCATTGATATGGGATTCATTATATTAATCTACATAAGTTTTCAAATCCATACCCTGCAAATTTAAAATGTTTTTGGTTGTTGACAAGATGGCACAATGTGTAAAGTTTACTACCACCAAACTTGGCCCCTGAGTTGAATCCCCAAAGCAACAAAAAGAGAACCAATTCCCACAAGCTGTCATCTGATTTCTACATGTGTACCCAGACACATGCCTGCCCACACACATACATTGTGAATAAATACAATATAATAAAACATTTTTCTAGAATTAATTTTTCTAATAACATTTTAATGCATCTTTAAAAACTGAATGATAATGATTGTTTTATGCAATAATACTTAAACTTAAAACATACAGAGTGATATATGAAAGTCAACAGAATTTAACTTTGTATCTTTAGAGAATGGTGTAAAAGCCCTTTACAGTTATAAAGGCCCGAGTCAGTTTATTTCTTAACTGTGGTGCTTTATTGCAGTTTAGAGTTTTATTTGTTTTATAATATTTCAAAATCTGTTTATGCTCCTTGAGATTTAATCACTTGTAATGCATCTGAATCCAACCCTAAGAAGTAATTTTGGAAGAAAATCTTAAAGGAATTGCTGTCAGTAGGAGGAAAGTTTTTCGATATAGAGAAAAACACCAAGAGTAATATCCCATAATGTTTTATGGATCAGCTTTGTGCAAGCAAGTAATGTATAATTTGTTTTTCAATAACTATTTGGATAGACAGACTGTCATTACAGAAATGTAAATTTATAATTGGGATTTCATGTATAGTGATTAAATTGACTTCTTATTTAGTAGTCTCAGAACGGAAAATAAATATTCAGTTAGGAAATACACTTATGAATATTTTTTTTTAATTCAAAGAGTCATAACTCTTAAAGATATATGGCAGATCTGCTTTTGGTTACACAGGTGTGAGACCCAACAACCTCAAAAGGTGCACCCTTCTAGTTACAAATGGACTGATGTCCAAATATTACGTTGCATTTTTTTCCCCAATGTTATTAGAGTTTACTCAGCTATAGCTTCCAGAAGGAAGTAAAGGACAATGGTGCACCCAGTGAGAATTAGGCTGTATAGACCTGAGTGTGCAGAAGCTAGTTAGCTCCAGCTATTCAGCAATCAAGATAATGAGATAAGAATTCCCAGTTTTTAACATCTAAGCTTATGATATTAGAAGACACAAGAGTCCATTTTAATGGTTATAACTGTTTATAAGCTTTATCATGAGGAGTCATGCTCACTTTCTTTTCTTCCTACCTACCTCTCCTACCTACCTACCTCTCTGGTAATCTCGCTGGCCTCGAACTCACAATGATCCACTTACCTCTGCCTCCGGAGTGCTGGGATTAAAAGTCTGCGCCACCACTGCCTGGCTCTTTGTAGCTTTCAGAGCCTCTCCTGGAACTAGCTCTTGTAGACCAGGCTGGCCTCGAACTCACAGAGATCTGCCTGCTTCTGCCTCTCTAGTGCTGGAATTAAAGGAGTCCATCACTACCACCGGGCTTCTAATTGTTCTTAATAAGAATAAGCTGAAGTCAGTTATCAGGAGTGAAAGCTGAAGAATCAGAGAAGCAGAGTGGCCAACCACTAGAGAGACCTTTTTTTTATTTCTAGATTTCCCTCAATTTACATTTTTTATTAATTTTATTGTTACTTTATTGGAATGCCTTATTTATTTCCTTCCAATGTTTGTATATTCCTTCCAATGTTTGTAGATTTCTTTAAATAATTCACTCATTTCCTCTTTAAGGTTCTCTATCCTATTTATAAAGGCTGTTTTAGGGTATTTTCTTGGGCTTCAGCTGTGTTGCAATTCTCAAAGCCTACTGTGATAGGGTTGCTGGGTTTTAGAGGAGACATATTCTCCTTAAAATTATTGACGCCTTTACAGTAGAGTCTAGAGAAGTGTATTTTAGTAAACTATAATTCTATATGCTGATATCTTGTCTCGTCATTGTTTGGTGGGTGTTTGTTCCTTGTTTTCTATTTTCTCCACTTTTTTATGAGGCTGTTTGTTGACTGGTATGTAATGTTTCTGAAATATTGATAGGCTTGGCTACTAGGGGTTCTAGATAAAATGTGTTTATGCATATTGAGACTTACACTTAGTATTGGGGATGAACTTGAAGGAATTTACACAGGAGTGATGATAGCAGGGTGCTCCACCAAGATTTGTTTATTGCCCTGAGAATGGCAACAGATTGTGAGGAGAGGTCATATCAACTCGTCTGCTACAGAGCTGGGATGAGTCTGGGAGACTGGATTTAGAGGAGAGAAGAAAGAGTGAGGATCTGCAGTCATCGTACCTGCTCCTCTAGCTGGAATGGCACATGGATTTCCAGGAAAATCATGCAGGATTTGGGAGCTGAGATAAAGTCATGAGTAGGAAGAAGGAAGTTTAGAGGAAGGTCTGTGTAATATACTGGACTTGGTATGGAGAGCAAGGGGAGGTCACACCAGGTGCTCTGCTACAGAGCTGGGGATAAGAATGGGAAGTTGGATTAGGAGGAATGGAGGAAGAGATAAAGATTTGTGGTTAGCCAATCTTCATGGAGGAATTGTCTATGGAATCCTGATGTTCAAGAACTTTCCTGTTTGCTTTCCATTCTTATTGTTATCAGTAAAGAAAGCAAATATGAAAAGCAGAGTTTTTGCTCTGATGTCCAGAAAATGATGATGATAACGGAGAATGGTGAACTGGTGAAAAGGTTTGCTATTTAACTTCTATACTGAATCATATTTTAGAAAAAAACAACAATTTTAGAGCTTAAATTTAGAAAAAAATATAAAATTCTAGATGGAATTCAGAAAACTAGGAAACAACCTTCCTCTAGACACAGTAATACCACTTTTGGGTACATATTCAAAATATCCTCAATCATGCCACAAAGACATGTGCTCCACTATGTTCATAGCAGCAGTGTTTGTCATGGCTAGAATCTGGAAACAATCTAAATGCCCTTCGACAAAAGAATGGATAAGAAAAATGTACACAGCAGAAAAAAAAAGACACCTTGAATTTTGCAGGCAAATGGATGGAGCTAGAAAACATTATTTTGAGTGAGGTAGCCCAGATACAGAAAGACAATTATCACATGTACTCACGCATAAGTGGTTTTTAAACTTAAAGCAAAGAAAACTAGCTCACAACTCACAATCCCAGAGAACCTAGATAACAATGAGTACCCTAAGAGAGACATACATAGATCTAATCTACATGGGAAGTAGAAAAAGACAAGATCTCCTGAGTAAATTGGGAGCATGGGGACTTTGGGAGAGGGTTGAAAGGGAGGGAAGGGGTGGGAGCAGAGAAAAATGTAGAGCTCAATAAAAATAATAATAATAAATATCAATTTCATTTTGGAATAGAAAGGTTAATATTGCTTATATGTAGACCATTTAGGGAAGGCTTTCATTTCTCCAGCCCATATTATAGGCATATTTGCTGAGCATCAAGTATCTACAGATGTGTAGACCTATTTTGGGGATTACTATTCTGTTACATTGGCCTTTGCGCAAATTTTTAGACTACTACCATGATATTTGAGTTGCCATGACTCTGCCCTATGTCTTGCAAAAATTATAACAATGTCCTCCTGCTTGTAAGTTGTTGTTATTTACCAAAACTTGTTTGCTTATTAACGATATATGAATTTAACAGTTTTTCTAGTTTTGCAAAAAATGTCACTGACATTTTGAAATTGAGCTAGTAAATCAATCACTGTTTATACACTATGACTATTAAATAATGATTTCTTTCAATCTATAAACATGTTTTTTGCTTTTTTGTTACCTTACTCTCCCTCTCTGTGTATATAGGTTTCTTCAGTTTCTTTCATTAGTATTTTACAATTTTGCTTGTTCTGAATTTTTTTCATTATCTTGGCTACATTTATTTCAATAAATATTTTATTTGAATTTTAAGTATAAACTTTTATTCTAACTTTTATCGGTGTTAAAAAAAAACAAAGCAAGGGATATCTGAAAGAATGGTTGTTGTTTGATTGTCAAGCAAAAATAAAAACACAGAATGAAAGAAAAATTGCTAATATATCAAGCAAACTTGTTGATTCTCTTTGTATTAGAAATTATCTCTACACTGGTCATGTGATACTCAGCCTTCTACACATGTATAGAGACTCTAGTGTTCAAATCAGCAATATTCTGAACTTGTTTAATTTTGACTTTAATAAGAGTTAATTTTGTTGAAATACAAAATGATTATTTTCATTGTCAACATTTAATCCTTATTTTAAAATATCAATACAAATTGGTATTAGATAAATATAGGTAATTATCCTATGATAACTATTCCACAAAAAAAAAAAAAAAAAGGATTTTCTATGGGTTTTTGTTGTTGTTGACAAAACCATGCCCTAATCAGATAAAGGAGGAAGTTTGTGGACTCAGCTACTTGCTGCTGCAAATGAAAAATGTGGCTCAAAGATAAGATCCTCACTGGATTTCAGGACTGGCTCACTAAACTTTCACCCATCCTGAATGACTACTTGCATGCAGTGACTTATTGACATGGAATGATAGCAGTCTCTTTTCATCACTTTGTTGAAAACGGTATTGCAAGTCATTTTCAAATACTAATATTCATGACTTTATATTTCCAAATTCTGTATTAATTATATTTTTATAGGTTTATACCTCAAGTGTACTCCATAATAAAGTTTTTATGTTTTATGGGTGACGCACAGTCATTTCATATACATTGAACTTGCAATGATTCTTCTGGGTCTGCCTCCAATTTCCAGCATACCTGGCTCCCAGGGAAATTTTTTTTGTTTCTTTTGATTTTTCTTAGGCAAACTAAGTTTAGAAAGCTTCCTTTTCGACACTGTTTTATTTTTCTATCATTTATTTATTTTAGATAGATTTTAATGAGTTTTTTGAGAATTCCTTACAATATGTAAGGCCTTTCAATGGAGCATAGCTTACGCAGCAGGTGCAACACTATAAAAAAAACTGATTATTATCTCCTGCCAGTTTAAATACCACCTAGCTGTACATGAAATTTCATATCTACTGCCCCTCTCTAAACTTGAGTTTTAGGTTGCTTACGTTACCACTATCACTGTGAGCTCATATGTGCCCCTGCCATGATATTTCAAGAAGACACTGTTACCTTCTAGCTATCTGCCTCTTCTGTCTCATATAGTCTTTCTATACACTCTAGAAAATTTTAATTCTGATTGTATTCATCTTCTTTCACTCCATGGTTAGATTTATTCCTAGATGTTACACATTTTTGGTGATCTGTGCCATATGAAATAGTAGGACGGAATTTGGAAGACAGACTTGTTGCTGGCAGGAAGTCATGGTTCCATACCTGGAAACAGCACAACTGTTATTGCTGTCAGCAAACTGTGACAAGGAAAGAAATGAACTTTTATTAGTAGGAAAAATCTATGTAGGTGAAAATGGCATGAAAATACAAGCTGCAATAAATAAATTGAAAGACTGAAGACAGTAGACATAGATAAGTGTTTATGACCCATTGATTTATTAATGAGACATAATGTCAAGCTGACCACAACTCACCACAAATATGAAGAAAAATATCAAAACTTGAAGCTTTTTTAAGTGTTTGAACTGTTAATATCATTAGGACAGAAGAAAGATGAAATGAATGATAAGATCTAGAAGACAACAGGAATTTTCAATACTTAAGAGATATTTAAGTTCTTAGACCCTGCTGAGAAGGAGGATGTGAGAATATATTTGAGAAACTTTGGCTCAGCAATGAGAGTTTACACCATACTGAGCCTGCAAGGACTGAAAATAGGGACAACAAAGCTTCATCTATGGAAGATACATACCACCGACACATAATTTAATTTAATAATTAAAATATAAATATTACCAAATTCTAATAGAACCCAAACAAAACCAAAGTCCAATTACAGGATTATTACAGGGTTTTGTACAAAAGAAAATGCAGAATCTGTATAATAAGACAACATTTTGTAGACGATGGATAGATAGGAGAGTACAGCTTATTATGCAGGATTTGAACATCTGTCAGATAACTTCAAAAAAGTGTTAATGTATTTCTAATGTGGGTACAAAAACTCTAGCCTACACCAAAAGAAAAGCAAATTCTATAGTTCTGTGGCAAAATCACCAAACTTGAAAATCATGGCACTGAAATTAGTCCGAATATTTAAAAGATTGATAAGCAGTCCTTATTTTCAGAAAAAACAGTGGTGAGGATCACAGTGTTTACAGAGGTGTGATAAGCACAGCAAAGATCACATTGCTTAAACAAATAAAATATCTCCAAGACGAGTTAAAGGAATGAAGACACACTATAGATATAATTTTCATATTTCATTTATTTTGTAATGAGTCTATTGTTGATTTAGAACCATATAAAAAGTTAGTATGAGGAAGAAGTCTAGAAAGCAAAGAAGTAAACATATCATTAATTATCCTAGTCATTTGTAAATTGGAAAAATATCCAGAATATCGAATTTCAGAAAGACTTGGAGCTTTCTTAGATCATCTATTATAGATTTGGAATGGTTAATAACAATCAACTTTTGATACTGTTGACTCTCTGCTGGCAGGGGTCAAGAATGAAGACACAATTGAGTCTCTCTATCAAATCTTCAGTCTCTGGTCAGTATTATTATGCTTTTAACTTCTGTGAGATTAACTTTGTTTCTTTTTCTGTTTAAAATTAAAAAAAATATTCTTCTTTCATAAAATACATCTCAACCACATTTTCCACCTCTATCCACTCCTCCCAGCTCCTCTATCTCTCCTCTCCACAAATTCACTCCACCCTATTTGTTTCAAAAAAGAGCAGACCTTCAAGAGACAAAATTAAAACAGACAACAAAATATAGTAATACAACCAATATCTGTTTTAACTGGTTTTTTATTTTATTTTGAATGTTGATTCAACAATTTCAGCACATTTATTAATTCATAATCTTAAGTCATAATCCATGCGGCATTTAGACTTTCAGTCCTCCTGCCTCAGAATTCTAAGTATCTAAGAATGCAAATTTGTTAATAATAACTTTTTGAAGACCACAAGCAGTATTTACGTTTCTGACCTAATTTATTCTACTTAATAATGGTCAGGTTTGTCTTTGTAGTCATACCTAACAGACTCCTGAACTTTCTGTGGTTACATGAAATTTTCTTATACATACAGAATCTATTTCCTCAATAGACAATTGATCCTTAAATAATTTGGGTAGAACTTTCATGGTTTCTCCCCACCCCAGAACATTTTAGAAGAGAATGTTCAAAACTATGCATCATAACCAGGCTAGTAATAGATATCTTCCTCCAGCTCCTACTCCCTTAAAACTTCCTTTATGGTCTATGTTTGTCTGATACTTTGATCAACTTTCTTCTTCAGAAGGGACTTCTGTTTTTATATATAATACCATTAAACAAATATGGGTCAGTAGATTGGAGACACTAAGACCTCAAATATTCTTTCTTTAATTATAACCATAACTTTATTCCCTTTATGTGAAGCAACAATTATATATGTGTTACAGTGGGGTTCTTTGACCTGTTGGCATTCATTGGTTAAGGAAGTTTCTGTAACAGTTATAGCCTCTGGTCTAAAGAGCCACAATAATCTCTCTGGTCCTTCAGTGCTTGTTTTCTCCATTTTAAACCTAGTTTCTTTAAGCCCCAGAGATAGAGACTGTAATTAGGGGAACCACCTTTCTTTATAAAAGATTAAGTTTACCTATAAAAATACCTATGGAGCCATGATCACAGTTATACAGGTGCCTACAGCAGCTGGTGGCATCAGTTCTTAGACACCTTAAATGGGTATTGAGCACCAAACTACCAGACAAAGCAAGAATAGTAAGGGTTCTTAACCACCGGACAATCTTTCTGGACTGAAATATAAACTTCCTCAGAAATTGAGTTATGAGAAATTAATATAAATGAAACCTGGAGGCATTCTATTTACCCTTTCTTTTTCTTACTCTTTCCTTCTTTATTTCTTTCTTTATTTATTTTTTTGTCCATGAATTCTAAACTCTCATGTCTTTATGCATGCAATCCTGGTCATATCCTTCTCTACTTGGGATGCCAGCATGTGGTTTGTAAAGTTTGTTCTACTACCTGACATGCTTTCAAAGTTTGGTTGGTACAGTATTAGATAGTAATCTTGATTTCTTCAGTCATGTGCCTTCTATCATATCATCTTTGTTATATAGGATTTGTAGATGAGTAATACCACAAATTCTTTACTGAGAGATTGAGAAACAACATTGATTCCACAATAATAGCAAGTTGCCTCACAAAAATTATACTTATTCAAGGAAAACAATCTACAGCAGGCACTATGCAAAAAGGATATCACAAATCACAGTGACAGTTTACCTTTTAATACTCCTTGTACTTTTGATAGAAACCTTCAAGTCAATGGCCTTTTAGACTTGTTTCTACCTGATCATGGTCTTCCCCTGCCCACTTCCCTATAGGGTATAGATTATCAACAAAATACTATAATTTGCATGCAGTTTTCTGCTCTACTGTCTATTTCAGACCTAGTTAACAGACTTGAACTATTCTGAACTTGTAATCTTCCTGTTCTTATTTCTTAAAATACAAAAAAAAAAAAAACACTTCTTCATCTTATCATGCCTTGATGCCCATTTTAAATACACCCATTTATCTATTTGAGCATTCCTTTACTATCCATCTGCAAAATGATTGGGGAGCCTTCTAAATGTGCAATATCTCACTTATTTGTATTTGCTTCATCTTTACAATAAAATTAAAATCAAATAAAAATTTCTATAGTGATGGGGAGAGTCTTCTGTTTTGTGTTAATTTCATTGGTTAAATAAAGAGACTGCCTTGGCCCTTTAATAGTACAGAAAATTAGATAGGCAGAGTAAACAGAACAGAATGCTGGGAGAAAGAAGCCGAGTCAGGCAGTTGCCATGATTCTCCCACCCGACACAGCCATAGGTTAAGATCTTCCCTGGTAAGCCACCTCGTGGGGTACACAGATTATTAGAAATGGGTTATATCAATATGTAAGAGCTAGCCAATAAGAGGCTGGAACTAATGGGCCAGGCAGTGTTTAAAAGAATACAGTTTCCATGTAATTATTTCGGGTATAAAGCTAGCTGTGCAGGCAACCATGTGCCAGGAATGTAGCCCGCAGCCCACACAACACTATAGAAAAATATTTAGTACTCATCCCAATTCCTAGAATATATGTTGAGAAATGTTTTTAATTGAATAAAGAATGAAATAATTTTTTTTACTATTTGTTCCAAGAGAGCCAACAAATCTAATGAGCTATTTTGAAATGTTTGAGAAGAAAATGCTATGAAATTTTTAGTTTTAGCTTTTATTCAATAACAAATATATATGAACCTCTGACATTAAAGGGAATCAAAAGAAAAGACTTACACAGTTGGGGCACAGGAAAGTATATGCGCGTGTGTGTGTGTGTGTGTGTGTGTGTGTTTCTAGAGTCTCATAAGCCTGTCAGAGTACATTAGAAGGGTTTTCAAAACTGTGATGTCCCTATACATGAATCCTTTATATTCCTTTTTGAATATAAAAATGTCTCTTATCCTTAGAAATAATAAAATCCTTCAAATTACCCAGAGTCCATTAGCATAAATAATTGAAGCTTCACTGTGCATTACAATAAGTATGGATGGCATATGTCCAAAATCATACTAAAGGCACTACAACTTGCTTCTGACAGTTAGTGAAAGCTTTTTCTTGGGCTATCAGCTGCATGTCAGCTCATTTGCTTTTCATCAGCCCTGATTTCCCAGTGTGGCTACAAGTCAATTCTCTGAGACTGTCACTCACTTACACAACATTTATTTTCAGCTAGCTACCACCATCACAGAATAGTCTTAGATTCATAGACGTAGTATACATTTTAAATAGGTTAATATAACCTAAACTTTGTGCAGTGATTAATAAAATAATGGTAAGAGAAAAATGACATCCATCTCTTGTTATACAAAAATATCTATGTATGTATGTATGTATATATATATACATATATATATATACATATATATATATGTGTGTGTGTGTGTGTGTATGTGTGTAAGCACTTATCAGGATACAAAGAATATAGCTCTTCATGAAGAAAATAACACTCACACATAATAATAACTATGTGTGTTTTACAATTTCATATTTCTAATGAAAACTTTTTAATGTAGTTAGTAATTGAAGTATTTAGACTTAAGAATTTCAGATTTCAAGGTTACACTGATATTATCAATAATGGTCTTTCAATCCCTTTCTACACATTAACAATTGTATCTGTGAAATGGTTTTTGTTTAGTATCTTTCCTAATAGACTATAAAATTGTCTAAAATATCATTCACTCATCCTAGCGTATGAAACAAAATAACAGTAGTACATGTGAGTTTTCCTCACTCTCAGAGAAAAAAAAAAGAATCCTGTGTTTGTTTCTTAGAATATAATCTGGAAATAAATAAACAAGATTTTTAAGTGTGTGCGTTAAAATTTCTAGCCTGAACTTTTAAAATCAACTGTATTATAAATCATTTTTTGACTGACTAAATGAAGGCAAACAGTTGTGTCAATCTCTCAAACTGTTATGAATTTGCTACCATGTGAAATGAGCCTTGCAATTTAGAAAGAGTATAAACCCTCTGTAAGCAACCTTTTAAGGTACTTTTCTGCAGCAACAGGACTGGTACTGAATATACCAGAGTAAAGAACATTGAAAAATAAGTACCATTTTTAAAAGGCACCTATGTGTAGGTATTTGGCCATAACCATATAAACAGAATAGAATATATTCTGAGAAATATTATTAATAAAAGGTATTGTTTGTTATAATCAGGTATAGTAGATATAGTTGACTTTCTTTGATTAACTATACTTTTTTATCAGATGAGGACCATTTTTAGCTTCTCCCATAGTTCATACTTGTGAATTAAAAGACATACACAACAGCTTCATGATGTTACTTCTGAAAAATAGGCAGAAATAAAGTTTGCCTGACTGTAGTTTATGTACATGAATAAGTACATATATCTATATTTTCTAAACTATTATTTTACAACAGCATGCTGGTTGCTTGAATTCAGCTCAGGATATGTATGTGGAAATTGGTATGGTCTATAAATCACTGATGATCCTTGGCATAACTTTATACTTTGCTCTAGATTTGACATTGTACAAATTATTGCTAATTTCTTTTTTTATTCTTCTTACTAACAAAACAAAAATTTAGGAGAGGAAGTACTGTAACAGGAAGGCAGCTTGTTTGTCACAGCCACCCAGAACTGAAATAATGACAGAGAAAATATATTAATTAAATCACTTCTTGGCCCATTAGCTCTATCTTCTTATTGGCTAATTCTTAATTTAATTTACCACATTTTTATTAATTTGTATATCGCCAGGTGGCAGTGGCTTACTGGCGAAGATTCAAACTAGTGTCTATCTCAGGCAGAGGATCCATAGCTTCTCTCTGACTCTTTCTTCCTCCTAGCATTCAGTTTTGTCTTCTCTGCCTACCTAAGTTCTGCCCTATCAATAGGCCAAGACAGTTCCTTTATTAATCAATTAAAGCAACACACAGACAAGAGGACTTCCTACACCAAAGGACTGCATATGCTTGATGACAAGAATAGAGACCTGTCATTTTAGTTCTGGAAAGTTTGTTTGTAAACTTCTGTTTAAATAAATCTATTAAAACTCAATTTTCTCTTCTATTATTTTAAATTTATTTTAATAACATCTTTTCATTTATTTTACAAACCAACCAGTTTCCCTTCCCTCCTCTCCTCCTGTCCCTCCCTTTTCCCATATACACTCCTCCCCAAGTTATCCTCCTTCATCTTCATTCAGAAAGGGGCAGGCCTCCTATGGGTTTACACAAAGCATGGCACATCAATTTGAAGCAGGACTGAACTCCTGCTCTTACAACGAAGTAACCCAGCATGGGGAACATGTTACAAAAAGCCTGCCAGATGCCAGATGCCAAGGAGAGGCCCTACTCCCACTGTTAGCTTTTATTCAGTAATTGACGGAACCACATCCAAAGTTCTGCATCCAAGCACCAGACTAAGCTCTGGAAATCCAGTTGAAGAGACGGAAAAGGAAATATATGAGCAAGGGAAGTCAAAATCATGAAGGAGAAATTTACAGAGACACTTACACCAAACTTTTGGAGGAGTAGGTGAGGAGTTTTCTAGGAGAGACGAGGGGGTGGGCAGGAGGTGGTTGAAATGTAAAATGATATCAAAATAAAAAAAAAGAAATCTTACTAAGAGATAAAGCTGCACAAATGTCACACCCATGCAGAGGGCCTAGGTCAGTTCCACGTGGGCTCCCTAACTATTGTTTCTCTGTCTGCTTGGAGCCGATTTGAGTGGCTGCCATTACAAGATGGCATTTGGCCCCGGCCTCGCTTGATAAATAACTCCATATTAAGGTTGCAGTTCTTCCACCAGAAAACAGGGTGAGCTGCCCACACTCCCCCTGACCTGCAGGGGAACTTCCTTGTGGTCTGTAATTGACAGGGATGTTCCCCTGCTTTCTTTCCCGCCGGTGGGTCTCCAGAAAGGCAGTTAAAGTATCAAAGTATCAAAGGTTGCAGTGAACTCCCTGACCAGCAGGAAGGAACAGCCACCAGACGAGGATTCTTCCCAAATCACATTTTATTGGAGCCTCTTGGTTGAAGGGAGAGCAGAAAGCGAGGGGCCCCGAGCTCTGAGCTGTAGCTGCTTATATAGGGAGTCTGCCTAGCAACCATCTTGTAATGGCAGCCACTCATATCGGCTCCCAGCAGTTCCCCCTTTCTGTTTTTCTCTGTAGGCCAGTGAGAAGGTCTTACTCCCGTTCAGGTCCTCACCTCATGATGCGAGGACCAAGGAGTTCGCTGCATCTGTCCATGAGTTCTTGTGAGCTTAGGTCCCCTGTATCTGTAGGTTCCCCCATGGTTCCTCCTCCCTTTCCTCTGCGAGCCTCTCGGAGCTAAGTGAAGTACTTGTCTATAGCCTCTGTCTCTGCTTCCCTCCGTTACTAGACAGAGTATCTCTGATAGCAGTTATGGAGATCACTGAATCTCCTTAGTAGATGGCCAGTTCAGGTTACACTCTCCACTATTGTTAGGAGTCTTTATTCAGTTCATTCCTATGGGTTCCGGGGGGTTTCCCTGGCAACAAGATTTTTTCATACCCCAAAATGACACCAATTAAGAGGTCTCTTTGATTACTTTTCTCTTCCACCTTGCCTCAAATTCCCTGTGTCCCCCAGTCTACCTAACTTTTTCCCTCTAGTTTCCATCCCTCTATCTCCCCACCTACTCCCATTAGACAAGGAGATCTTTTCTACTTACCCCTCCTTAGGGAAATCCATGCATCCCTCTTTGGGCCCTCTTTGTTATCTAGACTTTCTGGGACTATGGATTGAAAGTTGGTTATTCTATATTCACCTATGAGTGAATACATACCATGTTTGTTTT
Source organism: Alexandromys fortis (assembly GCF_014885135.2). Lineage (NCBI taxonomy): Eukaryota > Metazoa > Chordata > Mammalia > Rodentia > Cricetidae > Alexandromys > Alexandromys fortis. The sequence continues at coordinate 6,262,116 of NW_026068008.1, forward strand.
TCTGGGTCTGCATTACCTCTCAAAGGATGCTTTTTTTTTTTCTAGTTCCATCCATTTGGCTATAAACTCATGAGGTAATCAATTTCTACAACTGAGTACTGCTAATTGTGTAACTGTATCACATTTTCATTGTTCATTCCCCTGTTAAGGGGCATCTAGCTTGTTTCCAGTTTCTGGCTATTACAAATAATTCTGCAAGTGTCCTTTTGGTATGATTGGACATCCTTTAGATATATGCCCAAATCTGGTATTGCTGGCTCTTAAGGATAATTGATTTTCAATGATCTACGGAACTACCATACTCATTTCCAAAGTGGTTGTATGTTGCTGGGTCCTAACATCTTCCTTAAAAGAGGAGATGGAAAGAAGAAACATCAACAGCCACAGACGCCAGGAGTCAGTAGATTTACAGCAGACTCACTTATTTAACAACAGGGAAAACTTATAAACCCTCCCAGCACCCAGCTGTTCTGCTCCATTAACAGTTGACATTCCATGCTCCTCTCTCGTTGGCTAGGCACAATCAGGACCTCTGACAGCACCTGTTGCTAGACACTCAGAAAACACCATTTGATAGCTCCTTAATGGCTGGGGACAGATAGGACCTTTGATAGCTCCAGAAAGACTCCAGGTTGGCCTTAACTTCCTAAAGTACAAGTTTGCACTACTGCCAGCAATGGATGAGTGATCTCTTTACTTCACATCCTCTCCGACATAAGCTGACATCAGTGTTTTTTATATTAGCCATTCCGACAGGTGTAAGATGACTTTCCCTGTTGACTAAGGATGATAAGCATTTAAGAGTCTTTTGGCCATTTGAGGTTTTTCTATTGAGAATTATCTGTTTAGATCTATACTCCAGTTTTAATTGGATTATTTTATATTTTAATGTTTAGCTTTTTGAGTCTTTTATATATTTTGGAGATTAGCCCTCTATCACATGTAGGGTTAGTGAATTTTTTCATCACTCTAAACTGTTGTTTTGTCTTATTGACAGTGCTCTTTGCTTTACAGAAGCTTTTCAGTTTCAGAAGGTCCTATTTATTAATTGTTGATCTCAATGTCTGTGCCACTGGTGTTATGTTCAGGAAGTAGTTTCCCGTGCCAGTGTGTTTAAGGCTACTTCCCACTTTTTCTTCTCTCAAGTTCATTGAAACTAGATTTATGTTGAGATCTTTGTTTGATCAACTTGGACTTGATTTCTGTGCAGGGCAATAAATACGGATCTACTTTCAACCTTCTACATGTTGACATCCAGTTATACCAGCACCATTTGTTGAAAGATTTCTTTTTTCCATTGTATATTTTTGATTTATTTGTCAAAAATCAGGTGTTCATAGAGAGTATAGATTAATGCCATGGTCTTTGTTTCATTCCATTGATCCATATGACTTTTTTATGCCAATATCAGGCAATTTTACTACTATAGCTCTCTAGTATAGCCTGATGTCAGGGATGGTGATAACTCCATAAGTTCTTTTATTTTATATAATTGTTTTAGCTATCTTGGGTTTTTATTCAATGACTTAAAGTTCTTGTCATATAGTCTTTCACTTGTTTGGTTAGCATTACCCAAAGATATTTTATGTTATTTGTGGCTATTGTAAAGAATGTTGGTTCTCTGATTTTATACTCAGTCCGCTTATCTTTTGTCTATAGAAGAACTATTTTTGCTTGTGTTTTCTATCTTGCCACATGTGAATAATCACACAGAGGTTATATTAATTACAACACTGCTTGATCAATGACTTAAATCCTAAATTAACCCATTTCTATTATTTTACCTTTCACCATGATGTTCATGGTTTACTGTTAATTTTCTGGCATCTTTTTCCTTAAGTAGCTACAGGGCATCTGCCTGAATCCACCTTTATTGTTACTGCATTTAGTTTAGTTTTTCCACCTTGCTATAGTCTACCCTGCCATAGGTCAAAGCAACTTCTTTATTAACAAATAGTATTAAAACATACAGAATGTAATCTCATATCATATCCCCATTTCTGTCTAAATAAAAAGAAAAGTTTTAGCTTTAACATGTAAAATTACATGTACAAAATAGTTATCAAGCAAGAATTATATTTACAATATTTCTTTGAGTATAAAGTTTCATATAAAATTTATCTTTTATTATAATTCAGGAAAATTATAACTATAACTAGAAGCCTTCAACTTTATCAAAGACCCCAGAAGGATATAATATTGCCTAAGTAAGCAGGAAGTATATTGTAGGCAAATTCAAAAACTTTAGAATTGATAGAGACATTGTGCTACCTAGGCAGTCACTCAAAGTTCTACAATGTCGGGGCATAGTATCTGGCAAACGTTTCCATGAAGCAGAAAACTTGAAAGATGCTTTTGTCTATATTGGCAGTTTATTGGTCACTTTCTTTGTGTTCAGCAGAATGTCTGGCAGTTTCTTTTATGAAGCAAGTACCCTGAAGAATTATCCCATCTTTTGTAAAGTTCAAGAGTCACTTGTCTCTGGGTCCTGCATATCCAGCTCATACAGCATACCATCAAGTAGTCTAGTCAAGAGATGTTTCTTGCCCAAATGGCGAGTCTTGTCACATTGAAGGCAAATTCCATAATGAGTTTCTTGAAGGTCCATCATCATTTCTGAAGTAATTGGTGCTGCCAGAAGCCAGCATATCTCATTGTTGAGAAAAAGATAAGTTCTTAAAACATTTTAAATGTCATATTCTGTGGGCATTTACATGTTGAAAATTATCTAATTGAAATGTATCTCTGCATATCTAGAAAACCTAACAAACATGACTACAAGTTTGTTTATTATAAATGACTATTAATTGGTATTTTACTTATACATTTTAAAATTAGCTGTATAAACATAATACCTTAAAAAAGAGTAGAAATGTACATATAACAAAATTGACCTTAAATTTGTATCAATAAACCAAGATCCATACCATTGCAAGGTATACCCCTTACGTTTTTTAAGAAATTGATTGTGACCATTAATCATTTATAACCAAGTTTTTAAACAAAAATAAACATTTATTAGCAATTATTTTTGGAATCTCAGTGTAGTTTTCTCCAACTACTTCCTGCTGTTTGTTGGAAGAAGTAATTTGAGTGTTTATGGAGACTTTTCATGGGGTCTTGTTCCATCAAACCACATTAGCCCATTAGGAATCCATAGGTTTTCATCTATGAAAACAAAAGCAGAACCTCTTTTCCAAAGTAACATAAACTTAGACTCAAAATTTGAAGTCAAAATACACTTAAAATATATTTAGTTTTTCTTAGTAATCCCTCAAATGTTTTTCAGCAGTTAGCTCATTAACAATCAAAAAAACCCAATAGCCATAATAATATAAAAAATCCAGACTCTCTGCATATATTCCATCTTTACACGGCTTATTATTTTTACTCTTTTACTTTAAATACTTATTTTTATTATATTTAAATACTATATTTAATCTATAACTGTCTCTACTCATTTATATTATTTGTACTGTCTCTTTAAAGACTTTGTTTTATTGTTTAAAACTATTTCTTTCTATAACCTCTTATTCCCATTTTCTTTTTTACTCAAACCGACATATATTTTTAAATACATTATGACATGTCTAGATGTTTAATTTTGTCTGAATTTGTCTTTATTGCATATCTGAACTTATTTTGTTGACTGTTTAAATTGTTAAGCAGGCATGCCTAGGACAGAGCAGATGCTCTATTTGTTGGTCAACTGCTCGATTTTCCAACAAGACAGAAGTTTGGTTACTACCAGTTCTGGTAGCTGCATTTGCCACCCCAACTCCCAGAAGCAGTTGGCCCACGCTGCCACCAAGTAACCCGCAGCACGCTACCCACAAACTCCATTCATGTGCTCTGTAACAGAACCTCATGAAAGAGCCAGTGTCATTTGTGCCATCAGCACAAACCAAGAAGCTGTCTTTTAAAGAAACCATGCAATTTTTGCTGCTCACACTGAGTCAGGAAGCTTTCTCTTAAAAGATCCATGCCTCTGCTCACTGCCAACAAATGGAGCCTATCTGAAAATATTGTGACTACCAAGAAGTTGTGCTTAACTCCAATTTGGGGGGTTCTAAAAGCCCTCTTTTTAAAAGATTTTTTAAGGTCTTGTGTGGATCCATGCCAGAGGGTAGGTGGCATTTGTAAACAGAAATTGTACTTTCTAGCTCAGTAGGTAGATTATGAGTCTCTTAATTTTTAGGGTCAAGTGTTCAAGTCCCATGTTCGATGCCATTATGTAATCAGAACACACACTTTTATTTCCTGGTTTCCTGGACCTGAATAATCACACAGAAGCTATATTAATTACAACACTGCATGACCACTGACTCAGGTGTGTTCCTAGCTAGTTCTTGCATTTTAAATTAAACTATTTCTATCATTTTATATTTTATGACGAGGCTCTTGGTTTACTTACCAGTAAGGTTCCTGCATCTTTCACCTTCAGCGGGTACATGACATCAGTCTGACTTGAACTTCTTTCTCCCTTAGTTTTCCCATCACTTATGTTCTTCCCTGCCGTAGCCCAAAGCAGCATTTTTTATTAATTAATGGCAATAAAATACTTTACTTTCACAGCATAGCAAAGGAAATCTCACAAAAGGTACTATTTTTTTTTTAAATTAATCTAGGATCCCACCACATTAATGAAGGTGTTTCTTAGCTATGTACTAGTTCACTGGTAGAATTTTGGGGCCGTTTATGTATACTATCATATAATCCGCAAATAGCAAAAGTTTGACTTCATCCTTATCAATTTGCATCCTCTTTATCTCCTTTCACTGTCTTATTGTTCTAGCTAGAGCTCCCAATACTATATTGACTAGATATGGAGAGAATGGACAGCCTTTCCTTATTCTTGATTTTAGTGAAATTGCTTTGATTTTTAGCTCCATTTAATTTAATGTTGACCTTTGGATTGCTGTATATTGCTTTTATTCTGTTTTATGTATGCATGATCAGTATAGATACCCTCAGATAAGACTTCAACAAATGGAGAAGTGCTGTGGGAGCTCCTTCAGCTCCTTCAGTCAATAGCCTTTAAGATACCAGCTCACTTGGGCATGGTCTATTTTGCTTTAAAAAGCAGCTGTAGCTCTGCTCTTGCTCTCTTGCTTCTGGCTCCCTTTTCCAGCTGCTAGACTCTGTTACTGTTCACTCAGAAGGCTGTTGTTTAGGACAGAAATCTATAAGTTTTCCCTTTTAATAAATAACCCTTTTATTAATCATAATTCCAAACTTGTGTGGGATTGTTTTGTAACTTATGCCTTCATCTGGCACCCAACAAATATTTGGTTTTAGAACTCCTCTGCTGAAAGCTCGGAGTGCACCTGGCTAGGCTCTCCCTCAGCCAGTGCAGCCTGTTCATGGAGCCAGCATTCATTTGGATATAGAATTCTCACAAAGTGGTGGCTTTTCTTGTGGGAGATCGGCCATGGTTCCTTATATTATCTCGTTACTCACTTCAGAGTGGTTTCTCAAGCCCTCCTGCCACTGCACACTGCATGGAAATTCAGAGGGGATATTGGCTTCTTATCTCTGTGCTAATGCAGCTGTTGACGAATCAAGGCCCACTGAGGTACACACAGTCTGTGATTTCTATTAATAACCAATTTTTTTATCTAAGCATATCTTTTAGCATTTCACACTAAAAATCAAGCTCATACCAGTGATGTGACTCCAACTGCATCGCCAGGCCCAGCTAGGTTAGTTTTTTAAGTAAGCTACTTGAAGGTTATGGTTATTGCACCTAATCCAGCTAATTAAACCACAGGTAAGACTTAATATCCTAAATATAGATCATAAGTTGCTAATTTAAAAGGGCAATATGTTAGACAACCTAACCATTCAAGGTTTCAATAGCTTCTTTACTTACAGCATGTGTGAGGTTTTCCAAGACTTATATGGTGTCCCTTCTACATCATTAATACTAACTCTGAGAATTAGTTTTGTCCTCAATATTTTATTCTTAAAAAATGGTTTGACAATAGGGCTAAGAATGAGACAATTTTATAAATGGTACAGTCTTTACAGAATGAAAACACATTTCTCAAGAAAGAGTTTGGAAATATGAAGAAGAATACGACTTCATTTAGCAGAAGATTAAGCACTCTAGAGAAGGAAACAGATGATTTGGCACATAAAACCCAATAAATCTTGTTAGTACATAAAAATCTCTGGGACAGCTTCCCCAGAGTTCTGCCTACCTTTCCAGTAATAACAACACAAAATGTATCTGGCCCCAAGTACTCTAAGGCTGTCAAAGAATATATATGGGAGCCCACACATATGACTGATCTGAAGGAAATTAAACAAGCAATGGACTACATTCATCCTTTGTTAGAGAGATGATGGAAACCTAGGATTTTTAGTAACAAAGCAATGTATTAGTTAATCTCAGAAGTCCTAGAAAATGGACATCATTTCCTTTGGAGGTGCTTTTTAAAAGAGGAGGCAACAATTTTAAAGCAACAAGGAAAAGCAAATGGACTTGAGATTTCCCTAGATCAAATTCTAGGTGAAAGACCTTCCTCCTTACTCTGATCCTAAGGATCAAGATCTTTATGATGACCACAACTTGTCCCTATGTAGCACAGCAGCTTTAATAGCTTGGAACAGGATTCAAGAACTAAGAAAGAGAATGGAATCATATCTTAGTGTTAAACAGGGTCAGAGAGAAACTTTTAGTGATTTTTTGCAAAGACTAACTAGGGCTATACAAATAGGGGTAACTGACCCAGCAGTTAGACATAAAACAATTGATTCTTTGGCTTATGAGAATGCCAACATTGAATGTAAATGGATCCTTGGGCCTTTAAAGATCAGATCAGCACCCATGGATGAATGGGTCTCGAATAAAATGAATGTTGAGACACTCGATTATGGTACTGAAGCATGGGTTGGAGAAGCAATTTCCAATTGTAAGAGAAGACATCAAAATACTAAATGTTTTAATTGTGGTAGAATGGGACATGTAAGAAGGGATTGTAGACAATGTATTCCATGGAATAATACCTCCTCTGGGAATGGCAGAAATAGGAGGACTCAGCCTTCAGGTGAATGTAGGAGGCATGGCAAAGGCCACCATGGGACAAATGTAGGTCAACTAAAGATAGAATAGGCAACCTGATACCATCAGGAAATCCATGGGGGAACTCTCACAGGCCCCCATGATGAATGTGATCCAGTCATTACCAGTTACAGTGGAGAAAATGTCTCACCAAGAAAATTTAAAAAATCAATGCCTGCTGTAAAAAAGCAATACTGGTCTGAATGATAGATTAAATGTGTAGGAGTCAAAACTCCAGTAGGACAGAGGAAATGTATATTTTGGCAGAATTCTATAAATGATCAAAGACCAAAGCTAAGAGTTTGTATAAATGGAATTTTTATTTAAGGCTTATTAGACATGGGTGTGGATGTAAGTATCATTGACCCAGAATCTTGACATTTGAATTGGCCTCTTCAAGAGGTAGATGTTCAGTTCCTGGGAATTGGAACCCTGTCTCAGGTAAAACAAAGCACAAGATGGGTTGAATGGCCAGAAGGGCAAATAGGAAAACTAAGGCTATATATAGCCAATATTGCAGTGGATTTGTGGGGTCATGATCTATTGCAGCAATGAAATACCTAGGTTAACATTCCTGCAGCCCCAAAAACTTATGTTTCTGAGGAAAATATTAGAAGAAATTAAAGATGACAGACACCAGCTATTCTGGCTGTACAAGAACACAAAGCAATTGATAAAACTTCAGAGGTACCAACAGCCCTACTTTTAAAATGATTAACTGAAACCAATATGGGTTAAACAATGACCTCAAGATGAGGAAAAGTTGGAAGTTTTAGAACAGCTGGTACAAAAACAACTAGATGTCTGATATATAGAAGAATCTACCAGCCCTTGGAATTCTCCTGTATTTGTTGTCAAAAAGAAATCTCGAAAATTGAGAATGGTGACAGATCTAAGGGCTATCAAAAAGGTCATTCAACCTATGGGCTCTCTGTAATCTGGAAATCCTCTGCCTTCTCTGTTACCAAAATGGATGACCTCTTATAGTTATTGATTTAAAGAATTGTTTCTTTACTATACCTTTATAAGAAAAGGATAGAGAAAAGTTTGCCTTCACAGTGCCTACTTATAATAATTCTCAGCTTACTAAAAGGTATCAATGAACTATCCTCCCACAGGGAGTGCTCAATAGCCCCACCCTGTGCCAATACTTTGTCAGGCAGCCATTGGAAATAATTTGTAAGCAATTTCCTAAATCTATAATCCAGCATTGTATGGATGACATTTTGTTATCTGATTCAAATATGGACACATTACAAAGGATGTTTGAAAAAGTAAAAAAAAAAATCTTGTCTATATGAGAATTACAAATTGCTCCTGAAAAGATTCAAAGAGGGAGGGGATCCTGTTAATTACTTAGGTTACAGAATAGGCTTACAAAACATTAGAACACAAAAGGTATAAATTTGGAGAGACTGATTGTGGACTCTTAATGACTTTCATAGATTATTAGGAGACATTTTCAGTCTATGACTGGCTGTTGAAATAACACTTGATCTAATAATTAAAGAGAACCTTAGATGGTGATGAAGACTTGAATAATCCCAGAGAATTAACAGCTGAAGTGAAAAATAAATTGATGATTGTTTTGGAGAAATTACATGAGGAACATGTGGATAGGGTGAATCCAAATATTAATTGTAGTCCTATTTCCTTCCAGAATTTTTCCTACAAATTTTAATGCATAGGAACAATATTATCTTAGAATTGATCTTTTTACTACATAAACCAAGTAAAAAATTAAAAGCATATGTAGAAAAAAGTCTCTGAATTAATTATAATAGGTAAATTGAGACTTCATCATTTAGCAGGTATAGACCCAGAAGAGATTATAGTGCCTTTTACTCTTGATGAAATAAAAAAGTTATGGGAAGAAAATGAACCCTGACAAAGGACTTGTGCTAATTTTTTGGGAGAAATAAATAGCAATTATCCTAAGAGTGATAGACATAACCTTCTAAAGAATACTTCTTGGCTTCTTCCCCAAATTGTACATGATGTACCAATAACTGGAGCCCATACATTTTATACTGATGCTAATAAATCAGGGAAGGCTGGTTACAAATCAGAAGAATTAAGTAGGATGGAACAAAGTCCAGAAGGGGCAGAATTATATGCTATTCTTATGGTACTAAGGAATTTTAAAGAACCTCTCATATACTTATCCGCAATATGCCGAGTTGGCTTGCATATTGAAACTGCTGAATTTATACCAGATGGTACAAATTGCCTTCATTATTCATTCAGGTTGAAGACATAATCAGGAATAGGCTTTGTTGTATATACATAAAACACATCTGACCATTGAGTCTGCCAGGTCCTCTAGCACAAGATAATGCAAAAATTGATCAATTATTGATTGGAAGTGTGTTACAGGCCTCTGAATTTCATAAAAACATCATGTCAATAGCAAAGGTTTAAAGAAAGAGTTTTTTTTATTACATGGCAACAAGCTAAGATTATAAAGAGGCATCCTACTTGCTCTTTCTATAATCAAACACATTTGCCTGCAGGGAGTAACCCAAAAGGGTACTCAAAGCAATGAAACATGGCACATGGATGTGTTCCATTTTACAGAATTTGGTAAATTAAAATATGTACAGCATACCATAGACACATTCAGATTTTCAATGGGCAACTGCCTTGAGCTCAGTAAAGGCTGATTCAGTAATCACACATTTATTGGAAGTTATGGCATCATGGGTATAGCTGCACAAATAAAGACAGATAATAGTTCAGTATATTTATCTAAGAAAATGAAATGCCTTTTGCTTATTATAATATATAGCACATTACAGGTATATCAAATAATTCTAAAGGTCAGGCAGTTATAGAAAGGTCAAATCATACAATAAAAGATACGCTGACAAAACAGAAAGAAAATGAAAATTCCCCCAGAAATAGATGGCATAATCCTTTAATTTTCTTAACGCTAATGAGAAAGGAATAACAGCTGTAGTAGGAGCACTGGGCTACTTCTCGCCACCCAGGAGGGCTCCCGGACACCAGCTTGGCTAGCTTTACCCGAAATAATTACACGGAAACTATATTCTTTTAAAACACTGCCTGGCCCATTAGTTCCAGCCTCATATTGGCTAACTCTCACATCCGGCTTAACCCATTTCTAATAATGTGTGTGGCACCATGAGGTGGTGACTTACCAGGGAGTTTCTTAACCTGCGGCTGTCTCAGAGAGGAGAGTCATGGCGACTGTCTGACTCGTCTTTCTTTCACCAAGAATTCTGTTCTGTTTACTCCGTCTACCTAATTTTCTGTCCGATTAAAGGGCCAAGGCAGTTTCTTTATTTAACCAATAAAATCAACACAAAACAGAAGACTCCCACATCAAACAACAGCAGAGAGACATTAGATAGTGGGGAAAAAAACTTCTGAATTGAATCAACCAGTATATTTCAAGGATGTGTTTACCTCATAATGGAAACCAGGAGATGTATTATATTGGGGAAGGGGTTTTGCTCTTGTTTCCACAGGAGAAGAAAATTATGTATGCCATCAAAGTTAATAAAGATTCATTTTGAAAAGGAGAATTCTCTTGAAAAAGAGAAATGATATCTCATCCACAATGGTGACAATCATACATAAGGGTTAGGGCAAGGCTCTGCTCTTATCTTTACAAGAAAATACACATCATCAAAAATTCAAGACACCCTGGATGTTTGAATGCTTAGAGAAGAAAATAACTATCCACTAAGGACCATCTAGGAAACAGAATATAGTTTATGAATCCAGGTATGGGTTACACTTAAATTTACACACACACACACACCCACACACACACATTAATATATTCAACTTGATTTGAGGATCAACAATGATCTGTACTCCTATAAATCCCAGCTTGTTGTTAAAAGGAATATTCAGAGTTTCTGTCTCATATCACGAGCCATCTGGTGTGGGACTGAAGAAAGACTTTAAGAAAAGTTTTACTTTCTCCATGCTTATTTTGTCTATATCATATTCTTCATTGAATGTATGTATATATGAATGATGTTTAAGTTTTCCATGATAAACATAGATTTTCCTACAGATTCTCCTGCAATATTTTTGAAGTTTCCAGTACAAAGATGGAGTCCCACAACAACAAATCCACCTAGTTGAGATGACATCGTGATGTAGACAGCACTACTATAAAACCCTTTTTGGGTACCAGCTGCTGAAATGGTGCACCTTCTCATTTTCTGGCCAGAACTCCAAATGAGAACTTTGAGAAAACAACAACAACAACAAAAACCTATTGACTGCTCAGAAATTGTAACTCTACTAGACAGTAATTCTGAAACTTAACCACCATTTAATTTTTGCAGGATCCCATTAAGAGAACATTGCCTTCATGACAGTGTCTAGAAGACAATGCCCCCATCCCAAAAAAGTTTGTCCATAGGTTTGGGAACACTGTTTAGGGGGTTTTGATTATTATTTGTACTAGATAGAGGTTTGGGGTGAAAACTATGTTTGTTTAAAGAAAAATGAGGGGTGAGATAATGGGTAATAGAATGAATACTTGTAAGCTATTATTTATGGATAATTAACATTGGTATAGTTTTCTTATATTAACACAAGTTCAAATTATATCTGTTACATTTGCTTACATTTGTACACCTATGCAAAGTTATTTTGTCAGATTATATATATGCATGTTTCTATCTTGGTTTAGGACATATTGTATATTGATACAACTTTTAGGATATATTTTAATATTGTATTATATATTAGTCCTTCCTATGATCAAAATACTTATAGATTGTTTACATTTTAGGTCACTATCCTCATTTATTGCACATTTTTTACAGATTATTTAATATTCTAACATGAAGTTGTAGCCTTTAAGTTATACAGGTATTAATTATTATAGGTCAATAGTTCTTCATGTTTGTTGTTCATGTATTCAGATCAATTAGGTTCTTTAGATATATAGAGATTTTATTTTGTCTTGATAGGGAATCTTCAACCACTTCAAGGATCTGTAGAACATGGCATTTAAATAACTTAGGGTTTTGTTGACATGAGACATGATTGATTCTGACAGACTAATCTATTCCCAAGAGGAAGCTGAGCACTAAAGGCACTCCACTTGGAGCTTGTTTTCTTCTTGGCAAAACTGGCCTTTGGGCAAGGAACTGACAATGCCTCAATCACTGACAAGTTACATGATAGCTGGAAATTGATAAGCAGGACTGTCAAATCTTGCCAAGAAAGGATAAGATAGTTTTGAAAATATTCCTGCCTCTGAAAATAGTCTCTCAATTACTCTAGGTCATAGCCAAAGTTGGTTGCTTTAACATTGCAAAATGAGACTTTGGGTAATTGCTCAGGTAGCTAATTATCTCTGTCATATATTGCTTGCTTTGGAAGCTACTTGATTGTACTTCCTGCCTGCTCAAGTAATATTATCTCATTTTCAGGTCTTCAATAGGGTTAAAGATTAGATAGTCATAGTTATCATCCTCTTATGATCTAGCCAAGCTATTTCCAATACAAGATTTAGACACCTTAAGATAGAGTGTTTATTAAAACGTTTAGTATATGTTCCTTGCTTAATATTATTTATACTGATTGTAATTCTAATCTTATACTTGATATCTGTTCCTAGTGTATATTGTTTTGTATTGGGTTTGGAACTCTCTTACTTAAACAAAAGGGGGAGGTACTGCTGAAGATAGCTCCTTCCACTCATTTAATCAATAGCCTTTAAGATACCTGCCCACTTGGGTGTGGTCTCCCTTTGCTTTAAAAAGCAATAGTAGCCCTGATCTCACTCTCTTGCTTCCAGTTCCCACTTCCTGCTGCTAGACTTTGTTCCTGTTCTCTCAAAAGGCTGTTGTCTAGGATGGTGATCTATAATTTATTTTCCTTTAAATAAATAACCCTTTTTAATCATACTTCCAAACTGATGGAGGATTTTTTTGTGTGACTAATGCCTTCAGAGAAGTGCTAAATAGTTTTATCTCAACTGTACACAAAATGGAAATATTTTTGAAAGAAAGAATGTTAGTTGAGAAAATTTCTCTGGAAGATTGATCAACAGTCAAGTCTGTGCTGCATTTTCTTACTTTATGCCTGATATGAGAATACATGCCACTGTGAGTGGTGCCTGGTGCAGGAGAATTGTCTGTATTCTGTCAATTATGTTTTAAATAAACTCTGATTGGCCAGGCAGTATGTATAAACTGGTCAACCAGACAGAAAGTAGGGGCGTGAAAATGAAAACAGGAGGATGCTGGGAAGGACGAAGCCCATTCCTCCAGAGTCCTGCCCATACCACCAAAGAAGCAGGATGTGATCTGTCCCACTGAAAGAGGTACTGAGCCATGTGGCTAACTGATAAGAATAATGGGTTAATGTAAGCTACAGGAGCTAATAAGAAGCCTGAGCTAATGGGCCAATCAGTTTATAAGTTATGGAGACCTCTATGTGATTTTGGGGGGCTAAACGGCTGCGGAAACTGGGCAGGACAGAAACCCCAAAGCAGGCCCGTATGCTAACAGGTGCCACTCCTGCACTACTATCTCTAGCTTTTATAAGTTATAAAGCTGAGGCAGCCATGAGGCATAAACTAGTAATGAGTACTCCTCCATGACCTCCACACCAGCTACTGCCTCCATTATCCTGCCTTGTTTTCTTTCCTTGAGTTTTCTGGGTGACCAATGACCAATTGTAAAATAAAATATATTCTTTTCTCCACTAGTGGATTTGTTCATGTTGCTGAATCACAGAAATGAAAATTCTAACTTATATTTGGCATGTATCTTTTCCAGAAATGGTATATATTTATTGAAATAAAATCATCTGATAATCAAAGTTCACATAGAATCATCACCTCACAAACTCACTGATGGGTAAAAAGTTATTGGAGAATTTTAGATAGAATATTTTTTCAACCTCACTGAATGGTGTGTTGGTAATCTGGTATTTCACTTAAGGGAATTCACATGGTAGTAAATACATTATTGAAGATATAAGACTCTAAAGGCCATACATTGCATCATAGATATTAACAAAATTTACTAATTGAAACACATATAAAAAATTCTATGCTAGAACATGATATTACCTGTATTGTTATTTTTCATCTTATTATGATATGATATCTAACAAGAGACATTTTTTAAGCTCACATTTCTAGGGCATAATCAATCAAGGTAAGGAAATAGGGGCAGAAACTAGAGGCAGATGACCCTCTCACATCTTTGTTGTTTGAGGTTTCTGTCCTGCCTGGTTCCTGCAGTCTTTTAAGTCCCAAAGAAATCACACAGAAGTCTACATTATGTACAAACTGATTGGCCTAGTATCTCAGACTTCTTATTGACTCTTATAACTTATATTAGTTGATTATTCTTGTCTATGTTAGCCACGTGGCTCAGTACCATATTTGTCGAGGCAGCCACATCTAGCTTCTTCTGTGGATGGATCATGACTGCAGAATATGCTTCCCTCTTCCAGAATTCGCATTTTCCTGCCTCTACTTCCTGCCTGGTCTACTTGCAAATTAGTAATTATTTAAAATATAAGTGACAGGGAACGAACCATTGTCCCACAGCACATCTTCACTGATGAAATGGAAAGAGGAGCTGGAGGTCACTATTGGTGTCACATCCACACCAAGCAAATGGTGGGAGGTGGTCTGCTTGTTTAGCTCTATTCTCTGTCTCCTGTAGTCTGGCACCTTAACCTAGGGAATACTGACCACATTTTGTATTACTAGTCTGAGAGACCAGCTCTCAAAGCTATAAACAAAGGTTTTTTTTTTTTTTTTTTTTTTTTTTTTTTTGCTCCACATCATAGTGAAACTGAATTTAAGAGTTTTCTATCTGAGGGGTACAGAATAAATTAATACATGTGCTGTTTGGGTCATATTCCTTATTTTTCTCTCATTTATTTTTCTTCTAATTTCTTTTTTTAAATTTCTTTCTTTCTTTCTTAATTAATTAAAGATTTCTGTCTCTTCCCCACCGCCGCCTCCCCTTTCTCCCCCTCCCCCAATAAAATCCCCCTCCCTTGTCTCTAGTTCTCCTCTGTTTCAATTTTCTCTTGTTTCTTTAGTCACCTGGCTTAAAACCTTTTTTTACAGGAGGGTTGAAGCAATAAGAAAAATGTTACAAACTACATCTCCTTGGATAAAAGATAAGGACAGAGCAATTTACCATAGCAACAAAAGGTTTCAAGGTTTTAGGGATAAGACTAAAACTATAGGCTAGGGGCACAGTGCCCAGTGAGACAAGATGTGAGACATAGGTATTATCAGTCAGACTTGACAAGCAAAGAATTAGCATGATTTTGGGGGGTCATTGCTTTGTGTTAATAACCTTGGCTAGACATCTGCAACTCTGATTTTGTACAAATCTATAAAGTTTTTAACTTATGATCGATTTACAGGATAACTCAGTCTAGTTTGAACTTTCTCTGAAGTAAATATAGCTAATTATGTGTAGGTGAACTAAAAAGATTAAAGCAAGATTTTAAGTATTTTATAGTCCTCATGGGACAATAGCTCTAACTATGAAGCAAATTCTAGTATATTTTCTTTAAATCAAAATTACACAACTAAATGGGGGGTCATCTTCCTAACCATTCATAGATATATATGTCAATAAGATTGAGATGCCTTCATGAGATTACATATACAAATCCCATGAAACTATACACTATAAATGCAGGTGTTAGAAAGCCACCATAGCTGATTTTGCACATATGAAATTGCAAACAAAAGCAACAGTTTCCAGTTTTGGTGCTATCACAGGTCATTCCTGGATGAGATTATCCTTCATCAGAGAATCTTTCCTCTGGTGGGTTGACATCTGAATACTAGTTATCAACTGCTGCAACTCCCATGACCTTCACAAATTAGGGTTTATCTTACCAAATCAGTTGCCCTAACTTAATAATTCCTGACAGATATACCCAGATATTTGTCTTCAAGGTGATTGTAGATACTGTCAAGTTGAAAATCAACACAAACATCATCTATCACATCATTGAACTCTCATTTCTTGCCAATCACCTCTCCCAACTATCCACATATACAGAAAAAAAAGTCATGTAGCTGATGACCAACCACAATATGTAAAAATAAAATTTAGCATTCCATGTAGATGGTTAAGGCATTGTAGCAATAAGTCATGACTTATGTAAAGAAAATTGCTGCATATTAGGAAGAGTGATTAACCTAATTCAGTATTAACAGTTTCTATCTTTCTCAAAATTATGTAGTTGAGAAACAAAACCTTATACCATATAAAAACAAGCTCTATGAAAAGAATATATAATTATAAAACATAGCAAAAGAAGGCAGAAATCATTTGATAGCTTGACCAATATTATTAATGTCTATAATTCAATAATGTAATGGCTCCATGGTTTACTTAAAAATATTATAAAATAATTAGGCCCGTTCAGTAATTTTTACACCATGTGTGAAAGCATATTCACTACCTATTTATACTACCATATAGCTAATAGAAACATGAACCAGAAAACAATTTATATTTAATATTACTCCTAGAATTTTAATGTACTTAAAAACAGAATTTGATTTTTTAAAAGAAAAATACCATAGAAAATGAATATTAAAACATTGCCATTTCTGTTAACTAACTTTACATCTATAAGATCCTATATGTTTTCCACAGATTCAAATTAATAATAATAAATATTCTTGATGCTTTAGTTGTAAATCATGAAACTGGAAATAGGAGCAAAGAAAAGATTAAAATTAAAAAAAATGATTGATACTATAATTTGATTAATGCTCTTGATCCTGAGAACATACAACTTACCCTCCAAAATAAACTCACAAATTTTAAAGCAAATGTCCTTTTTTTTAATATATAATGATAAGATTTTTGTGTTCATGGAGTTGAAATTTTTCTTAATGTTATCAAGGAAATGGTTAAATGAGTAAATACAAAACATAAGCAGTCTTAAATGGTTATCTTTCCAAATTAACTATTGTTATATACATTGAGTCTTAAAAATTCTTAGTCTTCAATAATTTGATTATAAACATATGAAATAATAAAAGTGAAATCTTGGAACAAATCAATGTAAATTTTTCTACCTCCATAATAATTCACATATTTAAAAAAATAAAGGCACATATAAAAAAAGCATACACATACATACACACATATATTAAAAGACCAAGAAGAAGAAAATAATTAACTATAAGAATTTTAGTACATTTTTTATTCGTTTTTTTAGAATTTAATATATGTTCTCTATGTAGCTTGAGTATATTAACCCTCTGCTCAATGTTTTGTGCCCTTCACCTGATATAATAATGAACTGACACAAGTTAGTAATGCCTGTATGGGCATGAAGTATAGGACTATACATGATGAAGGGGAATTTACCAGGGTTGGCATCTCTGACTCTCTCTTGCCTAGTAAACATCAGTAACCAATGATTCTTCAATTAGAGGTGATTATGTATGAGTCACTCCTGTGTCCATGTTCGACATTAAAGACCTTGATGTTGTGCAGGCAACCACAGCTATTATGAGTTCATGAACACAACAATCCCATCACTCCATCTCCATTATGAATCATGTGTGAACAAATATTCACTACTTTTTTTACCATCATACAAGCTAATAAAAACAAGAACCAGAAACAATTTATATATATTATTACTCCTAGAATTTTTATATACTTAAAAACAGAAATTCATTTATTAAAGGAAAAATTCCTCCATTGTCAGGCTTTTGTTGAGCCTTAGAAAAGGACTTTGCTTGACACAGATATTCTATTAGAAATGGAAGAGAACCCCATATCCATTTATTCTACATACCCTCTTGCCTTTCTTCCTGTGGAGTGACCTTCAATTTAATCAGAAATCAGTTGATTGTCATATAAAAGTCATATCACTATTGCACTAACAAACACACTACTCACAATTAGGGACTATTGTCTTTACAGCTAGGTATATTGGTGATTTTTCTCACCCAATTGCCTGAATAGCATATTACAGTACCATTGAAAGCCAGCCATCAGAATTCCATTCTGGAACATTATTGCTTAATTAGAATAAAGAATGTTAATAATAATTAGTGATGTTGACACAAGAATCAATAAGTGAAAAAAATAAATTCTTAAATGGAGT
This sequence comes from Alexandromys fortis, assembly GCF_014885135.2. NCBI lineage: Eukaryota > Metazoa > Chordata > Mammalia > Rodentia > Cricetidae > Alexandromys > Alexandromys fortis. The sequence continues at coordinate 6,280,300 of NW_026068008.1, forward strand.
ATCATAAAATTATTTACTTAAAATAATAAAATCCAGGATGATACATTCTTAGTATTTTATAATTATCATGTATTACTTTTAATGTCAGACCAGTAAATGCTTAAGACTTTGAAATAGATTTTGTTATCTTAAAATAAAATTGAATGAATTCCATTGATGAGAAGTTTGAGAATATGAGGATATTTTTAAACTATTTTTCATCTCAATCCTAAATTATCATTGTCGAAATTTCCTTCATGTAAATATGCAACAGAATGATTATTGAAATCAGAGGACTTAAGAAGGCATCTGTAAAACATACTTACTAAGAAGGAGAGGTAGAAGAAAAATGTTTCCTAATACAAAAGGGAATTTTAGTCATAATTTTCTCAAAAAGAGTAAAGATATTAAATAGTAAATTAAATATATTAAATATTAAATTAAACTGTATGAATTCTAGGTGACTTTGGACCATGGGAGGTGCTATGCACTGAGTGTGAGCACATTTGTATACCTATTCACCTCAGGGAGGACAACTGAGATGGACTTCCTTAAGAGCTTGGGAGAGAAATGCATAGCTTTTGCTGATGCTGTTGGTAATGAGAAGCAAAAACACCCAGAGGTAAGAAAGTGTTCCAAGAGCTAATTTTCAAAGACTCAGCTACAAAAGTTCCTTATTTCTGCAATTTTCCATTATTTACTAATTTCAAACATCATATTAGTAAACATTTCAATGTCAACTTTAAGTTCAATGTCAGTATCAAATTCTGAATATTGAGCAGAGTCCTACTTGAAAATTAAGTCCACTTCCATTTAATTTGGCTACAGAATATGGCAAAAAGAATTAAAGTCAACTGCAAAAATGTCACATTTCTAGTACTTTTATTTGAACTTATATATAAATAAGTTATTTGTGAATTTCATATACTTTTAAGTGTATTTTATAACACTTGGAGTGTAGCATTAATATTCTTTTCATGACTGTGCCCTATCTTATACTGTGCCATTCCTTAGAAAAATCACATAGTTAAATCACTAATAGAAATAGATTGCCAATACATAAAAGTTTTCTTTTTGCTTTAATTGCTGCATGACATTTCAGTTTACGGATACTATGTATCTTTAATGTGAATAACACAGCCTGTAATTCACTAGAGTTAAATGTAGGAAAAAATGAACAACCTTATTTTTGCCCCAGTCTAAGCCTGGAAAAGAAGCTCAGCATTGAAGCATTCATCATGATAATAGCTAAGAAGTCAATTGAATTTTTTCCAAAGAAAAAGTGAATCACACTAAGCCATTTTTAGTGTATTGTATCCTTCTTAACTCAAGCCAAAATCTCAAAAAGAATTGTTTATATATTTAAAACACTCAGCTAAAATACACTGAGGTAGGAGATTCTGAGAACTAATCTCTAATTTTTTGTCTTTATCAGTCATCTCTATAGAAAATATAATAAAACTTTACTAAATTATTTCAAACTCCAATCTCAGATATAAGTATATTACAAGGAATCTGTTCTTACTTGGTTTTGTTTGTAATTTTAGTGTTGATTAATGTTTACGTTTTACAATATCTTCTAAATATTTATGAATTTTCAAATTACTTTACCGAGTACTTCATATATAAATATGGGTTCAAATGTCTTTCCTATTGATAAATCATCCATTTTCCTCTCTACCTTGTACACCACTTTTTTCTCCAACTTCATGTGAACTCCTATTTGAACCCACTTAGTACATTTAAGCTGTGTGTTTATGCATGTGAATAGAAAAAAATTGCTTGTGTCACTGGATACTTTTACCTGGTTGCATTCAGGAAAATATTTTTATAATGAGAAATAATGAATATTAAGTTGAACTATAACTACCCTAAAAGTATCAAATAGAAGACAAAACAGACTTAGATAAGCCCTTAAATATTTGACATCAGTTATATAAATAAAAGTTTCTTGAGTGGTATCTTTTGCTGTTAATTTCATTTTAGAGGTTTCATCTTATTAAATATCCTAAGTATCTGTATCATGTGGCTAGTTAAGAACAGGTTAATAGATTGATTCTTGGGGAAACTTCTTCTATAGCAGTTCTCAACCCATGGAGCACAACGCTTTTGGGGTCCAATGACCCTTTCATAAGGGTCATCTAAGACCATTTACATTATATTTATATTTGTATATATTTATATTATGTTTGTATAAATGTATTATAAATATATATATTGCTATTTATATCAGTTGGAAATTACAGTTATGAAGTAGCAAAGAAAATAATTTTATAGTTGGAGGTCAAGATAATATGAGGTCAAAGCATTAGAATGTCTGAGAATTACTGCTCTACCGTCTTTTGACCATATATGGCCAGCCCCTCCCCCCCCACACACACACATTCACATTCAGGGCTAAGTTTCCAAGAAAGTTTAAAAAGTCAGTCTTAGCTCTGACTTATCATTACAGGAAATAGGAATCCCTCTCAGTAGCAGCTGGCACTGTCTACCCCAGTCAACCTATAGTCTACTTTAGTCTATTTACTTGAACATTTCTTTGATTGATAAACTGCTTTCATTTCTTTTATTGCCTTCACCTTTTTATCTTACATTTCTAAATTTTCCCTTTAGATTTTCTTTCCTGTAGATTTATCAACAGGTGCTAATCGAGTTTTGGTACTACCTTGTCTTTCAGATATCCAACTTTGACCTTTGATTACGATGGTAGTTATTAATATTAACTTGAGAAAAATACCTTGAGTGAAAATCCAATCTGTTAAAGAATTGCTGAGAATTCAGGAGTTTCAATATTAAATCCTAGGCAGAAAATGTGTACTATGAAGAAAATTCAAACTATGGTAAAGCATGTGTGCAAACTGATGATCTTGATATCCATTGTATTCAGGACAACTCTGATATGTGTGTATGTGACTCTGCCTCCTTGCTGTTAGGTAATACTGTCCAAATAGTCAACTATCTGTGCATAGTGAAACCATTGATTGTGGAACAGACTGCATGACTTCCTCTTTCCTTAACCAGTATATCCCAGAGTTCACTTTAATACAATAACTATAAATTTTATGCCTCTTCAAATAGGCTTCTAAAAATGTATTTTAAACTGTCATCAGGATAACAGAGAACATATGAGCTCAGATATAATTAAAAATACTTTAAAAAGACAGATATTTTGTGGCTATATTTTTACCTATACCTGTAAGGTAAATGGCATTTAATAAGACAATTAGAAAGCTAAAAGAAATGACCCTGGTGTTAGGATTTAAATCAAGTTTATAGATTTAGGCTGGAAGTAAAGAGCAGCAGTGTGTTCATTTTGATTTGACTAGCCACTCTAAAGCAGAGGAATGAAGACACGGGCTGAAGTGAAGATAGAGAGTGTGAGCTATTAAAGGCAGAGGCACATAGAGTTAATAAACATTATAAACTGGTTTATAATATAATGTTTAGTTTTTTAACATCTCTTAAATCTGAAATAATCCTGTATAGTTTTTACAAATTGCTGAAAAAGCATTCTCTCTCCAGAATTTGTTTTCAGATGAGCTAACCAGAAGATCCTTTATGTGGCCACGTTTCTTTGTAAAAAAAAAAAAAAAAAAAAAAAAAAAAANGTTCCTTGGGCAGCTGAGGATAAGGAACCTGAAATGACCTTATCTTATAGCCATACTGATGAATATCTTGCATATCACCATAGAACCTTCATCTGGCGATGGACGGATGGAGATAGAGACAGAGACCCACACTGGAGCACTGGCCTGAGCTCCCAAGTCCCAAATGAGGAGCAGAAGGAGGGAGAACATGAGCAAGGAAGTCAGGACCACGAGGGGTGCACCCACCCACTGAGACAGTGGGGCTGATCTATTGTGAGCTCACCAAGGCCAGCTGGACTGGGACTGAAAAACCATGGGATAAAATCGGACTCTCTGAACATGGAGGACAATGAGGGCTGCTGAGAAGCCAAGGACAATGGCACAGGGTTTTGATCCTACTGCATGTTCCTGGCTTTGTGAGAGCCTAGCCTGTTTGGATGCTCACCTTCCTAGACATGGATAGAAGTGAGAGGACCTTGGACTGTCCAGAGAGCAGGGAACCCTGACTGCTCTTCGGACTGGAAAAGGAGGGGGAGAGGAGTGGGAGGAGGGGGAGAGGGGCGAGAGGAGGGGGAGGGAAATGAGAGGCTGGGAGGAGGCGGATTTTTTTTTTCAATAAAATAAATAAATAAATAAACAGTACTGGGAGTAGTCTCATGCATAAAACAAGAAAGGCATATTTTTAGTGTAGCAGTAGGAAGAAAAGCTGTAGGAATACTTTATGAAGTATTGAGAATTTGTAAAGCAGCTGAAATAACTCTATTTACACAGTCTCATGCTTTAAGCATGTCAGTGAAACCTGCTATGTGATTTAAATAAGAAGCATAAGTAATAGGTGGCTGCAGGGCAGTTTTAGAATCTGGATGGCAAGCCCTTAAAGCTAGGGGAGAATGTGACAAAAACATTATTGGTTCTTGCCTCTATTTTCAGGGGGTCTTGTTAAATGATTAATTAGAAATAACAAGGAATGCTGATCAGGGTTGTAGTGTTTCATCATCTATCAGACACTGAGTAAAATAGCAGCTTTTTTTTTCTTTTCTTTTCTTTTGTTTTTAGTTGTTTTTTTTTTTTTTTTTTTTGTCTGAGAGTTTGATTTAAAGTTATATCCTCCCAGGTAAAGTTTTCTATGCTTGATTTATCATTATAAGCTCCTGATCAATTAATCTGAACAATTGCCGGATGATTTGGAGATGTTGTTTGACTTTTAGTAAGAGAGAAAGATACACAACACATTTAAGGAGGGATAGGAAATTTTCTCTTTACTCGCCATCAACGATATTCCAGCACCTCGGGTTCTGTAGCAAATATAAAGAGATCCTGCTGTAGACCCACGATTAGAAGACTTAAAAATATGATCACCCAGGAAAAGGTGGCTTTGCTAGGACAGTTTCCGACAAGAGATATTCTTGGGTAGTCTTAAAAAATATCTTTTCTGAGATCCTGTTTAGGCACCAGAATATCCAGGGCTTTGAATAACAACTTCAGTACCCCTCGGGGCTCAAATAGGATGTCTTTGGCCACATGGCTATGATAGGAAAGTTGTATCCATGACATAATAACAGCATGGTTGCCTAAAAAAGAGCTGAACAATTGCAAAAATGGGTATGAATCTCAATATATTTATTGAATAAATCTCACTGGGTGGGGAGTCAGCCTTTAGATGGACTGTAAGCAATTAGCAATTGGAGATGAAGGAAGATCTAGTCTTACCAGTTCATTGAAATCACAGGTTGCTTAACCAAATGGTTAGCCCTTGGAAACAAATACATGCAGGCAACACTGAAAGGACTCAGAAGGCTGCATTTATGTTGATTCATATGTATATAGGCATGTAAATTTTTATTGATACATATATATCATAAACCACATCTTGGAGTAATATTTACTGGGGTCCAGCCTTGACGGTTCTTGTGATCCAGGTAGGCAGCATGTGGATGAGAAATGTTAGGCAGAACAGCAGTGATACAAAAGAAATACAGAGACATAGGATAGTACCAAGAAGGCACTTCACTGAATACTGAATGTGCCAATATTATTTTTCATATGCTTATATACCTCAATACAAAAAGGGGAGAAGAAACAAAAGATTGCTTTATCATTACACAAAGGACAACCAGAGCAGTTACTTGCTTCAATACTTGAGACATCAGGCCATTATTTATTAAGTTAAGCATTTTAATGATTTGGGTTGTATATGCAGCAAATACACTTTAGACTAGGCAGCAACTCCCTATGTTAAACGTCCCATTTTATAATGAAGGAGCAAGTATAGGATTAAATTCTCTGATCATTGGTCAGGATGGAGCAGATCCACTTCTGTGGATAATTTAATATACAAAACAAGTAGCCACACTCTAGGTCAGTATATCTTGTTTGTACCACATCTATTGTCAACAACCTTGAAAGAGTAAAAATAAGCTCAGACTCTGATATTTAGTCAAGATAAAATAGGAATCACATCTGCAGGCCCCCACAGATATATGAATATATATTATTATATTATATAAGATATAAAATATATTGTGTGCAATTTGATATATATTTAATATAACTATATATATATATATATATGGATATATTTTCAATAATGGTTAAAGATGAGTAAGCTTGAATTTGAGGGCAAATGTGGTTCAAACACAGGAAGAGTAGAAGAAAGGACAGGGAAGAAATAATGTAATTGTAAGTATAAAAAGATCTGACATGCTAATGCATATTTGAAATGCTTGACCTTGGGTCCAACTCTTAGGAGCATCTATGAGTAACAAAATATCATTATTCCAGTTAAATATTCAGTTTTGGAATTGCTGAGTTATGGAATGAGTACATCTGTTTTTCTTACATATTTCCCCGTCTATAACCTCTGCCTGCAGTGAAGTTCTTGGCTCTGTAAGTGAGTTCCAGTTTCTCCAATACCTCACAGTTTGATATGTCATTTATGTTTGTATTTGTTTAGTAATTTAAAGTGTACTAAGAGTATTAATTTCAAAATAATATTCAACTTTGAAGTACTTCTCAGAAATCCATATTTTCTCTACTTTGTTGTGTATATTGCTTATAATTAAATAAACTGTTCTTTTTCTTGTTGGAATCACTTTTCCTATATTCTGAATAAGTGTGCATATTACCCATATTTTATATTTTAGTATCAAATTGAAAAATATCTATATGAAATATTGATTAAAATATTATATGCATTATTGTGTCTGCTGACATGTTTGTGAAATACTGAGAATGTGTTTGCCATGAACACAATTGAAGGTAAGAGAACCAACATCCTTTGAGAATCTGTTCTTTCCTTTCAGGCTTATTTTTTTTATTAATTTTTAAGCCCATGATACACTACAAAGAACTATTTATGCATGAATAAGTAGAAATGTAAATTACTACTTTTTATGTAGAATTCTTATGTTTCAATATTTTATCTTTTTTTACAGAAAATTTGCTCTGATTATGGCTCCCCCACCTCCTCCCATATAGTCCCTACCTCTCCTTCTATCCAAATCTATACCCTTCCTTTCTTTCTCTCATTAGAAAACAACAGGAATGTAAGAAATAATAATAAGGTAAAACAAAACCAAAAAAAAAGAATAGAACAAAACAATGAAACAAACAAACATAAGCAAAAGAGCAAATGAGAAACCTCAAGGAACACATATAGACAAAGAAACACTCATGCATACACACACAGATCCTATAAAAGCACAAAGCTAGAAATCATAATATATACACAAAATATCTATAAGGTATAGCAAAAAATACGATAATAAAACAAAGCAACAAACAAAAAAATAAAAAAACAAAACCCTACGCAAGCAACAACCAAATAAAATAACAAAAACAACAACAAAAATCCCATACCCACAAGGACAACATTGTTCTGACAAAACATTATGAGAAAAAGCTAGACAGAGAGCCTTTCATTAAGAGTGGCTTGTATATACAGTGGCATACCATAGAAGAAACTATTTTCCCTTTCCAAGTAGTTATCAATCAGATATAGTTTCTGTGTTGGCATGGGGAATTTTTCTACTTCTCCTCTCAGCTCCAAAATCTCATTTGTCCCAGAATTATGAAAGTCTGGTGGATGCTGATGTAATCTCTATAAATTCATATGTATATTGATCCTCAAATGTTTAGAAGGCTTTGTTTTGTTGGTGTTTTCCATCTCCTCTTACTCTTAAAGCCTTTCCTTATCTTCTTCTGAAGTGTTCCTTGAACACCGGGAGGGAGATTTGATGGAGATGTCCCATTTAAGATTACTCACATGCTTCACATTGTCCAGTTGTGGGTGATTGTAATTGTTCCCATCTACCACACGATGAAGCTTTTCTGATAATGGTTAATCAAATAAAAATCTATTTGTATAGCAAAATGCCATTAGGAGTCATTTTATTGCTATATTCCTTGAGAAAATCAAGAGTATTTGATTTGGCCCTACATTGGTTGCCAATGATGCTGTTGGTCAACCTGGTCCCGTGGGTACCCTAAAATGGCCAATCTATTGCCAAAGCTAGTGAATGATTGCTCTTCACAAACTGATGTTAAGGACAAATTGCTGAAAACAACACCTACAAAACTTATTGAATACAGAGAAATAGAGTTGCTACCTACTTAAAGCCTTCACCTCCAAGATCTAGTGTTAATGGAATCACAAAAGTACTCTACATGCTACTAAAAAAGGAGAAAAAGGAAACACTAGCATGACTACAAATCCATTGATCTACAACAATGAAATGCCTGAAAGATTCACCAGTAAAATGGTGGCACAATATTTTATGCATTATCGTGTCTGCTGACATGTGTGTGAAATCCTGAGAATGTGGGAGTAACCCACCAATATCTGATTCAATTTCAGACCCATTTCATGAGATGGAACCAATCCTGAACACTGCTTGAATGGCCAGGATTCAACTTCAACCATTTTTAAGACCACTAAAATGAGTTATTCTTTGGCTGAAACATATACTTGACTAGATAATATCAAATACGTTTAATTTTAACTCAATCTGATTCTTTAATTTTTATATCTATCCTCATTCTGTTACTACATTGCTAGATAGTTATGACAGGATAAGAATGCTTAAATTAATGTTCTTTCTATTCCCTTTCTTTTAAATAAATTTTTGAGAATTTTAAACTAAGTAATCTATTTTAATTATTTCTACCATTCCTCTTTCTTGCTTCACATTCCTTCCCAAAACTGATTCCTTTTTTCTTACAAAGAAGATATAGATATAGATAGAGATAGAGATAGACTATATATATATATAAGTCTGTTTAATATTGTTTTATGCATGAGTTTAGTGATAATCACTTATGACTGGATTATCAACGTATATGCCTATTTGTTCCTAATGTTCCATCCAATAGCCATAGACTACTTTTTATTTTAATTAATTTATTTATTTGAAAATGATCTTTTCTCATTTTACACACCTATCCCAATTCACACTCCTCTTCCCCTGCCCCCCCCAACCAACCCCCCATCCTCTCCTCAGAGAGAGTAATGCTTCCTATGGGGAGTCAACGAAGTCTGATGCATCATTTTGAGGCAGGACCAAGGCCCTCACCCCTATATTTAGGTTGAGTAAGGTATACCTCCAAAAAGAATTGGCTGCAAAAAACTAGTTTAAGCACTAGGTATAAATCCTGGTTTCAAACCAGTGGCCCCACAGACTTCCCAAGCCATACAACTGTCAATCACATTCAGAGGTCCTAGTTTGGTCCTTTGCTGGTCCCCAGATATCAATCCAGAGCCCATGAACTCCCACTACCTTTGGTCAGCTATTTTTGTGTGTTTCCCCATTATAATCTTGACCCCTTTTATCATATTATTGCTCCTTCCTCTCTTTAACTGGTCTCTTGAAGCTTGGCCCAGTGCTTAGTTGTGAATCACTGCATTTGCTTCTATCAGTTGCTGGATGAAGGTTCTGTGATGATAATTAAGGTACCCATCAATGTGGTTACAGGGAAAGGCCAGTTCAGGCGCACTCTCCACTATTGCATAGGGTCTTTTCTGGGGTTCCTTCTGGATTATTGGGAATTTACCTGGTGCCAGGTTTCATTCTAGTCTCAAAATGAACCATAGACTATTAAGCAAAAGCCTCAAGTCCAGACATGAAAAATTTCCATCAAGGTCATGAGCTTCTAAAAGAGTCCTAAAAATTACAGGCTATTGTCACTACCCTTGATTGCCTCTCAAAACTTGTAGGTAAAGAACATATTGCTGAAGATGCCACATATTTCAGACATGGGGCCTGGATGAATAGAATAATAACTGCTCTAGAAGAACCCTTAAATTACTGGACCTCAGTACTGGTTATAATTGCTGTGCAAGATCATAAGATAAAAAAATAATCAATAATCCTATCCAATTCTGAAACAATGAATCACAATGACCAGCATGTCAAGATAGCCTCTATAATGGAATAATAATACTTTATAATGAGGTTAACCAGCAGTTATCCAACTGGGCTTAGGCATTCTGAATAGGAGGGTATTTGCATTTGATACTTGTCCTTGTACTCAGAAACTGTAGCTCTCACCACAACAAAGAAGTTTATTTATGCAGCAGATAGAGAGGATAATATAGAAAGGAACACCTTGTGAAAATCCAGAGTGTAAGTTACAGTACAGTTTCCAGAGACAACTAGTACATCTCCAATAAAAGAAATGAACTCAAGGCTCAGGGAGCATAAAGGAAGAAGGGGAAGAAAGATTGGAACAGCCAGAGACCAATATGTTTGCTGAGAGAAAGTACCTTCTAAACATAACAGTGAAGCTCACTTGTTTCCTAAACAAGACACGCATGAGAACCACACCAGTCAACATGCCAACAAGGACTGAATAAATTTTACATAGCCATTCCTTTGCATTTTGTTATTCATAATATTATATCACCATCCTCTTTATAATCCAGTGCATTTTAACTATGTTCCCCTAAATCTGCTGAACTTCCCATTTCTACAGTATTATATAATTATCATAATTAGTGAAATGTAGGTATAAATTATTATTCTAAGTTCCAAAATCTGGGTCATTTTTTGCCTATGTTTCTGGTAATTATTTAGTTTTCCATGCAAGTATGGTTGGTTTTGTTTCTATATGTATACTTATTATTTTATTGCATGCTGGATATTTTATATAAAAGAACACTGAAATTCTGTTTTCCTTCACACATTTTAAAGAGTTTTTACTTTGTCTGATTCCTAGCTATGTATTACATTCCCACTTAATTATTAATGGGGATGATTCTGCATTTTGTTCACATAACTTAGTCTTAATCAGTTTACTCCCAGTAAGCACTTGGAGGCAGGTATTAAATTAAGACTGTCCTTTCAAATACACATCTACCTCAGGAAACTAGCATACAAGCTTCCCATAGAATTTCTGCTAGGGAAGGTCTAGGAATTGAGGGAGAGATGTTATAATAATAATTTATTATGATGTTTGGATTACAAAATATAACTTGTTTTCTTTAAAGTAAATAAAGGAAACACTGGAAAGATTTAAGAGTGCTTGAGATACTTTAATTGTTTTGTAAACTTATAATTATAACTGTACTGTTTATGTGGTAAATATGATCTCATGATTCTTGAATGGAATGTGGAATAATTATTTCAAACTTAATCACATTTTCATTATCTCAAACATCTGTTATTTATTATAAATCATCTGAAATTTACTCTCAGAAACAGTGAAATATACAAAAATATGCCATACATTATAATTAACTATACATTGTCAAAATAAATTAGAACTTACAAAGGGGCAATACTCTTCTTCACTTTCTGAGCATCTGTATTTTCTTGTCCATCATTGCCTTTCTGCATTATCATGAGGAACCATGAATACAATCAATACTTCTGAGTTTGTTCAAGTAACAGAGAGATCATGTCTTTTTCTTCCTGTTTTTGGTTACTTCATTTCTTTGATTGTCAGTTACTTCTATGTTTTCTGAAAAGAAAGACTGTTTTTTCTTCTGTAAAGGTTGTGTAGTATTGTTTGCATGTTCATAAGTGACATTTGCTTCATTTATCTATCTACTAATAGATACTATTACTTTGTTATTGTGAAAGTGATTTCAAATCTTCAGGATAAATATATACACACTGATTACTGAATCATGTAGTAGGTCCATTTGAGTATGGGGAGAAAATATGAAGCAGCTGTCTACAAGGAGTTATACTAACTTAAATTCCCACCAGATTGTATACAAGTATTGTCTATGCTCCAAATCTGAAATATTAGTCAGCTTCTCTCACATTGACAATAGATATTCTGCAAGAGTAAAATATTGTCTTTTCAATCTTAACCTAATTTATCTAATGATTAACCATGTTGATTAGTTTTTCATGTATGTTAATTAGCCTTTTGCATGTTTTCCTTAAAAATAATGTATAATGAGATCGCTAGCCTATTTTTAACTTTTCTTTGCTTACTGTTAAAGTTCGCTAGTGACAAGTGGCTGCCTTGCACAAGTGACTCCTGAGCCAGTTCTGGGGCAAAGATGCCTGCCCTTCACATTAAGGATCTGCCGGAAAAGGAAAAGCTGAAGATGGACATTGAGCAACTTCACAAAGAAGTGAAGTTGCAAAGACAACAGGTATCTAAATGTTCTGAAGAATAAAGAACTATATTGAAGAACGTTCTGGAGAGGATCCTCTGGTGAAGGGAATCCCAGAAGACAAGAATCCCTTCAAAGAAAAGGGCACTGTGTCATTTCCTAACTCTAGGGAAAACTCTATTCTCACTCGTGGCAAGTTTTTCCTTTATTTGTTTTATTTTCTCCGATAAAACCCAAGTGTATGTTAAAGAAGGTAAAAATGTAATTGAGAAAAAAAAAAAAAAAACTGCTGCAGGCACTCTCCAGGAAGTTTATGTGCGACTGTAACATGTGCCTGCTTCTGACCCGGGTTCAGGATACTCCCATCTTCGAAAGGCAGTTGTGGGACAAACGCATGACCCTACCCTTTCAGTGAGCTGCTTGCTGCCTCCAATAAAGTTTGTCTTGGGGAAAAAAAGTATGCTAGTGACTTCTGTGTCTGTGCATCTGTGCATGCACCCCTTGTCAAGGATACACTTTGTAAATATTTTCTCCCAGATCCTACATTGTCTCTAAACAGTGTTGTTTGCTGCACTGAAGCTTGTTAGTTTGATAAAATTCCATTTGTCTCCTTTTCTCTATGACCCAATCACATAGAAGAGAATCACCAAGCAGAGTACTTACTTGAAAGGTTTTCTCTGCATTTTCTCTCAGGATTTTTAAAGTTCCTTATCTCACATGAAAGTTTTCAACCCATTCCTATTTGATATTTAACATGATATGAGAAAATACTGTATTTAATCATGTTACATATGGATGGATATCTAGTTTTCTTACTGATATTTATGCTTGTTATCATTTTCTCATTATGTTATTTTTGAAAAAAAATAAAATGTCAGGTGAACATAGGTGTGGTGGTATATTTCTGAGCTGTGTATTCTGCTTCATTAGTCAGTGTATCTATTTTATGATACTTGTTATCACTTTAGGGACAAATTTGACATTCATCATTGTATTAATAGCATTAAAATATTTTGTTTTCTGATCTGATCATTTTTCTGTTTTATTTGAATTTCATGGTGGCATATAAATTTTAATTACTAGTTTTCCTTTTATTTTAAAATTACATTAGCATTTTGATTCCATTTTGCTCTGATTGCACTGAGAGCATTGGATATTACTAACTTTTAAAATCCACTGATGTGGAATATCTTTTCATTTGACTTGTTTTGTTCAAATTCTCTCACTAGTCTTCTAAATTTTAAATATATAGAATTTTAACTCTGGGTATTTTGCTTTTCTGGTCATTTAAATGATATTGCTTTTCCCACTTCTTTTATGACTTATTCGCTGATATTGCACAGAAATAAAATTAACTTTGTGAGGAAAACCTGGACTTTGCCATGTCATTCTAGTATTTATTAGTTTTCACTGGCTTTTACAGTTCCAACTATGTTTACATACATAGACATACACACACATATACCTCCGATTTTATATATAATATATTCATATATCATGAAACAATTGACAATTTTATTTCTCATTTGCCTTTTAGGTTACCACTTCTCACCAATACCTACACCTATGATTTTAGTATTATATTAAGTAGTAGGTGTGAATGATCTCGTCCTATTTGCTTTAAGAAAAAAGTATATTAAATCAGTCATTTAGAAACTTGACTGTGTTGATACTCATTCTTTAACACACAGTTTTGTGAGAAGACTCCTACTCCCTGTATTTTTCCAATTTGTTTAGTTTTATTGCTATTTTAAGTTTGAGACCATAATATTGTAATATTACTTCCCCTTCTCTTTCTTCCCCCAAATGTCTCCTGTATATTACTGATTGCTCTCTTTCTAACACATGGCTCCCTTTTCATTAATTTTTGCTATATGCATATATATTACGAAATATAACCTGCTGTGTTTGTATAATGTTACTAAAATGTGTTTGCTCAAAAATGTCCATTTGGCATTGGATAACTATTGAGGATACTTTTTCCCTCATTCTTCATTCTTTAGCAGCCTCTAATACTTTTTATCATGATTGACAGTGTTTTGAATTATGCTGATCCCTTCTTTATATTTGTTAAAAAAAGATGTATTGCTGTTCCTTCCGCTACTCTGTTATATCATATTTATTGCTGTGGGAGCAGAGAAACAGCATTGGTTTCTTAAACTCAGTCAAAGTGGGCTGTCCCTGCTGTATTGAGTTTTGTGTCCCTATTGTGTTGATTTTTTTTATTTCCTTTGTGGAATAACTAATTCCTTCTTGGATAAAGTTATAGAGTTTGAAATTGAAATGTAGTGCTATATGCCTTTTCTTTATATTGACTTATTATCTCCTAGAAACATTACAAACTACAGTTTTGTTGTTTCTTGTCTTAATATTTCTTGTTACATTTCCTTTTTATATGATTTGTTATTCAAGGCCATTTATTTATTTACAAGAATTTTAAAATTTCAAACATTCTCTGTTTTGTTAACTTCTAAACTTATACCATTGTGTTCAGAAAACACAATTTTTACACTTTTTTAGGTTTATTTTTGTGTTCTATTATTGGAATCTGTTGCATGGATTTGAGAGGAATCCATACTCCGTTGCTGTAAATTGTACTACCCTATAGATATTTGTTTGGCTCGCTGTCTCTAATGTATTATTCAAGCTCAGTGTTTTCTTACATGTTTGGTTATCTGAAATATATTGATTTATCTGAAGGTATGCAAGGGTACCTTGCTGCTATTGTATCTTCAGACATCAGTTTTGTTTAAAATAACATTTTTGTTTGGTTGTATATCATAAACCATATGTAGACAACATGATACAAAGGTGTATACTCCTAAATATGTATCTAACAAAATGTGTGAACACCAGATCCTTCATAAACCTCTTCAGTTCACCATTGCTTTTATTAATGCTGTCTCACTTATTCTTTCATATACATTTTTCACAACTAACCATCTATATTTCTCAAATTGCCAATACATTTTTCACATTTTATCTTGTGTGTATTTTTGTTGTTGTTTGTGTGTGTATGTGTGTGTGTGTTTATGGTGTGCTTTAAATTCTAAGATTGTATGTTTCTGTGAGTTTCTGTGTATGTGAATATAAATGCCTGTGTGTGAGAGAGTGAATGAGTTTTATGCATGTGTTTTTGCTTCAAACTTTTACTTTCTGAATTCTGAGAAATTCACATAGTGAATTTAATACTTATAACAGCCCTCATCGACCTTCTAACTTAGTTTTGATTCCATACCTGGCTACACTTTTGCTCTGTCTAACAGTTTTGAAGTCAGATTTAATATGTTATGGCCCCAAACGCATCATTGAAAAAGAAGTGTTATATTCCCTTGGACTCTTACAAGAAAAACTAATGTGCATTAGCAAAGTGGAGCTTAATCAATGGATGAGACAAATACTGAACATTTCTTTATTATGGCTTCTTTAAAGTCTTTGTGTTCTGAAGTTAGATTTAGATTTGTGTAATGAATTATATTCTAGTGCATTTCACCATGAAATATAAGAAGAAATTATTTCCAGTAATGAGAAAAACTATCATCTTTTCTCCATTTTGCAAATGTTTCTTACAATTATGTAGACTTCTTTCAGAATTCATCTAATATTCATATTGGAATAAAGCATCTGCTGTGGCAGATGGAGCAAATGACATCCAGTTCAGCTGCTGAAATAACCCTTAAGGATCAATGTGCAGTTTAGAAAAAATAATTTGTAATTCATTTTGGATTAATTAATTTGAATTTATGGTGTTCTATAAAGGCATATTGCAGCTGTTCCCAGAACCAAGCTGATTGAATTCAAATGGTTAGACCTCTTAAAACATTTGCTTTGATAGACAGAAGACAATATTCCTACTGCTTCATTGTTTATCTTTACAAATAAACACACCTGAATACAACAGCTCATTTGCATAATTATCTAAAGTGTTATGTTTTTATATTGTGAATATTCTACAGTTATATGGTAGCTTATTTCAACACAGTCAAATGAAGTCTTTCAAATATCTTCAAATACATATGTTTATTTTCCTTAAATATACCTGACTACAAAAGAGCATATTTTGAATCACATGCTTAAATATAAACTTTAAGAAAACAGGATGAGATCAAGTGCAATAATAACCATTATTTAGCATGAGACAACAAAAATACATTTCATAGCAATTGCATTGTTAGGTGACAATTTGTTGTCTCTTATGAGGATACATTAACTATTAGAAACATCAGTCAGTCCACATTGGGAGAAGTTAAATACAGAAAACTCAGCAGCAAATATATGCATGTAGTAAATGAACCATTTTTAAAGAAAGAGAGCATTGAAAGTAGAATCATTACACAACATAGTTTTTCTCTTATATCCTGGTGTTTTACCTGCATTGTATTTGGCCTTAGTTTTCTTCCTTTGACAATTATTTTTAATACTTAAACTGAAGTAAGCCAAGAAAGGTTGAGTTAATTTTATTTTATGTATCTTTAATACCATGGTATTTAATATATATTAATATGTCATATACATGATATGTATATATTTTAATTTAAATGTTTTTATTTTAAAACTTTTTTTCATAAAAGGTATTTTTATGATTTGGTCATATCTTCACATCTCCTAGACTCTTTCCTCCCCACTTGTTTTTAGATTTCTACTACTGTCAAGAAACAACATGACTACAGTAAGACTTTTTTTTTAAAAAAATGATTTTTATTTTACATACCAACCCCAGTTCTCCCTCCCTCCCTTCTCCCATCCACACATCTTCTCCAGCTCCAGTCCCCTCCCACTCCTCATAGGGAGTTAGGCCTTCCTTGGAGGGTCAACAAAAGACCTCATGTCTGCCTGACAGGACTGTGACACTTCCTCCAACACAGCCAAACCTCCTAATAACGCCACTCCCTTTGGGAGCCACTTTCTTTCTAACCACTAAATCTTCTAATTTCAAAAGCGAAAATCAACAAACAAAACTCAAAGAAACAAACTAAAAATCAAAAAAGTCAAACTAATCCAAAACAAAACACATGTATGCACAAACATGTGCACACACACACACACATACAGAGTGAAATCAATTTTGTAGATTTTTTTTGTGTGTTGGACAGACACTCCTACACATAGCCCATGAAATTGACACCTTATTGGAGGAGACCAGTTCCTTTTCTTTCCCAGCAGTTATCAATTACAAATAGCATCTTGGTTTTAGGAATTGAATTTTATGGCTATTTCTTGTTTGATGTGCTGAGATTTTTTTTTCTGGCTTGAACTTGTGCACACAATGAATTTGTAAATTAAGTCACTTATCAGTTCTGTTGTGTCATGAAGGTCCTGTTTCCTTGGAGTCATTCATCACCTGTGGCTCTTTATAACCCGTTTTAACACAGATTATCAAGCCTTGTTGTAAGGGGTTGATGAAGCCATCTCATTTAGGGTTGAGTTCTCCAAATTCTCACCCTTTGCACATTGTTCTATTGTGAGTCACTGTGCTAGTTACTGTCTAGTACAAGAAGAAACTTCTCTGATGTGGGTTGACTGATGAGCTGATCTATGAATGTAACAATATGTTACATTAGGGGTCATTTTATTACTATGTTCCTTTAGCAGAATAGTAGTAGCCTTTTGCCTTCAGTCCATGTCCTATCTAGTCTCAGATTCTTTGTCACTTTAGTGAGTTTCTTCAAATTCAATCAATATGTGATTCGTTACTTGTTCAACATTCTTTCCCCTGTGGCACTAGTATATGTTTCAGGCAGTTTCACTGGTGTAGATCAAAAGGGTGGTCATCTTTCTCATCTGTTATGTAACCCAGCAACAGCAATGTTAGTGAGCAGGGATGAAACTCCTAACTGGGGTTTCTCCATGCTCAACAAGATAAAATAGTTGTGTCTTTAGCAAAACTATCTGACTCTTAGGTTGTTAAGAGCAACCAACACCCTCAGCAATAGTCAAGAATCTGAGATGCTTGGGGATGTCTACAGATCCCTTTTGGACAAAATCTCATCTAGATGTGCCGTTCATGGCACTGGGGGTTTTACTTAGTGGCATAATATCTCAAGTTGGAACACTATATCCCCCACTACATCGTGAATATATTTTAATTTCTTTTATACGTATACATATTTAGGAAGGTTTTACCGTAGTAAGTTTCTGTATTAGTTTTCAGGAAGCCTTCAGTACTAGTGGTCCCTTCCTATATCACTTTCTTTATGTTATCATTCCTTTCCCTCTCCATTTAATACTCTTATTCTACAACCTGGACCTCAAAGTCAAATATTTCATGTTTTCTCTTATCTGTGCATGTTAGTTTAGCTTTAAGCTTTAGATATGTATGTTTCAAAGACAATAACCACATGGATTATAGATAAGGAGATATTATGAGAAGAAAATGAACAGCCATGACCCAAGGTTCATAATGTAAAAACATCTTTGATCTGACGACACAAAGATTTTGTCACTAACACAGTGCAGTAAAATCTGTAACTCCATCCTTTATTTTCATTGTAGTATTTCTTTATTTTGTAAGAAATATTTCAGTGTTAAAAAGAATGACAATGCATAAAATAAGTAAGAATGCTCATGGTTTTATACTCATAACAATTATAGTTTTGATTCTTTTTTTTTCACATAGGATTGTAAACTTATGTAGGACACATTTTTGGCTATTAAAAATTCCTTTATCATGTAAACATTTTTAATGCAGAAACACTAGTTAGCACAAGTTCAAGATTATGAAGAGATGCTTTGACTTCTGCCAGTGCTAGATTTATTCATCTTAAAATTCTGTCTATGGTCTGTCAAATTTTTTGTTTGTTTTTGAGACAACTTCTTACTGACATTGAATTTGCTATGTCCAAAGTGCTGATATTTAAGTGTACAACACAGGACTCAGCTGTTTTTGATGAGGTTTTTTAATACTCCTAAATTATTATAAATTCAAGATAGTTCATTTTATAGCTTATAAAATACTACAATTTTTTTAATTGTGGAAGGTAGAAGTAAAATCTAAAATTTGTATATTATTATGCTAATTTTAAAACAAAATACCCGTCTGACAAAAATCCCTAAGATTGTTAAAATCATTAGTCTAATTAGATTCCTTTTGTGGTTGTGGGAATTGTATCAGCCCAAAGAGTCACCACTGCAACTTACAGAACAGAACAGCACCTCTTGAAAAGTAGTAATCTGCTACAAATACATACATATATATATATATATATATATATATATGGTTCCTTACTCTGATTATGTGATTATGTAAAAGGTAGAAGAAATATTTTCCAAATAAGCACCAAGTCATCCCTTCTCATTCACTCTACATGTAAACAGACATGTCCTGTACATCAATATTCCCTTTGATTTATTCTATAAAAAATTCCTATCTCAGAAGCATCTATTATATAATGAAATTTGTTGTTGATCTAACCTTAAAGATTTTGTTGCAATTCCCAGTGGTTGGGTTTTTGCTTTTCATTATGTTACCAGTTTTGCAATAACATGATTTAGCAAACATTCTTCATATAAATCAGTGCTCACTGGTCTCAGCATTAAACAATTATGTAGACCTATTCAGTTTTTAAATCATGACATAATAGCTTAAGTAATTATTTCACCATCATGATTAATCACTGCAGAAAGTTTCCTAAATTGTTTCTATAATCCAGTAGCTTTAACACCAACAGTTCTCTAAATATTACATTAACATCTAATAAATGAGGAAAATATGCAATGTTGCTATGAACTTCATTAAGCAGAATGTATAGATAGACGATCAAACAGAAAAAATGTGGTTCCAATATAAAAGAATTACATAAACAATTTAATTAAATTATAAGACATGAAGAACATCTAGTAGAAATTAAAAATTTAGTAGACATATGCACAGCACTAATTTAGAACAATATAAACTAAGTGATATAGCAAATGAAATATCAACCAAGATTATGTACATGAAACTAAGGAACTACAAATGATTAATGATCAGTTACAAAAGTTGTCAAGCTTCAACAAATATTTTACCATTTGGATTGATAATTATTTAAGCAAATGCATACTGACCACAATCATGGTTGGTGTGAATAAGGGAAAAAAATAGACAACCTAGGAATTCCCTTTCTTTCTTTCTTTCTTTCTTTCTTTCTTTCTTTCTTGCTTGCTTGCTTGCTTGCTTGCTTGCTTGCTTGCTTTCTTTTCCTTTCTTTCTTTCTTTGTGACAGAGTTTCTCATTGTAACACTTCTGGCTGTCCTTGAACTTGGCTTGTAGACTAGGTTAACCTCAAACTCATAGAGATACACCTTCCCCTTTCTCCAGAATGCTGTAATTTGACTTTTATTTTCTTCTTAATAAAAAATAAAAGTCTGCTACGAATATTTTTTTGACAGTTAACATGTAACTAAGCATGCACTTCTTTAGCCAGGTCACTGTAAATCTACAGTGTAGAGAGTATGCATACATCAAAATAGCCTTTAATCTCAAAGGAGGCTTTGTAAAACACACATTATTTCTAGCAGAAGGTTAAGGTTACTTATTTCTAACAAAACTAACTTTAAACCAATACCAGTTTGAAGATTTAAGAAGGAATAATACTTATTAAAGAAACTATGTATCATGATGATGCTTCAACTCTGAGAATATACAAACTTATTTATAGTTTTTCTTCAAAATTCTACTAGAAAGAACAGCAGAGTTTAACCTCAGTGCCATTGTCGTAGTTAATTCCAGTATACCAACTCACCAATGACAGGTTTTCTGTTCAAAATCAAACAACAAATATAAGAAAACAGAATAGTATTCTGTATTAAATCTAATTAAGATGGAATATCAAAAATATTGCTAGTTATTAATAGCAATAATAACTATAGAAAGTAAACTGCCACACCCTATTGAATGATAACTCAGTCAAATAAATTAAAACAATCTCCACTTTGTATAAAAATGAAAATGCAACATAGTAAAACCTATGAAACACAATAAAGAAACTTTTTTAAGGAAAGGTTTTAGTTCTAAGTACTTATATTAAATTTTTGAGAAATCTCAAGTTAATAATTCAATATTGAACCTGAAGACTTTGGCAAAAGAACAAACTAAACAAACCCCAATCAACAACTACACTCAGAGTACAGATTAGTGAATTTAAAAGAAAGAAGCCAAAGCAATAGAAAAAAATTTTAAAATGAAGAGTTAGTTCTTTGAAAAGATAAATAAGTTTGAGGATCTCTTAATTAAAGAAAGAGAAAACCCCCAAATTAATAAAATAGAAATAAAACATAGACATTCATAAAGATACCACTAAGTTTTAAATTCATAAAGACATATTTTAAAATCCTATATCCCATAAACTTAAAAAAGAATGAATTCTTAGAAGTATATAGCATACCAAAATTTAAAAAGATAGAATAAATAAATTAAACAAATTAATAGCCATCAACCAGATTGAAGTAATAATAAAAGTCTCTAACACCATTACCAATTCAGTTCTTCCATACAACATGAAGACTACCCACCAAACCAAATATCCTATATCATTTCCCAGGGCCTATTTTAATGAACTTGCCTGACTTTATCCATCTAGTCATCCTATACAACCCACAGATCTAGGAAAGATGGCCAAAACCGACTGGATGATAAATAGTGTCTTCAATAAAAGGTTCTGTGAAACTGTATGTCTACAAGCACATATGTAATTATATATATATTACAAAAAATTGTCCACCTTAAACAAAGAACTAAAATGAAATCTGAAACTGCTAGAAGAAAACATAGACAGTGCTGTAGTGGATATAAGTAAAGGGAAAGACTTTCTAAACAAGAATTCCCTTGTCTAAGAACTGAGGTCAACAAGTGACAACCTTGACATTGTAAAACTAAAAAAGATTCTACACAGCTAAAGGAAGAATAAAATTAAAACAGTGAGTGGTACCACTTTTATCCAACATTTAAAAGGTACTTACCCTCCTTAGTCATTAACTTAATACAGATTTAAATTATTTAAGATTTCATGTACTCTTACATATGTACATATAAAGAAGACCAGCTGAAGTAGAGATACCCAGCTTTATGGGATCCAGTAACAACAAGATTCTTGACATTAAGTTTCACAGTTAACCATTGTTGGATTAGCTGGACTGCACCCTGTATGTAATTCCAATAAATTATATCAATCACAGAACTGATTACACACACACACACAAACACACGTGTGTGTGTGTTCAGAAGGTATATTGCTCAGAAATATATATATATTCTGTGACTTTAGAGAGTCCTAAGTAATGCACTTTTTAAACATCTATGCTTATACCCATAGATATAGGCTATTGTAAGTCTTGAGAGAGAAACTTATTTTTGTAGTAAAGAGAAGTGGATGGAAGGATACTGAGGATAATGAGAATAAGACACATGTCAACATTGTCCCACTAAGACTGATTTCTCATTTCTAAATGAGATATCTGTATTAGTACCACAACCACAGAGGCTCAGAGAATATCATAGAAGAGCTAGAATAGAAGACCTAGGAGAAATGTCTGGTGCTGTTTTCAGGCCATGAGTTGGCTTTCTAGGTAAGAAAAACCTCATAAAAGCTAGCATTTCCTATACAAGATCTGCACAAGATCAAGTCAACAAAATTTTGCAATAAATTGGGGTAGATGATATTACAACACTACTCTTTACTGAGGAACTCTTGACATTGGGGAGCTGCTTGGGAAGGAAGGATCATTCTTATTGGAGGATTTGACCAATGGTTGGTTTCCCATGCTCAACTAGATGTCCTCACACCTATATAGGAATATGCAGCAGCAACTGGGCTTAGTGGATTTAAAAAAAAATGAATGCGACATGTTGGAGCAAAACAGGGAAGTGAAAAGTTAGAAAGTTAAAGTAGATAATATATTTCAAAATATGCATGAAAGAAGCTATAGAAGAAAAGGATATAAAACTTTAAATAATATTTTTAAATATAATTTATTTTTCATGATGATAGAAATGTCTAAAAATCATATAATTTCAAAGGATTAGAATGGAAGAAGTAGTATTTGTTGCTAAAGAACACTGACAATGTTGTAAAACTGACCACTCAACAAACTTTTTTGATGTTACAGGATTTTAAAGGAATATTTTATGTGGTTTTCACAATTACATGCATTAAAAAAAATAAAACAGCTCCCCATATCAAGGCTGGTCCCTTCAACAAAGTCAGTGAGCCTAAACCAACTACTATAAGGCAGTAATTTACACGATCTAAAGAGAGTTAGTATCACTATCTCCTAACTAGAAGCATGTAGAAAAATGCCACTAATGTACTAGGACCAGACACAGAGATACATTTGAGTATGTATCAGCAAGGTCTTGTACTTTTCTCTGAATCAGGATATAGTGTGACAAATTGGATAAATTCATATATCAACTTCTCCTTCAGAGAAAGAAATCTTATTTACATCATGCTTTCCAGGCAGACCTTGTTCAGATATCTATTGTATTTTTGTGAATGTGTCTTTGATTTTGATACTTAACCCAGTCTGTGTCAATCCTATTCACACATTCCTCAAAAGGAAATAATTTCTTTGGGGCCCAAAATATTCAATGCTTCAAGTAAGATAAAGAAGAAAATAAAGGAAAAGAAGGAACAAAATAGAAAGAAAAATTTAAAATATATTTTCATATTATTCTAGTATGCTATATGGCATGCTATTTAAAAATTTGGAAGCACCTGTTTCTTTAGAAAATAAAATGATCATGCAGAAGCAATTTCCTTCAATCAACATCATTACTAACTTTGGTTTTTAGAAGATTTGAAATACAGTACAAAGAGTATTTTTCTTTCTACAAAGTTTTAAAAGTGAATATTATCATCTCATGTAAGACATATGAATATGTATATGCATATATATTTTCTCCATTATATCCTCTTATAAATAAATTCACTACTTAAAGATTTAAAAATATATTTTGTCAGAAACAAGTGTGAATAAATTTACTCACTTTTAACTTATCACCTCATATGAGAGCTAATTTTGAAGCTGATGAAAATGAATTTGAAGTCAGAATTATGGGGAGATTAAGTGAGAATTAAGTAAATAACTAAGAATTATGGGGAAATTAATGTAAACAAAGACCAAAGATCACATTATTAAAACATGTTAGGATGGAGGGGTTTTAAAAATATTGCTAGAATTGTGTATTTGATCTTTTGTTTTTTGATAGTGGGTCTCAATAAAGACTGCTCCTTGCCTACAACCCTGATATTTCTACTCTTCAGATTTGGAATGTTTAGAGTTTTGCATGGCTCTGCTTACCAAGTGCTATGATTAAATGTTTTACCACCAGATATGTGTGTGTGTGTATAAACATTGACAAAAANGACAAAAATACAATAGATATCTGAAAAAGATCTGACTGGAAAGTGTGACGTATATATGAGCACACACACACATATATACTTATTTCACTAAAATGTCTGCTTGTAGAGAAAATACACATTCCAGCAGAGAAATTTTTTTCTGGATAATATCTAATGCTGACATGCTTCCAGTTACCCACTAATTCGTAGGAAAGTGAATTGAGACAGCTTTCCTTTCCACTAAGGCTATCATTTTGGGTTCCCAGCTCTCCTTGAGCTCCTTTTAGATTTCTTTCATCAATAATCTCTTAAAATGCTGACAGAGGAAGCTGTCCACAGCTATTTTATCTACACTCATATGATTTAATTTACTGTGTGTTATGATGGAGCTGGAGCAATTTGCTCATACAACCTCTCAACTTTAAATTGGATGAAGACAAGCTTTGAAGCCATTTCAGTACCTAATGAAGATATTAAATGTGAAAGTTTCTCAATGTTAAATTATCAATGTGTTGTATTACACCAATGGCAGGAAGGAGAGTTCCAGCCACACAAGATCTTCCTCTCAGCAAAATCCCTGCTCTCTTGGACACATTTAAATTGTACATCTTAAGTTAAAATTAAAAAAAAAAAACAAAGGAGAAAATTTCAGAAGTAAATAAATAGAAAATACAAGGTATACCTCATTCTTGTATTCATGTATATTTGTATTTTAAGTGTACATGTAACCCTTAGTAACACACCAAACTTCAATGTCTCTGATCTCTGCTATGGTCCCCAGAAGCTGGCATGTATACCTAAAATATATAGTTAAAAATATTTGAAAGCTCATTTATCAAATTAATTATTTATTCATTTTCAGTCATTTCCTTGAAAACACTCATTTAGATTATAAATACTTGGGTCTACATTTTCTTATTTAGCTCTTATTTACTTCATAAACTATGATTCAAAAAGTTTGGAAGAAGTTGACAGGTATGAATATGACATTAGGCAGACAGCACTGAGTTTAGCAAAAATTTCTTTGTTCTTTAAAAACACTTGCTGTTGTAAAATTAGTTTGTAAGTTTAAATCTAATCTTAAAACTTTGTGTTTATTCCTGCCTTACACAGATTCTCTCCCTGGGATCTGTGCATTATACATGTGCACATTATGCTGGCAGAGCATAGTCACTACTCTGACACTATTCTTTTTAATTCTGATGCATAGAGTTATAAATTTCAACCAAAGTTATACATTCAACTTTATCCTATTTATTCTGCCTTGTTTGTATGCTGTAATTGTACATAAATTAATACTAATATGTTAGCAGTCTTTGTATCCTTATATTTTTGAAGGAGAGAATTGAATCATAAGCCATGGACAGTGTAAGTGGTTGTTTATTTAGCAAAAGAGAACAAACATTCTACCAAGAGTTTAGTGGAGCCTGTCAAAAGTATAGAGCTACACAGGTGATTCTGGAATTAGGCTTTTAAACGAAAAATTTTCAAACATGCATGAAGAGTGTGGCATATTTAAGGGTTAAGGTAATCTTTTCATGCCTTTTATATCTTTCCATGATTCTATCAATATAGAGTATATCAAAATCACAATACAAGTGATATGATGATGCCAGGTCTTCTGACCGGGATATAGACCTTCATTCCTACTCATGTCTGAGAGAATGCTCTGGCTCCTTAATTTCTTATATATTTGAAAAATCTAGGTGTACTTGAAGGATGTTTTAAGAAATCAGAAAACTGACTATCAGAAAACACAGCTACCAAGACGCGGCAGCAGTATTAATTAACAATATCATAACTGGTTCCTTTTCAATGTTTGTATAGCTATTTTATCTTTTCTACTGTGATTACATTTTGATATAACAATTATTTCATATAAATACTTAATTCCCAAGTTTGCTTCTATTACTTGTTTCTGATTTAGCCCTATTGTTGATGGATAACACACTTTCAACACTTTTAAATTCCTATTTTAACTATTGTTCTTTTGTCACCATTGAATTATCTATCTTGGATAAAGCAATACATCCTTATGAAGCATGTTTATATGAGACTCTTGATAGACTTACTGATATATCTATTCTTTTTTTCACTTTGGGGCATAAAATAAGACATCTTTGCTTTAAGGACTTCAACATTTTACTGTATAACTTGGAGATTGGTACTAATGGGCATAAAATCAACAATATATAAGTTAGCGATCCAAACTAGATGTTCAATAAGAGGAGAGTGGATAAAAGAACTAAATGATATTTTTGAGGGAGATGGATACAAAGAGAAATCACCAGATAAGCCAGTATCAGTACCTTGCTTTCTCTCCTATGCATTTCCAAGATGCTAGGTAAAAATCATGTATGTACACACAACATGAAGATATAAATAAAGTCTCACCCAACAATACTTATAACAGTCTTGGAAACCCACTGGCCAAGCCAGGCAGATAATCAGATTGGTTATTTCACAGAGTCTGATCAAGGCCATTTAAGAAGATATAAATAAACTTATCCATGAAATGTATAAACACAAACAGTAGATAAAATGAAGAATAATGTTGAAGATATGAAAGTGGAAATTAAATCAATGACAAAACCCAAACTGAGTGAAAACTGAAAATGAAAAATTTTGGAACTCAGCAAGAAACTCAAAGGTAACCATCACGAAAATAACACAAGAAATGGAAGATAGAATCTCAGGCATGAAGACAAGGTAGAAAAAAACAGATATCTCAGTTAATAAAAAGATTAGCTCTAAAAGAATCAAGGCATAAAACATCCAGCAAATCAGGGATACTACAAAAAGATCAAAATAAATATAATAGAGAAAGAGAAGAAACCCAGATCAAAAGCACAATAATATTTTCAACAAAAATCAGAAGAAAAATACCCTAATCTAAAGAAGACACTAGATCTCAAGTTACAAAAAAAGCATACAGAAAAACAAACTGATTGTGCCAGAAGATAAATATCCTCAATGGCACATAATATTCAAAATACTAATTGTACAGGATAAAGAAAAATATTAGAAGCTGCAACAAAAAAGACATATATATGTGTATATATATGTATATGTATATATATGGATATGTATGTATATATATGTTAGAATAACAACTGCCAATTTAATATAGACTATAAAAACCACAAGAGCATCAGCAGATGTTGTACAAACTCTAAGAGAGTACAGATCCCTAGCCACAAGAAAGTATTTAGTCACAATATATAGAAGACATTCCAAAACCAAACAAAATATAAGCAGCACTTTTCTATATATCCAGCTCTATAGAAGGCCTAAAGGGAAAACTTCAACATGAAGAATTTAACCAGATCAAAGACTACAAAAAATCTAACCATCAAATCAAAGATGGAGGAACCCCAAAACCCAACAGCAAATTAACAAGAATCAGCAAAAGCAGCTCACTAATAAACTTTCATCATCAACAATCTCAATTTCAAAATAAAGGGCAAAGACTAGAAGATTGGTTATAGAAACAGGATCCATTCTCTGACTACATCCAGGAAACACACCTTATCATGAGAGACAGACAACAGATTGAGGTAAAAGGACAGAAAAAGGTACTCCAAGTAAATGGACAAGAGCAACACGTTTGTGTGGCCATTTTAATATCATACAATGTAGACTTCATATTAAAACTAATAAGAAGAAATAAGGAAGAGGCACATCATTGGAAAAAAATCCACCAAGAAGATATTGCAATTCATAACACCTATGACCCAAACATAAGGCACCAAAGTTTATAAGAAAAACACTAGTATAACTAAAACAAGATATTGATTACCATACAATAATAGTACGGGGCTTCAATACCTGACTCTTATAAATAGGCAGGTCATCCAAAGAAAAACAAAATACAGAGAAATGCCATAGCTAAATGACATTATAAACCAAATAGACCTAACAGATATTTACAAAACATTTTACCCAAATAGAAATAAAAATGCTTTTTTCTTAGCACCTCGTGGAACTTTCTCCAAACAAACCACATACTTGGACACAGAGCAAATCTCAAGAGATACAAGAACATTGAAAGAACATCCCATATCCCATCTGAGCACCATAAATACAGAAACAACAGCAAGCTTCAAATTTATGGAAATTGAATAATTCACTACTAAATGAAATGTGGTTAAAGACAGAATTTAAAGAAAACAAATTTTTAGAAATGAGTGAAAATGGAAACAGAACCTTAGCAAACTTATAACTTACAATCAAGATGTTTCTAAGAAGAAAGTTCATAGCATTAAGTGATTACATGAAGAAAATTGGAGATATCTCAAACTAGTAATTTAAAAGAAAACCTGAAAGCTCTAAAATGAAAAGAAGTAATAATGCCCAATAGGAGTAGATAGTAAGAAATAATCAATTTTGCTTCTTAAATTAATAAAATAGAAAGAAAAATAACACAGAGTCAAAGCTAGAAATAATTGTTTTTCCAGGTTCTGGCTATTACAAACAATGCTGCTATGAACATAGTAGAGCATATACTTTTGTCATATGATAGGGCATCTCTTGGGTATATTCCAAAGAGTGGTATTGCTGGGTCCATGGGTAGGTTGATCCCGAATTTCGTGAGAAATCTCCACACTGCTTTCCAGAGCGGTTGCACAAGTTTGCATTCCCAATAGCAATGGATGAGTGTACCCCTTTCTCCACAACCTCTCCAGCAAAGGCTATCATTGGTGTTTTTGATTTTAGCCATTCTGATAGGTGTAAGATGGTATCTTAAAGTTGTTTTGATTTGCATTTCCCTGATCGCTAAGGAAGTTGAGCATGACCTTAGGTGTCTTTTGGCCATTTGAACTTCTTCTGTTG